>NW_006920416.1:962667-1006071 GCF_000344685.1 Gloeophyllum trabeum ATCC 11539 | reverse complement strand
AACATCTTGAGGTAGCCCTTTGTGCATCTGAATAATGGGGGCATACCGGTGCAAGTTGCTTGGCTCGTGGTCTCGCAGCCAGAGCGTTAGCAACTGTGTTCTCCCGTGAACACAACTGTCTTGTCGTCGCTGGTTCTGACGATATGCCACAGCCTTGACATAGTCAGGCTGCCGAGCAGCACATACGAGCTACTACATTCTGGGTTGTTGCATGTGGACTCGCCGGAGGGGATTCGGAGATTCTGAGACTGGGACCGGGACCGCGACCCGTAGAAGTCGGCTGAACTGTGCACGTTCCACAATATATAGCAGACGCCAGCTATAGCTACATCTTAGTCTAAATTACATGCATATATTTTGGTCGCTACATTGCGCCAGCTCTCCCTACTCACCGCGAACTCCTGCGCATACTCGATTTCCAGCGGATGCACCCGCTTCCCGACGATAACCAGGCTATGCAGCGGCTCCCCAAAGGCCTCTGCGGGCTGTGCGCTAAGCTCAGACAATGTGCCAGCGACGATGCGCTCGTTCCCCGGTCCACCACCGACGCGCGAGACTGCAACCGCTAGGGTGGTTTCCGGGGATAGAATGCCAGCCTGACGTTTTTCTTCGACTTCGATGAGTTGAGACACGGCTTGCGGGATGGACATGTATCGGGGCGGCTCGTATATCTTTCTCCCTCTACATACAAGGGAGAAACAGAGTGAATAACGGTCGTGGCATTGAACATCAGATTACTAACCGCGCCAGGTTCTCTTCGCTCTGTTCCTTGACTTTGATATCGAGCAGCACGAGCGTGTGCATGCCCAAGTCGACGTTCTCTCTTATGCGATCGTAGAAGCTGTCTGGCCTCCATGTTTCCGTGAAGAACACGAGTGAAACCGTCTGCCCGAAATTGTACAACTGGAGACCACACGCCCCGACCGCGTTCATGATCGAAGCGTTATGGATGACTCTTGTAGGGATCTTCAGGGCGCGTGCGCGGAGTAGCATGTCCGTGTGCGTCGTCGCGCTTCATATTCATGGAAGGAGTCTGTTATAATTTCTGGGCATACGCATGCAAGGTGATACACTCACCCGAACGGATCCCCAACGACCAGCAAAGACACGTCCGCTTGGTCCGCATCGCGCAGGATCTCGTCGCTCTCCGTCTCCACCATGTCGCGGTCGGCGAGGATCAGCCCCTTGCCGTAGAATGCTTCCTTCCCTTGCATCAGACTCGTCAGGGAGACGACTCCGGCCATAGCTCAGGCTCTTCGTACCAACCGGTCTTTCTGCACCATCAGGATGCTCGTGTAGGCTTCCAAGTATACTCGGGAGGAACCCTTTACGGCCTGTGTTTAAAAAGTCTAGGATCAGTATCCTGTCTGCGACAATACCAGGAGTCTTCACTTCGAGTCCGCGAACGGTTATGTCTTTCTCATCGCAAAGTCCCAGTCCTATGATATAGAACATAGCAAATCGACTTCGACTTCAGTATGTACAGTGGTAGAGGCAGAAAGCAAATCAGGAGCTTCGTCCACGACGCCGGGCGATCAATCAACTGATCACTGCTGCCGTTAGTCGGACGCGTCTTGGTAAGTCCATCATACCACTACCTCCGAACGAATATATACATAAGCACCCATTTCCCCGCTTTCTTTGTCTTTCTTTGAGAGCTGAGGTTCTGAGCCTACCAGGCTACCGCACGGGGGCGCAAAAATGAGACCCTTCATTATCGAGCAGCTCCCCGTCGACCTCCTCTACCCGATATTCGAGGAGCTCGACCGCAAAGACCTCCACTCTGCTACTCTTTTGTCGAAGAAGATCAACCCGGTCGCGACGTCGATTCTTTACCGCACGCTAGACTCGCGCACGACGCTGCAGAATGGCATAGTACGAATTCCGGAAAACAACGAATGTGGACCAGTTTATATTGATGACTTGAGTGTTTCTTCCTCCCTTGGATATGATCATATAGCCGAGAGTCCTACACCCTGCGACGACCCTTCTCAAACGCCCAGAGCTGACAAAGTGCGTCCGGCACGTGAGAGAGCAAGGTGAGCATTCGAACGCACAAATCATACATCTTTTCGTTGGGTCGGCAGCTTGAAGCACATGATTGGAGCAGCAAGGACGAGTAGTAGCGAGTCTACGAGCACCACATCACGCTCCATCTTGCTTGTATCCTACTGCCACAGGAGACAAGCCACGAGTCATAGGCATAGGCATCAGGTCCCTGTCGGCGCTATGACAGCCTGAACTCGTTGGAATATGTTAGAGCTCGAGCTCGTATGACTTGTAGTGATACGGTAGCCCCCAACCGGACGACCTAGGGCCTTCAATATTAGATCTATGGCCGCGATCGAGCTTACCACTCACCCCTCACCCACAGGTTCCATTCTAACATACTACCCCGACACTCTGGAGGAGTCGCTCGCCGCGCTGAAGCTCTGCACCAACCTACACACCTTCTCCTGGATCGATGACACGTTCGCGGAAGATACCTTCCTCTCCTTCCTTCGCGTCCTCAAGTCTCTGCCATTGCAAGGCCTGACCATCCGCACCTCAGGCGACCTAGGCGACACCGTGTGGGCGAAGCTTCAAGCCCTGACGGGCCTGCGCAGGATCGCCATCTGGTCGATGGAGGGCCCGCCGCGCGTGCTCAAGGGCTGGGCGCAGCACCTCTCCGGGACGCTCACGCACCTCGAGCTCGGCGTAAGTTCCTTAACCCCTGCTGAAATGCTTTGAGTGCTCATGTCCGCGACAAACGCAGAGGTGCGCAGGCGTCCCCGCGACGATCCTTATCTCCGTCTTCTGTCAGCTCCCGCTCCTGGTTGAGCTGCGCCTCAAGGGCGCCCCGCCCGCCGCGATCCCGCTGATCCTCTCGTACCTCCCGAACCTGCGCTCGCTCGACGTCGAGTACCTCGGCGCGGGCAAGTACCGTGCGCCCACCAAACCGCTCCCGCGCCTCCGGACGCTCGTCGTGCGTACGTCCTCGATGGACGCGGACGGCCCGAGCCACCTCTGGCCGTGGATCCTCGAGCTCATCCCGCGCACCGGCCTCGAGAGCTTCACGCTGCACGCGTTCACAGTGCTCGGGGGGAGCAGCATCCCTCTAAGCTTTGTTATCAGCTTGCTGGAGATACACGAGAAGACGCTCAGGCAGTTTATGGTTGGCACGACGCACCTCCGCCTCACGGACTTGGAGCATCTATGCGGGCGCCTCCCGGCGCTCGAGGATCTGGCGTGTAGCGTCGCCAGTGCGGACGCGGTGAGTGGGACATGTTGGCGTTCTATGTGTAAATAAGTGTGCGACTGACTTCTTGGAATCAGGCCGCAATTGGGCGCGCTGTAGCCAAGGCAGACCACCTCCGCTCGCTCAGGTTGCAGGTGCTCTGGCTGCCCAGCACGCATATTCAAGGGATTGAGCCGGCGCCGAGGGGTGGTGGGTCCTCCGACGCGCCATTTTCGTTGGACGACGCGCGGGCGATGATGTTACGCAGGAACTCGCAATTGAGGTTGATTACGATCGGGCCCGTCGCGTACAAGGTGAGCTATCATGAATCATGCCGGATGTGAGCTGAATGCTTGCTGCTCCGGCGCAGGGGATGTGGGTGCCAAAGTACGAAAGCGACGGGAAGGTGAAGTTGGAGTTCGAGATTTCCAGGAGCCACGATGGGTATGGTACTTAGGTTTTGAGTAGAGAGTACGGGGACATACGGAGAGAACTGCTGTCTGACGCAACATGTTATGGGATTTTGCACTTAGGTCAAGGGGCATAGTGCGAGCGTCGAGAACATGAGGATATACATACAGATGATGGAGTGTGAGGTCACGTCTGCGACGGCTACGCACCTCTGCCTCTGCCCCGCCCGCCGCGCCCTGGTCCTCCTCGGATTGCTCCGCGTCCTGGCAAGATAAATGTGAGATAGCACGAAAGGGAACTATATGCGCGGTCTGCGTACCTCTCTGTACCGCAGGACGCCCTCGGCCTCCCGAGCCGCTGACATGCGATCCCCTGGCGCTCCGCCCGGCTTCCCGAGCCTTATTTTGCTCCTCCTTCACAGCATCCAACAACGTATCCGGCACTCGCAGGTACTTTATCTGCGGAAACCAATGAGTCTCACTTAATTCGGACACGTGAGGGCACTGACTGTGCTCCCGCGGATGTAGCACTCCTTCAGCTTCCAAAACCTATCGCCCTCCGGGTTCGTTTGGTACACCTCACGAAGGGTGATGTTCATGAAGTTGTCGCAGTTCACCAGATGGCCGTTGAACGTCTCGCCGTTCTTCAGCTCAACCAGCTGGAGCGCGGTCAGCGCGTGCTTGCACAAGGGCACGGGAAACGCACCATGGGCTTATTTTGGGCTGCATTGAGCAGGGACAAAGGAAGCTACCTATAGCAGTAAGACTCAGGACCAGTCTATGCCATGAGTACGCGTACCATCTTATTGCAGTCGACGGCAACCGGTCAAAGGAGCATCCAAGTTTGGTTCGCGCAATTGTGGCCGAGAGACGGTGGCTGACGCCGCTATGTAGATCTGATGGACGGTGATCCAACACAGCGCCGAGCGACTATTACGCAGCCTATGCGCGTTCTTATCTATACCCTCTGCCATTCTAACTCAATCCTGTGTTGAGAAACAAATATACTCTCTAGGCTTAGTCCGTCTACGGAGGCATCACGGATGTACTCGGTCTGGTGCCTCAGGCTTGCATTGGGGCGAATCTCCTTGTTCCGCACCAAGCGCCTTCCTTGACAATCCTGAGACCATCACAGTGAGAGAATGACTGCCAGTATCTAACCATGCCCGGTCTTTGGTATAACAGAACAATCAGCGATGCACTGAATTAGCATTGCTATCCTGAGATGCTCCACAGTAGGTACTAGTGCGGGACAAAGTAATAGCCTGACACATCCTCCGTCAAAGAACTGTTTATAGGCTCATTCGCGCTCGACTGCCATAGCCCCGCCCTGCCCCCCAATCCATGCCTCCCTCGACATCTGGCCCCACCGCGAGACCTGCCAGGGCCAGACCTAAGGCCTTGAAGGAGGATATCAAAGCTGCTTCAAAGCTACTGTCAGACAGGGCAAGAGATCTCAAGGATATCCCGATTCCCAAGATGCAGGAGACACTCCAGCAGATGCTTGCAATGACACAGAAATGCCAGGTGAGTGGCAGACAAGAATCATGCCAGTATGACCCTTCACTTGTGTATAGAGGGCCAAGAGGAGCTTACTTAATGACCTCACTATCTGCACCTTTCTTAATCACATCAATACCCTGGAGCAAGTGATATTGTGGCCCATAGTGAATGAATATAGAAGAGCAATTATTGGTTTCACGGAGTACTTGAAGAATGAGCTGTATGGTATACTTGGGTGTGTGTAATTCTTCCTCATGATTATGGAACTGTGGTGAACGTTCATTATCAAGGAGTATATCTGATGTAATTTCCTATAATCTTCCCCAATGGAAGTTCTGGCAGCTCAAGGCTAATGTATATGAACCTTTGGGAAGAGTGAACTCTACCATGAGTGAGATATTCCAACACTTTAAGGTCTGTCATTGCAATGGTACTACTGGATCAAATGTTCTGAGGGACCTAGGCCAAGGGGAGGATTGTGCTGATTAGAGTCAAGTCACCAACAAGTGATGAGAGGTGGAGTGAACTTGATCTACAGCAACCACAGGACCATCCTGCCACAGTGAGTGTTGTGCAAGGATATGGGGAGACTGTGAGCCTGACCATGATCTACAAGGATTCCAATGAGGAGGACAATGCTCAGGAGAATGATTCAAGCCCTATAATTGGTATCAATGACTTGGAACCTCATATTAATGAGGTATTCCGGGTTTGCCCTAGGTATGGTCATGCAGTATAGCCTTGATATTTACTGATGTACTGAACTTGACTAGATTCCGTATCTTGCTTCTAGGCAGAGTGTGTAGTTCTCTCAAGTGTCATAATCTACAATGCTCAGCTACAATATCTCTAGTCTGGTGTGGGCAAGTCAAGACTCATCAATAGAATCTTCAATATCACAGAAGCAGTTTGTCCACCCACTGTTGAGAACAGATTATATTCTGACTTCGGCTGTAGGAGGTCTCTCATCACCGTGCTGGAACTGCAGATATAGAGAAGGAATTTACATCTGCACAGAATCCCCGTTTTGTATTACATGATTCCTATGGCTTTGAGTATGGGAGTGAGGTGAGGCTTAAGGGGGTAAAACGGTTCATACAAAGCCGTACAAAAGAGGACCAGAAGCCATCTGAACGACTACATGCTATATGGTATGCTGACAGCTTTATGTCTTAACCCCACTTACCTTATATTGAAGGCTTTGTATTGCTGTACCCTCTGGTGGACAACGTCTTCTGGAGACAGGTGAAGAAGAGATCTTGAAGATGGATTTGGGAGATGGTAAGCACTATGCTTCAGTATATAATTATATATCTTTAGCTGATGAAACTAATGTATCCCTAGTACCACTGGTTGTGGTTTTCACAAAATTTGACCTCCTGATAACAAATGCAGAGATGGAGGTAGATGCTGACTGGGAACCTGAAAACCCACATTGTCCAGTTAGGGCGCTGGCAGATGAAAAATATCAGCAAATATGCAGATCTCCCCTCAACAATGCTCTTAAGGCACTTGGCAGAAGATCACCATCACAGCGGCTACACCAATGTGTCTCAGGTATGTTGATAGTCCAACTTGTGACTTCTGTATCTCATGTATAATCCATTCAGTTGAGAAGAACTATGAAAATCTGCTATCCAATCTTATCCAGATTACGGCCAAGCATGTCAGTCCCAGGGCCTGGGCAATATGGGCAATTGCACAACAAGTTGATGCAGAGATGAGTAGAGATGCTGCAATTGAGTGCGTCACAGTACCTGAAAGGGGTCAACCTTCTATACTCACTGTTTGCAGGATTGGAAGACAGAGTATGTTCCAAGCATGCCTATAGTTTTGACAATTGTTCTGATTAGAACAGAGTACTGGCCAGCAATTGCAACAGCACTCTATTTTAAGGATAGGAAGCTGAAGAGTTGTTTGTGGGCCCTGCATGTTGATACAGTCATGGCTTGGAACTTTTATGATCCACACAATGTCTGTCTCTCAGCTGGAAGTCTTCATCACTAATATCTGACATATTCCATTCTAGTGTCTTCTAAGTTCAACCATGTTGGAGCTCCTGTCAGGGATCGTGTCTGACCTTAGGCACAGCAAGGAAACTGGTGCTGAAGCTGATTCAAATGAAGCATCGTGAGTGTATAATTATTAAGTCCTTCCACATATCCCTGTGTAGTGACTATCATTCAGAGAAAGTGATATTCAAAGTACAATAACAAGTGGACTTCAGGCAGCAACCATGGCATTTTCTGCAACCACTGTGTCTAGCATGTTACCTGCAACTCTTTTATCTAGCATGTCACCTGCAACTCTGGCTGTGGTTCCTCTGGCTCCCATAATATTATTAACTCGGTGGATTTACGATGCTTATGAAAAGAGGTGTGTAAAAGGTTATCATCTGAGCATGTATACCTACAACTAATTTGACTTAACATTAGTCCAACTGTTGTACAATGCCTAATGGGTTACATCTTGGACCTCAACTTCATATTATGGAAGTTATTCTGGATCATACGGAAGAAAGGAGGTGTACAACCTCTTACTGAAGATATTGTGACCAAGTGTCTTCAGTCATTCAACATATCGGAGGAAAGACTACGGATTCACCAGGCAGTCAGAAACTTTATACAAAGTATGAAGGGAGTGGAAAGACTCAGAGCAAACACTGTCATTGATGAAGTGGTAAGACTGCTGCAAGAGTTTTGCCAGGAGCCATCTGAGTCTGATTGACATGTGATCTTGCATATACTCTTATTTGCTTGACCCCCAAAGTCCTGTCTTTTAGTTATTACTAGCTGTATATTACCATAGTGCAGTCTTGGCAGCATCCTCCTGAATATTTCTGTGCTACTGTAATCTTGTCACTGGATCACTCCCTGTTAACTTCACATTTCATGCTCTGCTTTTCTTTTCCTTTGCAGCAGAGCTTCATTTTATCTTTTCCTTAGTCTATGTCATCACCCCTGTTGTCAGCCTCTAGTCATGATGAGCTACATAGCATGGTCTATACAGTTTTGAGTGATCTGAGTCTTAGTGAAGCCTGTCAGGCTTATGGCTACACCACAATGACCTGCTCAATCCCCTCCTTACAACTTACATAGGCTCTTCATGCCAAGATATCATCTTGTTTTCTGATCTTGGCGGAGCTGGTCCACCACGGATCACTTCTACTCCAATTCCTTGGAGCCTTGATCCTCTGGACAGCCACTGGATATTACATATCTGAATGCACACACATAACCTGTCTATATTCCTGCTGGTGTGGAAGGTGAAATTAGTAGTGTCATCAATTCTAAAAGCTACTGTATCTCCAACACCACCTTTTGTCTCCCCACCATATTGTGCAGATTGTGCAACCTTACTTGAGAAGCACTGGCTACCAGTGGATGTATACCTTGTGACTTATGCTGTTCAAAGTGCACAATAAAGCCCCCCCTGGAAAAGTTGCTCACCCCAGCACTTTCCCCAGTAATCAGGGAGTAGCAGTGTAAATGACTACAATATATGGTGTAATCCTGTCTCACCATAGGTAAGAGTGACAAGTGGCAGCATCACTTCCCACAAATATGTGGTGTATGAGTCTCATGATGATATGCACTAATACACAACAACCACAAAGACCAAGGAAAATAACCCAACACACCCAGTGGTATGGGTGGAGGCAGTCTAAGGTGACTGAATGGTAATAATAAAGTTCAAGGGTGAGGGGAGGAGTAAGGAGACATAGGGGAGTCCGTAGGAAGACCTAGAATAATAAAATCAAATCTTGAGGCCTAAAACAAACAACACTATGATGCTCCGGAGTATTTATGTCTGAAGATCACTAAAAGACCAGACCACAGGCACCAACACCTCTCGTAGGATTGTGCACGTGGGGTAGTACTTCTCTAAAGACATTTTGTTAATCTTATCTCATCGAATCACTCACCGGAGCTAATATTCGATGGCAGAGATATTGAATTTGATGAGTCAGGCCTACTGGCAAAGCTAGGATCAATTGTGATTTGCTAAGTCTGACATGTCCAAACTTCATGGGTTGCTGAGACTGTAACTCTGATATGCTGAGATGGTGAAGAACAACCTTTTTTTTACTTTACTTTACATTGTACATTTTATACTTCAGAAATGACCCTGCGCCGACCCGGAGATAAATAACAAATAATAGCTGCAACTCCCTAACCGCTCAGCACTCCTCTGCCGCTATACCATGCGCCATACGACTCCCTTGTCCCTCCATATGCTCGTCCTAGCCCCTAGAGGCTGTCCTGATGCATCGGTACCTGTCCTGATCCTTCCCATCATGCTGTGTGACATGCCAGTCACGTGAAAATTAACTCCGGCTGCTTGCTGACTGATGCTGGCCTCACGGTTGTGGATTTATGTCCGCAAGCTCAGTGATTTGACCGAGACAAAGGGGAGGAAGTGCTGGAAGTTGGGCGTGAGGATGACCCACAACTAGACAGGTGCCCATGGCCAACAGAGTTAATTCATCTTGAAGTTGCTTCCTGAGTCACTCCGGAGTGCCTGACCTCAGATCTAACTCATCGTAGGCATTTGCACTGGCCTCGAAGACGCTAGAAAGTCCAGAGTTAAATTGAAAAATCTTTTGGAAAAATCCTAGCATAGGGGCATGTGAGTGCAATGTCGAATGGACTCCAGATGAGGTGGGTAGGGACATTGAATTCATGATTTCTGGGGTCAGACGATCCTTGAGACTTATCAGCGGCAGATGGGTGTTGAGCCATCAAGGGAGTTATGGCCAGTATTTTTTATTTATCTGCAGGCAGTGACTCATTGAATTCAATATCTCTGCCATTGAATATTAGCTCCCATGAGTGCTGATTTAAAGAAATAAAATTCACAAAGCGTCTTTAGAGAAGTACTACCCCACGTTGATAAGCCTCAGGATTGTCTGTCCCCCGAAAACATGGACTCAGCACATCATACAAGCCCTCTGGAGCTTATTCGACACAGCACTCACACGCCTCTAGGCTTCCATGGGCTCTAAAGAATTGCTCTATTTAGCTCCGGACTTCCTAGCATCCTCGAGGCGTTGATAAGCCTCGGGATCGTCTGACCCCCGAAAACGCGGACTCAGTGTATCGTACAAGCCCTCCGGAGCTTATTCGACACAGCGCTCACACGCCTCTAGACTTCTATGGGCTCTAAAGACTTGCTCTGTTTTAGCTCCGGACTTCCTAACATCCTTGAGGCGTACACGGACCCATTCCACGATTTATCTCCACGAACAGGAGCTCCGGAGCGACTTAACCAATGCAACATCTAGATGAATTAGCTCCGGGGCCCGTGGGAACTTCTATCGAGGGGCGTCGTCCTCATGCCCACCCTCCAGCACTCACTCCCCCTCATTTCCGTCAAGATACCGAAGGTGCGGACGTATACGAGTCATCATGAGGTCAGCATCAGTCAGCAAGCGGCCGGAGGTAATTAGCACGTGACCGGCGCGTCGCACGGAGTGATGGGACCGCTTGGATCAGGTGGCAGAGCATTGAGGCGACCTCTAGGGGCTGGAAAGAGCAAGTGGGAGCACAAGAGAGTCGTATGGTGTATGGTATAGCGGAGGAAAGTGCTGAGCAATCCTGTGGGTAGCGGTGTTTATTTGTTATTTATCTCCGAACGGTCGCAAAGCCATTCCTGTAGTATAAATTGTACAAAGTAGCATACAGAAAAACAAGTTTCGACTTCACCATCTCAGAGAATTAGCGTTACGATCTCAGCGACCCGAGAAGTTCGAAAGCGTCGAACTTAGCGAATTATAACCGATCTTAGCTTTGCCAATAGGCCTGACTCGTCGAGTGAATTAGCTCCGCCATCGATTCAATTAGCTCCGGTGCGTCTCACATAGCAAAATAAAAATTAAACAAGTCCCTTTAGCGTTTTCTACTCCCGTGGGCCCGAACCTACACTCGGTTCCGTGGTTTGCGACTTTGTTTGCGACTTTTCGGAGATAAATACTCCGGAGCGTCCATTAGTGTTTGTTTCAGGCATCAAGGTTTTGTTTTATTTTTCTAGGTCTTCCTACGGACTACCCTAAGGCGTCTTACTCCTCCTTTCCCCCTCGAACTATTAAATACCCTTCAGTTGTCTCGGACCGCCTTCACCCATATCACGGGGTTTAGGTTTATTCCTTTTGGTCCTTGGTGATTGTTGTGTGTCAGTGCATATCAGCGTACACAGATCCATTCCACGATGTATCTCTGCGAACAGGAGCTCCAGGGTGACTTAACCAATGCGACTTTTAGATGAATTAGCTCTGGGGCCCGCGGACGCTTCTATCGAGGGGCGTCATCCTCATCCCCAACCTCCAGCACTCACTCCCCCTCGTTTCCATCAAAATGCTGAAGGTGCTGACGTATACGGGTCACCATGAGGCCAGCATCAATCAGCGAGCGGCTGGAGGTAATTAGCACGTGACCGGCGTGTTGCGCGGAGTGATGGGACCGCTTAGGGCAGGTGGCAGAGTGTCGAGGCGACCTCTAGGGGCTGGGACGAGTAAGTGGGAGCACAAGGGAGTCATATGGTGCATGGTATAATGGCAGCAAGTGCTGAGCAATCCTGTGGGTAGCGGTGTTCATTTGTTATTTATCTCCAGACAGTTGCAAAGTCATTCCTGCAGTATAAATTGTACAAAGTAGCATACAGAAAAATGAGTTTTTGCACTTCACCATCTCAGAGAATTAGCGTTACGATCTCAGCGACCCTTGGAGTTCGAAAGCATCGAACTTAGCGAATTATAACCGATCCTAGTTTTGCCAATAGGCCTGACTCGTGAGTGATTTATCTCCGCCGTCGATTTAATTATCTCAGGTGAGTCCTACATAGTGAAATAAAATTAACCAAGTCTCTCTAGCAATTTCTACCACTGCTGGCATGATCCTATGACAGGCGTCATTGCTTGCGACTTTGATTGCGACTTTTCGGAGATAAATACTCCGGAGTGTCAACTAGTGTTTGTTTCAGGCATCAAAGTGTTTGTTTTATTTTTCTAGGTCTTCCTATGGACTCCCCTATGTCATCTTATGCCTCCCCTCCCCCTTGAACTTTATTATTACCCTTCAGTCACCTTAGACCACCTCCACCCTCACCACTGGGTGTGTTTGGTTGTTTTCCTTGGTCTTTGGGGTTGTTGCGTGTTAGTGTAATCCTGGTCTGGATTACAACCATGATTTGACTTCCAGATTTGGACTCCACAACTATTTGCATTCACTATGGAGCTCATTGCTCTTTTGCACTACTTAGCTGTTTGGCTATCAACCATGGTCCTGTCTTTGCTTGCATAAGCCCTGGACCCCCAGTCAGGCTTGGCTGGAGAGCCAGCTTACAAAGGGTCATGCACCAGACACATTGTCCTAATCCTGTATGCAGTGGACCATACAAAATGAATGTGGAGTGCTAACTCTCCAGGAAAGAATGCATGTATGCAGACACATTTCCCATGATACTGTGGGACTCAGCTGAAAACACAATACCCACTAAACCTCCTTGTGGTTCCTGCGGGATGGTCCTGTGACCTGTGACTGAAGGCTGGCATCTGCTGAAGCAGACCCAGGGCCAGACTGGCATATCTACTGAGCCACCAACACCCAAAACCATTGTTATTACATATGACCTTCTCATCCTAATCTTACAAGGGATATAATTGAATGATGAAGATGAAGAATTGCTAAATGGGGATTTGAAAGAGTATCTACCATACATTAGGAATTCTTGAGGGTTAGAGACTATGATTCATCTATTGTAGATTGAGAAATAATATGAAGATGATGAGGAAAGAATCATACCCGGTACTTCCATGACAGCTCAGTGATTCTCAATGCAACTTCCTTCAGTTGTTCTTCACTTTTGTCCCTGCGTGACTTGAGAACCTTGACCCAATTCTCCCTTTTCTCCCATGCCTGTTTGATCTCTGTATGCATCCCCTCTAGCCGTCCTTGACCTCTGAGTACTGCTAAGACATGAGCTGCACGGTGTGCAACTTCTACATGTGTGGCATAGATACTGCAGCAGCCAGCTAGAAGAAGTTCTTGAATTGAGAGTATATAATGAGGTGAACAGGTCTACAGGAACATAAAAATACCTGCAGTTATAATCACAAAGGGGAGACTGTGTTGATTCACAGTTGCATCCTTAGTAAAGGCAGTTGTCAAGAAAAACTATTATTATATATGAATCATGACTCACTTTTATTGATAATGATTGACAAAGTGACTATCAATTCCCCAGTAAATAGGCATGGCTGGGGTATAAAATAAATTAACTACTTGTACCTTGATGGAGTTTGCAATTACACTGGAATACTGGAATTAGGGCCGCAACAAGGTTAGCACATGGTTGCTATATCACCTATGATTCATGAAGAATATGAACTTACACCCTAATGACCATCCCAAGTGCTTGTTATAGAATCCACTCACTCAGATCAGAAAAATACTTACAACCTGGGGATAATAACAAGGTTACTAGTAATAGTAGGTTTATACATTAGCTTGGGCACTTACAACCTGCAACAATAAGTACACAACTGTGATAGGTGAATGCTCAGCGTGACAATACCCACCTCCTATGTAGCAGCCATGCACCCATTAGTTGATGCTGGTGGGCATATCACTAGCAAATTGAGTAGTCCTTACATACTGGAAATGAGAGAAAAGAAGGCTAGTCAGCTGGTATGCATCTATGACCAATTGAATGAGAATATTTACACGCTAAAAAGGAACATATGTTTCATATACTTTTGGTGTTGTTGGGAAAGCTATATATTACTCACATGCTACCAAAGTGTGAAAAACCACTTATGTGGTAGACCTCATGATTATTGGTTGAGGAACTACACTCACATCCTATGAACAAAGTAACAAGCATCTCAGTTAATGTATGCCACCATCTTGCATAAAGCAACAATACTTGCACTCTGAAATGAAGTTATAGAGTAGTTAGTTGACACCTGTATAGTGTTAGATCTGAAAGCTTTTACTTACATACTGTGATTGATTTAACAGGTTAGTCAGCTATGCAGCTTTGACTCGACTATCTCAATGGTGCTTACATACTATGACAAGAAGGTCAGTGAAGTTAGCCAACATGCCTCAGCATACATAGGCAGATACAGAAGCTTACACCCTGAAGACATTCATGCCAATTAGGTCAATATTATCAGTATTATCAGAGCAGCCAGCACAAGCCAGTACATACAATCTGTTATTTGAGTAGTTCAGTCAGTCTACATGTCATTGTACTTGACAACAGGGTAAGAATACTTACAATCTATAACACAAAGCATCAACCAGTCAGTATACATACCCTTACCATGACCAACAGAGATAGTATTCACATCCTAAGTTCAAAGCCACAGGTTAATATCTGACATCTATGCATTGTTAAAACTAATAGCATATACTCACACACTAATAGCAGGCATATTCTCTTAGTCAAGTCACACCCATGTGTATTACTGGAATATACCACATACTATAAGAGATAATTATCAAAGTTACTTCATCAAGGACCACAATGAAACTCTTACTGCCTATAGGATTAACGTGTAAAAACTTGGTCATAAGCTGGAGGATTTCAAAAGAAAAGAACTGCTGACTGTCAGCCAATGTTATTATACCATATAAGTGAACTACCACTATCTGCACATTAGTGGGAACACAAGCCTAATGGGTGATAATATGACTTACACCATACAAAAGGAAAGTATATGATTCCCTGTGTCATAAGTGCTTCTACATCAATGTCTCCTTTCTTGGATACTGTTGGTGACGATTCAGTTGGAAGATACTTGAGAATGAAAACATAACACACTGGGCTTCAAGGATAATATTTCCCTATCAAACCATGAGCATTTTTCTCCAAGATCTCTCAGCATCCTAGTATCATACCTGACAGCATGTTCTGCTGCTAGTTTATCTGCGACAGTCTGCCTTGAAATAAAAAATCTCTTCACAGCAGCATCATCTAGAACCTCTGCTGTGACTCTTGACAGCTGATTGCAGTTCCCTTCTGGCTTGTGCATATCTAGCAGATCAGGTAAGACATCCAGGCTGTCACATCCTGCCCCACATCCTTACTTACCTCGCAGATACACAATTGCCCTCGGTGGATAAGGTGTATGCAGTATATCCTGTAATTGTGGAGCAAAGCAGGTCTCTGCATATCCAGGTGCTTCTTCCTTAGCTTGCAATCTGGTCCGGCCCTGATGTCTCAGAAGATTATTGGCTTTCTGGATCTGCACATCCCACTTGGTGAAGATGACAATCACTGGAACTGTCACTCCAATCATTAGCTGTGTATCTACATCATGAGAGGTACATACTCCCAAATGTGTTATGCTTGAAGAGTTCCAGCTCAGGTTCCCCGAGGACTCTGTCCTGGCCAGCAGGGATGCAGAACCTTCATGAGAGGCAGGTGATCACATCCTGCCATGATCACACCAATAAATGGACTGAATTCCTCACCATATTGCATGCAACCTATCAGCAAGACTAAGCTCCCCTGACCGCTGATGGATGAACTCAAGCATGATGTTGGACTCCACAGTGGAGCCCGACTCAAAGCCCATGGAATCATGGAAGACAAAGCTTGGATTACTCTGGTACGTGATCTCGTGGTTTATGACATGCAACCCACGCTACAGTGCACAACTCGTAAGCCACGGGATACTACTACATTCCTTCTTTATAGCTAGACCCTCACTCACCTGGGCACTCGGGTTCAATGTTGATGATGACACCTAACCCGGGATCAGCCCTGCTTTGTACAGTACAAGCTCGTGACTTACAGTCTGCCCCTGGGCATTGCGGACCACGGCCTCCTCGTCAGACTGGCAGAACTTCTTGATGAGCGTTGTCTTTCCAGCATTCGCAGGGCCGACAATGAGGATCCGGAAGCGACTGCAAACATGGCGAATGATAGCAGGGTCGAGGCCCTGGCTGCCAGCAACAACTTGGCCGGCAATGTCTATGTCTCTCAGAGCTCCCTCCATTCTAGATTCGGATGCGGTGGTTGCTTCGGTAGGCATCCGCAAGGACGTGCTCACAGCAGAGTACGGGATAGCGGGGGCTGGCGAAGCACCCAGCGATAAGGGATAGTCGGGTCTATAAAGCGGACTATACATAGACAGTTCATCAAGCGTCTGACGTCGCGCTCCCACTTACAGGGCCCTGCTGTGGCAGGTATGTTCATCCGCTGTTGAGACCTTATACCTATCTAGAACACAAAGCCCGGCGCTACCCTTATCGGCTAGCGCAGAGGCTAAGAGCGTGACAGCTACCTCAGTGGCGTCGGGCATGGCAAGATCTGAGTCGTTCCACGGATGAAAGCGATTGCAGGGCGGTGTTGAGTAGATGAGACCTGCGCAGCTGCGTACGAGACACTGGAAGTAGCCGTGGAGCAGTGGGAATATCGTCCGCACTCCACAAACCATCAATCGAATGATCTGTGTGAGCGCGGGCTCGCCATGCGGGTCGTACGTGAGCGCTCACCAGGTCCTGGCAACCATTGGCACGCAACATCACGAACCCGCAGCAACAGCCTGGACTTCTTCGAACATCGCCCAGCCAATAATCGCGCAACACCTGATCGAAAGCATCCTTCAGCCTAGCGCCCGGAACCAAGAACAACGACACCCACATCATTCTTGAATACGCCCGTCCTAAGGCCATGGGGACAGACAGGAAGTGTGGGCCCCGGTGAGCACCAAACCCATGTAGCTGTGTTCACGGGACACCAACTGCGACATTGCTACAAGTTGCAATGGCGCAGTAGGAATAACATGCACAGCGTACAATCTAGGGACCGACATCTGAGAGTAAACTCACCATACGCGCTCGCTCACCAAGCCCACCTAGGCACCAGCAGCCATCGCCTGGAACGCGTCCCGGAATTCCTCAAACGTCGTGTGACCGATAATCGCGAACAGGACACGATCGAAGATGTTTTTGAACCTGGCGCCGGGCGCACACAGCAACTCCGCCCATATCCTGGCCACAGTCGCCACATCGTTCTTGAACACGCCCGTGCCAAAGCTGCCAAGGACCAACTCCGCTACGCCCTGCTGCTCGAACAGAAACAAAATCCTACCCATGCGCTCTTTCATCGCGCGTGCGATCTTCGTCTCCTCCGCTTGGCCGGCAGTGCGGCCCCACAGCGTATTGCGCGCGACGCCCGCGTTGACCGCTGCGCTCGTGACGACGTCGACCTCGACGGGCGGGAGCCACGCGCCGGCGTCGTCGCGGACGAGCGCGACGCCCGGCGAGAAAACCATCGCATGCGAGTAGTACCCGCCCTTCCCGTCCTTATTGTGCAGCGTGTAGAAGCGCTGCGCGGGCTCGGTAAGGAGCGTCGGGTAGAGATTTGACGAGCGCGCGAGCGATTCTTCCTGCGCCTGTGCGCCGGTGAGAAAGCCACCGCCGGGCTTTTTCGCGGAGGCGAAGTTCAGCACGCCGATGCGCCCGTCGCTGGAACGGCCTCTTTGGGTGAAGAGGAGCCGCGCGCCGTCGAGCGTGGATACTTCGAGGAAGGAGATGTCGGTCGATAGCGTGCCCGGCGGGACGAGGCGCGGGGCGGTGGACCATGCTGATAAAACCGCGGAGTCGGGCGGGTAGTAACGTGTATTCTGCGTCGAGAACTGCGTGCGTCGGAGGAGGGAGTACGTCCGGCCGTCATCCGAGGTGTAGGACCCTGCTGAGACGGCGTCGAGGGTTTCTTCCGCGAGTTTACGCAGCCGCGTACGTCTGTCGCTGTGCGCCGGGCGGGCTGGGGATGTCATTGCTCTAGCTTTGATGTGTTTTGGCCTGGGTTTCGTCCTTGAGATGAGGGTAAGACGGGCCACGATTAGGAGGTTTGGACGTCAGCCTGCGATAGTTCCTGCATCGCCCCGCTTCTCATGAGGTGACACAGTTCTCGCTACCGAGCTCGTGAAACTCACGGGTAGAGCGACTACAATCACCGTCATGCGAACAACAGTTTCTAGGCAGGGTCCTGGATAATACAACCTGACTACATGACGATTAGCACGATGTAGGCTTCGCAGCTGCGCAGCGATGTCAATAGTAAGCCCACGACGACGTCGAAAGCTGTGGAGATGGGGTGTAAATTGACGTACACAATCACAAGTCCTCAGAACAATGCCTCAATGCCACATCATGCATCAAGCTGCATTCACTGCCAACGTCGCGCCGTACAGAATGCAAAGCTGCATTTGGACGGACAGAGAGCGAGCAATAGGGGAATTACCAAAAGCAGCTGCAATAGCACTTTCAACGCTCTTGCCAGTCTTGCCACAACCCTCTATCGCCTTGCCATTGCCTGGAACAATGTCGCAGAACAATTCCGTAGGCTGGTCGTGGGGACCGCATGCCCGCCCTGCCATCAAGCAGGGCGTGTTTGCGGCTCTTACGTCCGTCCATTCTTCTGGAACACCCCATATAACATGCGGCCAACACGTGTGATGCGCCGTTAACTCTGCACGAAAACCCGCCGTCTCTTCGCGCAGTACCACCACCCCACCCCTTCATTCCACCCACCCATCGCATCCGCAATGGCGACACGCAACGGCGACTCGATGCCCGAGAAGATCAGGCGGCACGACTCGTACTACATCATGACCGGCGATATCGTGTTCTTGGTATGTGGGCACTTCATATACTGCTTAAATTAATGGGCCCGGGGCCGACGCTGATCGTGCTCGTCACAGGTCGAGCACCATCTCTTCCGAGTTCACAGATATTTCTTCGAGCGCGAATCCCCTGTCTTCCGAGAGAAGCTCGCGCTCGCGACGCCGCCCGGCCAGTCGCCGCGTGGGACGTCCGACGCGAACCCCTTTCCCATCGAGGATGCAACGAGCGTCGACTTTTCCCGCTTTCTTTGGGTCTTCTACAACCCGTGAGTCTCGCGCTACCTCCTTTGCCCCGCGTATATCGACTAATACCCTGCAATACAGCCTGTACTCGCTGTACAACGCCTCCATCGAAGAATGGACCTCCATCCTCAAGCTCGCCTACCTCTGGCGCTTCGCCGAGGTCAAGAAGCTCGCCGTGCGTGAGCTCGAGAAGCAGTACATCGCGCCCGTGCCCAAGATCGCACTTTACAACCGCTACGACGTCGACCGTAATCTCCTCCTCCCGTCCTACTCTGTCCTCACCACGCGCGACGAGCCCATATCGATGGCGGAGGGCATGGACTTGGGCCTCGAGACGTCGCTGCTGCTCGCGCGGGCTCGTGAACTGGCCAGAGGCAAGGAGGGCCGCCGCGCGAGCTCACCGGTGACGATCGAGGACTCGGAGGTGCAAGGGCTGCTTACGGACGTGTTCGCGCTCAAGGACGTGCCCTTCCGCCCGACGTCGCCCGCCGCCGTGCGCGTCGACACCTCCGCCATCTCTGCCTCTAACACTACCGCTGAGACCCCAACCGGCACTAACGCGCCCGCGACCCCCGCGAACGGCCTCGCTGCGAAGCTCTTCGGTGCGGGTGCCCCGCAGAGCCAGTACAACTCGAATCCGGCCTCGAGCCTGTCCCCCGGTGCGGGTGCGGGCTGGGGGTTCTCCGCGGGGCAGAACCCCAAGTCGCCCACGAGCACAACGACGACACCAGGTGCGAGGGTATTCTTTCCCACGGTATAATGATTATTCCGATGACTGACGCGGCGCATGCAAGGTAGCGGTGGCGGTAGGAACAGCTGGGGGAACCGCAAGTGATCTCCCCTTGACTCCCACGTCGAAGGAGGAGGGGGCGGAGGGGGTGCGGGACGTACAGGCTAACGGAAAAGATTCACATACAACTACGCAAAATATCGGAAACGGACACGGACTTGGAGACGGCTCTCTTGTTTATACGCACACGCACGATGTAACTGGTAACTGCAATGGTGATGAACCTGGAAAACTCGATGTTTCTCCTACTGGCGACGACAATACCAACATGCAATCATATACGCAATCTCAATCTCAATTTCAAGCTAGAGCTGGCGCAGACTTGATCGAATTGGAACTCGGGGGCGCGGGCTCGAACCCGGTGAACGAGAACGAGAACGCGGGCGCGGGCGCCGAGGAGAAGGAGGCGGGCGACTCTGAGGAGAATGAAGCGCCGGTGGTTTCGATTGCTGGTGTGGAGGTGAAGGACGAGGAACCGGCTGCTGGCAGCGAGGAGCCGTCGACACCGACAGGCCTCGGTGGTGATGACGCAGGGCGTCAGGACGGCGGGGAGAAGGCGAAGAGCGAGGAGGTGGCTGGCGGGGACGGAGACGCCAAGGTTCAAGAGCCTACAGCGACGGAACCCGAGCTCGGCGCTGCTCCCTCTCAGGCTGTTCCCTCGCCTCAATCTAGCGGTGCTTCGGAAGAGCAACGGCAGGACGACCCAGCGGACGACAAAGACGACGGGAAGCAGAGCGCCGACCAGTCCTTCGCGACCGCTTCAGAGCAAGCTGAGCACAAGCCAGACTCGCTCCTTGTCCCCGGCACCCAGGAGGAGAACGCCACCGACGGTGAGGCCAGCGACGCGACCGCCGCTGAGTTCGAGGACTGGGAGTCGACGACGGAGGGCCCGCTAGGCGAGGACCAGGTCTTGGACGAGCCGGAAGCGGCGCCCGAGGCGAAGGACCAAAGTGGACCGTCAGAGCCTGCGATAGCCGCATCCGGCGAGGATGAGAACAAGGCGCAAAGCAATCCTTTGGGAGACGCTGAAGGTCAAACATCGGAGCCTATGGCGGCAGCAGTCGACGTGCGACAGGGCGAAGACGAGGACAAGACGCAAAGCCGCCCTTCGGACGTGCCAGAGATCTTGATTTCCACTGCGGAGAGCCCGACGACTACCCCCGAGGCCTCTGGCGATAACGTCGATGCGACCGTCCCTACGGGAAACACGCCCACGGCCGAGGTGCCTACTCCAGAGGCGTCGACCACGACAGAGGTGGAAACCACGGCTGTCGACAAACCAGAGGAAACGCAGGACCAAGAAGTCGTCGAGCCCAGCGCGGAGAAGGTCTTGCCCGCCACTCCAATGGAGAATATGTCTGAGGCAAAGGTCGAGGAAGGAGGGGAGTCGGGGCTGGGTGACGAAACCCTCTTGGACGTCGATGCTGAACCTAGTGCCGCTGCGAAGTCGCCCGAAGCTACCTCCCCGAGCGCCGATGCCAGCTTGGCCGCTGCTACTGCCGATGCGCCTGCAACACCAAATCCGGACGGTCAGCCAGAGACTCCTTCGGCGGTCGTCCCCGCGCAGGCGTCTAAAGAAACTCAAGGAGATTCCGCCGCGTTGCCCTCGCAGCAAGCTTCGCCTGAGAATCAGGAGGCGCAAAGTAGCTCTTCTGGCACCCCCGTAGGAAACATTGCTGAGGCTGCAAGTGACGATCTCGTCGCCTCCGTGGATGTAAAACAAACCGAGGACCGTCTTGACGCTGAAGCTCTCGTATGTTCGGGCGCCACGCCCACTGCGGAGACACCAGTGGAGACTGCTGGCGAAGGTGCGCCCGAGGTCGTCGGTGAAGCTGCTGAAGACGACCAAGTGAATGGGGAGGAGGAGGCTCAGAACGAAGGCGCAGAAAAGGAAGAAGGGACTAAGCCGGAGGAAAGTGTTAATGCTCTTGAAGAGCGGCCGCCCCCTAGCCTCAAAGGCAACGCTCTCAAAAAGTGGAAGAAGAAGCAACGGGATCGGGCTGCTGCACTAACATACGCAGCAGACGACAGCCGGCCGGCTTCGAGAGCCGAGCCGCAGACCCCGGGTGGTGGCGACGATGACGAGCAGGGTTGCGGAAATTATAAGCAAGACGAAGCAACCAAACAACCGCAGGAGTCCGGAGGAGGTGCTATTGACGAGCAGCCCCAGGCTGCTCGCAAGGAGTTGAAGGCGTGGAAGAAGCAGCGGGAGGACAAGAAGGGTCAGGCCGCCACACCAAACGACACTATTACCTCTCCAGGACCATCCAAGGGAGAAAAACCTCCGTCAAACCTCAAAGGAAAGGAGCTGAAGCAGTGGCATGAAGAGCGAGAGCAACAGCATAAGCCAGCAAAAGATGGTAAAGGTGCTCAGGACGATCCCAAGGGCAACACGGACATCAAATCCTGGATCAAGGGTCAGAGGAATAAAAAAAGCGGTGAGCCTTGTTACGAGCGACCGCGTTTGAGACTCGATATTGAAAGCCTCTAGGACGTCCGTGACAGTAGTTCCGTAAATCTAAGCCCGCCTAGACTGGACGACTCTCGACTTCTCGCATTGCATCTTACACGTACACGCACCTCTATAGTTACGTACCTCTACGACACTAATGGTCTTACGGTCCCCGACGAGTCTTATGTATATACCATGACAATGATGATACCGCTGCGCCTGCTGGACTTCGGGACAAAAGCATGGGTATCTAGACAGAAATCGCCACCCTCGGCGTGGTCGCGCAGCATGTAACAGGTTTCTTTCCGGATAATGCTAAGTAGCTTGGACGCCTACGGTGTGCGCCCCCCAACCCTATTCCGAGTCCTGCGTTGTCTGCGCAAACCGCAGTCTTACCCACTAAGATACGTTTTAAGCAATGTCACTTTGCACTCGAAGATAGCTCTTACCTCCTCACACGAGATTGGCTCATACTTGGCCGGATGGTCATCATCCATACAACTCGGTAGCACCCCACACGTCTCGTTGAAGTTGAATCCTATGGTTTCCAGGTCAGTATTGGTTCCTCGTGAAGCGGCACATCCCACAGAAGCTGAAAACCCACCAAAAAAGAACGGCATCGAATATCTCTCCCTCATACCCGCATTCTTCGCGCGGTGCACAGTCGACACAAAGCGGTCATTCGTAATCCGCATCAAATAATCCCCAATATTCACCACGAACGTCCCCGGGATCGGGCGCGCATTTATCCATTGCCCTTGCCTATCCAATACCTGCAGCCCACCATTGTCGTCCTGCCACAATATCGTGAAGCACTGCAAATCTGTATGCGAGCCGATCGACACCGCGTCCTCCTTCGCCACCACATCAGCCGGCAGCGCGGGGTAGTAGTTCAGCGCGACCGCGGCGTCCGGGTGCGACGTCTTCTCGTCGAAGTACTCTTCGGGCAGGTCGAGCGCCAACGCGAAGACGCGAATGAGCCTGCGCGCGAGCGCGAGGCACGCGCGCCAGTACGCGAGCACGGCGGGCTTGAACTGCGGGAGGTTGGACGTGTGCTCCCAGACGTACTCTTCTGCACGGAAGCCTGCGCGGATGTGTGCCGGGATGGCAGCGAGGTTGGGCACCGCGGGGTCATATCGCGGGTCGTACCGCATGCCGAAGCTTTCTCTGTAGTCTGCGGAGTAGCGCGCAGGTGGAAGGAAGGAGGGGCGGGGGTGAGCGTGATGGGGAGAGTCGCGGGCGGGGCTAGGACGCACCGACCGATTCCGTCTCGTTCACGCGCGAGCTCCCCGGCGCGTTCCAGCCGTTGAACCACTTCGACCGCTTCTGGTTCACCCTGTCCTTCACTTCCCGCGGCTGCCCGAAGAACCTACCGCCCGCCCATCAGCACACCCCACTCCCCTCGTACAGCGTCCCACTTCATAGCACTCACATCTTCGCCTGCGCCAGCGCATCGTCCACCACCGCCTGCGGAATCCCGTGCCCCGTGATGTAGAAGAACCCGATGGTCACCGCGGCCTGCCTGACCTGCTCCGCGACGGCCTTGCGCGCGGCGAAGTCGCCGTAGATGCCGGAGATGTCGATGATGGGGATGTCGTCTGCGGAACAGTCGCGCGGGGGCGCGTTCAGGACCGTGCGGTGGACGGGCCCGTAGGCGGTGCGCAGCTTGAGCTGGTGAGTCTCGACGGGGGCGAGGGTGGTGGTGGCCATCGGGGGCGTGATGAGGGTTCGACCCGTGGATGCGGCGCATGATAGTCCTTATCAGCGTACAGTGCATGAGAGTAGAAGAGCACGAGTGCATATCTGCCCTGCCGTAACCATTATCTGAATCCTAAAATAGCACGAGTTAGGGTCCGGAAGACAAACCCAAGGGCACAGCGGGGTCTCATAGCACCCCCGCAGACATAACAACTGGACATTCTGTACAATCTGTTATTTCTGAGGGTGTGCAACGAGGAAGCTGCCATGTGTGGTCTTCGGTAGAGGGCACGAACAGACAGAGCCTGCACAGTAGGCCACATCAGATAGGATCTGGTAAACCGGGTGCATCTGCGGACAAAGGCGTGTTCCTTATAA
This sequence comes from Gloeophyllum trabeum ATCC 11539, assembly GCF_000344685.1. NCBI lineage: Eukaryota > Fungi > Basidiomycota > Agaricomycetes > Gloeophyllales > Gloeophyllaceae > Gloeophyllum > Gloeophyllum trabeum. Next base: position 981,741 of record NW_006920416.1, on the reverse strand, counting down.
GCCATAATGATGAACGGTATGAAAGCCGCTTACGCTGCTGCATCGAATACGCTTATCAATGCCAATGGGCAACTTGAGTCAGTGAGTGATCATGACGGCCAGCGAGGTAGTATCTGTATCCCAAACTAGCACGAGTTGGCGTCAATATATGCGCCTCTCCGTGTACATGTTCGCCACGCTGTCGGCCGCGGTCCGGGAGATAAACCAAAGCCATTGCAGCGTCTCAGAGCACACCCGCAGACATAACAGCTGGACATTGTGTACAATCTGTGATGTCTGAGGGTGTGCAACGAGAAAGCCGCCGTGCGGGGTGTCCGGTACAGGCATCGATGGATCGAGCCTGCACCGCTACATAACGCCTGATCTTGTAAAGCGACGAGCATGCAGAATATCTGTGGAGGATGTTGGCTGTAAGCCATGAACATTACAGAAACCACATACACTGCTGCATATAATAAACTTTTGCTCTCCCCCTTCTCACTAATCAACCCTCACCCCTGCAGCACCGGCCCACTCTTCCACCTCTGCATCGCCGCCGCCTTCTTCCCAGTAAACGCCTCCCAAATCTCCGCATTCGCCCGCTCAAGCGGCACCTCCTGCCCCCTAATCCGCGCGCCGCGCAGCTCCATCCAGTACTCCCCCTCCCTTCCGCGCAGCCGCAGAATCACCTCGCTCATATCCCTGCCGGGGCTGAGCCTGCACTCGCCCAGCGTCGTCCGGATGCCGCTGGACGCGCCGTGGACGGGCGTCTGGATGAACACTTGCGCAGAGTGTGAGGGCGACGGCACGATGTACACCCTGCGCACCGCGCGCCCGCGCAGCCGCACGAGCGCGCTCGCGAAGCCGAGCCCGACGGCGAACTGCCCCGCGGCGAGCGCGAAGCGCTGCCAGGCGGGCCGGAGGACGTAGTTGGGCTGGACGTGCGCGTCCTCGCCGGCGAGCTCTTTCTGCGCGGGGTCGGGCCATGTCCAGTGGTTCCAGGCGGTCTCGGCCATCGAGGAACTGCGGGAAGAGGGGGATGTGAGCAAGGTGGAGGTGGGGAAAAGAGGAGGGCGTACCAGAGGAAGAGGTCCATGCCGACGAGGGGCCATGTCCAGCGCGCCCACCACACGGGCTTGCCTTCGTAGACTAGATGTCGTTTGGTGGCCGCATCGAGGAGGGTGGACGGTTGGCGGCCGAGGAGGCGGCGGGACCACGTTCCAAACGCAGACCACATGCGAGAGGGAAGGAACTGGAGTGCGCTCAGCCACCGCACAGTTGCGGTCAAGCTCATATGAAGGCGCCTTGTTGTAAACGTATACTCAAGGCGAGTCTTGCCGGCATTCACAAACTTGAACAAAATAAAATCCAACAAAGTTTCGCCCGAGTCCGTATGCACGTAGTCAAAAATATACTTTCACTATAGTAATACCGCGAACAGCTGCAACTCGAACCACTAGTACCCAGCCGCGCCAGGCGCCGCGTCGCCCTCGCGCTTGAGCCGGAGCAGCACCTCCTTGAAGCGCGAGAGGTCAGTCGTGCCGGGCCCCGTGCGCGCGAGCGTCTTGCTCTGCGAGTTCTGCAGCTCGACGAGGTCGCAGATGCGCGACCACGTCGTCCCCGCGGACAGGCTCTCCTGCATCGCGTCCAGGAACTCCGCCTCGTGCTCCCTGCTCGGGGTGAGTATACGCGGGCGGGAAGCGTGGCGAGGAATACGCACTTGTTCTCCCGGATCTGCCGCTCCTTCTTTGCGTTGTAGTCCTCGTAGAACGAGTCAATCGCGCGTTCGGCCCGCGCGATGGTCTCCTCGCGCTTCTGCTTCGCCGCCTCGTCGCGCGCCTTGATCTCCTCGGCCTGCCGCTCCCGCCATTGTCTGCAGGCGCCTAGGTCAGCCCTATATCCATGACGGATCCAGTGCACCTACTTGATCACCTCGGGCTCGTCTTCCTGCAGCTGTTGGTTCAGGATGGGGGTGGAGGTGTACGGCGAGGGCTGCGGGCGGGGCGCAAAGGTGGGCAGGGCACCGAACGTCGGCTGCTGCTGTGCAGGTGGGGGAGAGAGTGTTTGCTACATAGATCCCAACAATCCGGTCAGACGGGGTATATGGTATATAAACTACAACTGCAAAACGCACCTCTGGAACCTCGATATCCGGAAACTGATCCTCAAACTTCTCAATCTCATCATCCCCCGTCACCTTCACCTCCGTCACCCTCTCCTGCGGCGGCTCGAAGCTGTCAAAGTCGAACCCTGTATTGCTGGTACCGCCCACGGTCGCGGCAGGCAGCGGGATGTCGCCCTCGCCGTCGAGCGAGATGTCGGGGAACGCAGACGCCGCGCGGTCGACGTCGATGTCGCCGTCGAGCCCCGCGCCGCCGCCGCCGCCCGCGGCGCTGCTGAACTCGTCGCCGAGGAGCTCGCTCTCGCGCGCGAGGAAGTCGGTCATGGTTTGGTCGTTGCTGGCGGGCGTGCGTGACGCGTGCTGCTCAGTGTAGCTGCCTCGTGCGAATGACATACCCTTTTCGGAGTGTGTTTGCGAGAGCACACCCGGGCCTCGAGTCTTTCGAATTCGCAGAACCTCGACGGCGGGTGGGATGCCGCTGAACGTGCCCGGGATCCTCGTCCCCTTCCAGCTCGTATTCAAGCCCCGTCTCGTCCTCCCGCACATCGCCGTGAAAGGTGCGACGTGACAATAACCCCAATGCTACTGTTTGCTAAGACCCGCGTTACAGAAAGATATCCGCCGGCTCGACTTCCAGGCTCTGCGCGATGCGGGCTACCGCGCCGCGGTGTTTGACAAGGACAACTGCTTGGTACGTCTCGCAATACCCGTTTTTACTTCGGTAGGTGTGACCCGGATGCGCAGACGATACCGCACGAAGATACACTCGTGCCCGACCTGCAAGTGCGTTTTGACCACTCATACGACTACTGTCGGCGCTGACAAGAGTGTGTAGGGGGCATGGAAAGAGTGCAGAGACACCTTCGGCCGTGAAAACGTCCTCGTCGTGAGCAACTCCGCCGGGACGCGGCAAGACCCCGGCGGCATCCAGGTGCGCGCTTCCTCCCCCCCACCCCCCTCTTCCCATCTGACCCGTCCCCCCTGTACGCAGGCCGAATCCGTCTCCCACCACCTCTCCGCGCCCGTCCTGCGTCACGCGACGCCGAAACCGGGGTACGCCTGCATATCCTCCATCCGCGCGTACTTCGCCTCGCTCCCGCGCCCGCTGCGCGATAGCGAACTCGTCGTCGTGGGCGACCGCGTCTTCACGGACGTCGTGTTGGCGAACCGGATGAACGGTAGGCGCCGCTTCTTTTCGCGCCGGAAAGCGGAGGGGGGAGGGGAGGGGGAGGGCCCCCTGGCGGTGTGGACGACGGGCGTGTGGGCGCGCGAGAGCATGTTCATGCGCTGGGGCGAGAGGCAGCTCGTCAGGGCTGTTGAGAGGTGGGTCGCGCGGAAGCCGGTGCGCGACAGCGGGATGTTCGTCAAGCCCGATGTGGTGACGAAGGATGCGCAGGAGAAGAGGGGGATTACGAGCAGATTGCTAGCGCGGATGTTCGGCAAGCCCGAGCCTGGTGGGGAGGAGAAGAGGGGGATCGGGCGGAGGCTGCGGCATAAGTGGGGAAGGAGGATAGCTGTCGTGTCCTGATTGATTGATACGTGCACGCCGGTATATGTACGGGCTTTTGATAATGCATCCCTGCTCCCTCTACTCGAAAAATTCTCCGTGCTGCGCTGGTCGGTAGTATACAAAGGGTGTGCTCGGCGAAATGGGGGTACGTATCGGTACCAAACGCGATCACTACAACTTCGCCCTATCTTCTCTACTCCCCTCTCCCTCAGCAGACCTCGCCTTGATCCACTCAGCAGCTTCCCTGACCATCTGGTCGCTCACGCCCTCGGGCACCGTCTCGTGCCACGGCTCGTGGTATGCGCCCTAGAACAGGAACGGAGCCGTTGTCAGTCTTATATGCGCAGGCGGGTGTGATGAAGAGACGGACTGGGTAGAGGTTGATTGTCTTGTCCTTTGCGGGGACTCGCTCGATGAATTCTTGCGAGGCTTTGGGGTCGGTGACCTGGGAAATATCAAGGTTACTGGACTGCCACGAGATCGTGTTACATGGAAGACGTACTTCGTCAGCTGTTCCGTGGAAGATCAGGAGCTACACAACGGCGTGGGTGTTAGTATTGGTAGTGATACAGACGAGGGAAGAATGCTCACGGGAAGGTTGACGGGCCAATTCTTGTAATCTCGGGTAACAAGCAGCGCGCCCTAGGCAATACAAGTGTGAGTGCATATTGATTGGTGATGCAAGGAGCACGCACCCCTTCCAGCATGTCACTGACGCCCTTCAGGCATCCGACGTACTTGACAAAACTGTCCGCCTTCGCAGCTTCCACGACGGCTGGGTTATGCGAGAGTTGCTATGCAGTGCAAAGTCCGGACGTCACGGTTGAATTCATTCCAGCGTAAGCCGAGAGACTCACCTCCGCCTTTACTTCAGCGGGGATGGTCATGTACGGCATGACCTTGCTCGCCTTCCCGCCGACCCATTTCAGCACGCTCGAGGCCGGGGTGGTCTGGCGCAAGAGAGGACTGCACGCGATCACGCCTGAGAGGAGCGAGACGGTCGACGCCGAGGGCGGCGCCGACGTGCGCGTATTGAACGCTATACACAACCCTCCCCCCTTTACACACCCATCAGCATCCAAACACGTCTGACCACACCCACCCACGCACCCACGCACCATAGAATGCCCCATCAAGAACAGCGGCAGCGCCCCAAACTGCTCCCGCGCATGCTTCACCATCCACTCCACGTCCTCGAGCTGCTCGCGCCAGCTCGTCTTCGCATACCCGCGGTTGCCCGTGTCCCGCCTTTCCTTGCCCTTCTCGTCCAGCGCCGTCCGCCCGAACCCGCGCTGGTCGTACGCGAACACCACTAGTCCGCTACGCGCGAGCGCGGCGTGGAAGTCTGTGTAGCGCGCGACGTGGTCGATGAAGCCGTGCACGAAGACGACAACCGCGGAGGGCGGGGAGGAGGAGGGCGGCTGGTAGGTGCGCGTGTAGAATTTGGTGGATTGTGGGCCGGGGAGGTAGGCGTCGGTGAAGGGTTGGGGATGTGTCTCGGTCATGGTGGACAGCGGGCGGGGCAGCGTCGGTGCCAGTGGGAACCCAGCTCGGGGACGCTCATGATGGAATGCGGGGAAGCGGCTGTGCGGGGAAGCTGATCCGGAGGCTATAAACAAGCTTCGGGGCCGGACCCGTTCGAGTGCTTTCGTTTGTCTGGAGACTACGCGGGCTGGTCCGAGCTTCCACATTGTGCACGTCTAGTCAAGCAGGTGTGGCGGAATACGAGCAGATTTTTGCTCGGTGCTTCTTGGCGGCAAAACGGTCGCTCGTGAACTTGAACATTAGCAGTACTCTACAAGACAACGCCCCCCACCCTCAACAACCGACACAGAAATAAAGCAATGATAATCATAAGCTACGTCAGGATTCCGCATTCTCATTACAAGCCGACTTCCCTCCCAGCCTCAAAGCCTTACATATCAGACGAGTGTTTGAAACATGCCGTGGCGGTGGCCCTGACAAGGTCTATGCTCGATGGCATAACCCTCGTATCCCAAGCTACATAAATGCTACAATGACACTGGGCATAGCGTCTAGTCCTCTATGTCGTAGCGCAAGTCCCAAAAAGCGAGGCTGCGTTGCCCGTCAGGTTGACGTTCTGACACCCGTACGTCGCTGGTTGGTATTTCGCAGGCGCTCTATTATCCATCGACCAGTGTCAATATCAGCGAAAAGGGCGTGCTCTGAGGAACGGGAATACTGACGAAAGATTCAGGTCGTTGACATTGATGTTGCTGCACCTGTTATCCGGGGAGCAGTCAAGGGACGCGACCAGTGATTTTTCGTTTCCGGAGGACGTCCCCGATATACTGACAGATATGATAATGGTTGGTTCACTTTCACGCGAGGAAAGGTGGCCCACGTACTTGGTAAACCACACGTCTTGGATATATGTATTAGACGGGTAGGCGGCGCAGACGTCAGCCGCCGTCATATAACACTGATCACAGCCGTATCAGCCTAAAGTCCGCATAAGGTGAGGGAAATAGCAAGTGGTAGGTACCTGGTCAATCACAACGGGATAGTCCACGTTCATCTCGGAGAAGTTCTGGAACGTGATGTTCTTGACTATACCGCTGCCGACGTTTGGTCCGGCGAATGCTTTGATGCGGGCCCCGTTTTCTGCGTTGGCCATCCGGATGTTGCTGGGTGGGACGCAAGACATCACCACAAGGTGCTCGGTGAACATTCCAAGTCATATACGAGAGACGGAGTAGGACGTACATAGAGGTGACGTTCTCCACGATATCGTATTCCCCGGCGTATTGGCCTAGGGAACCTACCGATATACCACTGTTTGCAGGTCGGTCAGATTGGGTTGACCTGTATGAGATTGATAACATTTACTGGGAGCCGTTGCAGTTGAGATTCGACACCAAGATATTCGTCGAGTCTAAGAAAAATACATCACGTCCAATCTTGGATTTCTGCGATGCAAGTAAAAGTCGACGTACTGGGCTTGAACGAGACGCAGTCGTCCCCATTATTAATGACCGAATTCTGAATAACAACGCCGTCGCTCCGGTAAATATCCCATCCATCCGTGTTCTTGGCAAGGTGGGAGGACGTCGAGCTAGCGTTGATGTGGATATTGTCGTACGTTACGTTAGAGCTGTCTGTAACCTGCCATCGCGAGCAAGGGTCGTATTACGACTAAACCGGAGGTGAGGTGCACGGGACGTACGAAGTTAATCCATTCGGGACCGTTAAGCATAGTAATATCCTTGACGACCACGTTGCGGCCTTGAGAGATTGTTAGGAGGATAGGTCGGAGGAGGGAGCTGTTGCTGGCGCTGGGAGAATGCAAAAGTGCTTCATTCTTGTCTGGAACCTGATACCTTTAGACCGACTTACAACGCGTCGTACCACGGCTTCATGTGTGAAGATCATGTTAGGCGATAAATAGAGTCTGAGTGCATAGTGGTCACCTGTCCGGTTCCGTCTAGGACGCCCCCGCCGTCCAGACGGATGTTCTCGCCTCCGAGCTTCCAGAAAGTGATTTGATCCTGGAAGGCAAAATAGTATCCATTCTGTTGCAAGAAACTAAGTCGTTGGGGATTGCGGAGCGGAAAACCCAATGCTCACTCCAGACCAGTAATTGATATCCGACGTGAACTTGATGGTGCCTTGTAGATCCTAGGCGTCATCGTCATGCCATGCTGCCAGACAAATAAATGTGAAACGAACGATGTGCTTGTTGACACCTCCAGTCATGTTCATGCGGGTGCCGATATTTAGCACTGTACTCTCCGGAATGATAACTGTATCGCAGGCGAAGTAAGCCTGTACGAAGTTCGGGGCGTCGTCCCCGCCGGTGGCATTCAAGGTGCACGCATCCGCAGGAGACGCAAGTGCGCTGATGGCAGACCATACCAGCAGTAGAGCTAGCGCTGCGAGGAAGTGGAGGGTACCCATGGTGCAGAGTCGAGAAATATACCGCGAGGTGTGGTTGTTGCGAGTTGGTCCATTACTCGTTATATACCACTAGAAACGTCCCTAGCGGCCCGGTGTATTGATACATGGTTCTCAGTCTCAGGTAGCGACACGGGTCATAGGGCTTCTGCCATGCGACGTAACGCGGGAACAGTCAAAGTTCTCATATTCGGTCCGCCATTAGTGTTAAATCAACACTGCCCTTTAAGATATAAAATAAGAAAAAAATACCTGAGATAAAACAGTCATCGACTCATCTGAACGCAGCTCAGAATTGCATGCAAGTTGCAGAGTGTCCTGACGGTAGCAACTTGGAACGCAGCCGGAGCAAGTCCGAGATTTCCTATCCGTGCGAAAGAAGTCGGACACGTCTGCTTCCGAGGGGTCACGTGCCCCTCCAGTTATGTCATCGCCACATTTGGCGTATGTCGTGATCTGGACGAAGTTGCACGGCCGGAGAACAAATCGACTGGAGAAGACTCTATGTTTCCTCGACACTGACACTGTCTGCTTATGCTTTCTACACCGCTGCTGCTGACAGCTCGGACAGTGCTCCGCTGTCGGCACTCGTCCTGGGCCATAGATGCCCAGCTGCTTTCCAGGCCAATAAACCCAGGTGGCCGCCTGCGTGCCAGAGGACGCGTCTTGGATTATGTACGACATTATGCTAGCGAATCGACGCATCAGCAGAAGAATGGACAGTTGGACCCCCTTCCTCCCACAAAACCTGGAACGATAAAACCCGGTGTTCTATCTCGCATCCTACCGCCAGCCCTGCAGAGTACACCGGAAACAGCGTCTTCGTTCCGTAAAATCGTGGCCCTCGCAAAGGCGGAGAGGAAGCCACTCGGAATTGCCGTTGGATTGCTTTTGGTCTCCTCCTCGGTGTCTATGAGTATTCCCTTAACAGTTGGAAAGCTAATAGATTACTTCACGTCCACGAGCCCAGTAGGTACTACGATCGACTGCCTTGACTCATACTGACGTAGCAAAGCAAATACCCTACGGCTTGACACTAGGTCAAGCATCCGCTCTCCTGCTTGTCCTATTCACCGCCGGTTCGCTGTGCAATGCTGGTCGGGTCGTGCTTATGCGACTCTCCGGACAGAGGATCGTGGCGCGGTTACGGGAGAGCACATACAAGGCTGCGCTGAGACAGGAGGTCGAGTATGTGGAGAAGGGTGAGGGCGACGTGCTTAGTAGGTTGAATGCGGACAGCAGTATTGTCGGTGAAAGGTACGTGCGATGCCAACTCCCCACTATGTCAGGACCTTCATGCCGGGAACGTAAGTATAACTCAGAACCTGTCGGATGGTTTGCGTGCGATAGTCATGTCGGGAGTGGGACGTACGTCGGTATTTGTCCCTTATAGCAAAGCACCTGAGTTCACCCATGGCGACCCGTAGTTGGGGCAATGTTCTACATTTCGCCTAAACTTACCTTGCTTATGCTCGCGGTCGTCCCTCCGGTCTCGCTAGGTGCTGTATGTCGTGAAGGGTGGACTTCTTGGATGCAATCTAACTTTCAGATAATAGGTCTTCTACGGTCGCTACTTGAAGCGTCTCTCCAACCAGACACAAGAGGCCCTCGGTGAAATGACGAAGGTCCTACGACTTCTCGCATTTCCGTATACTTCTAACACGGTAGTAAACCCATGCAGGTAGCACAAGAAGCGCTCTCGGCTCTTCGTACGGTGCAAGCCTTCAACGCAGCCCCGCAAGAAGAGCAGAAATTTCACCAGCGCGTGCTCGACGTGCTCGGCCTGCAGCGCCGGGAAGCCGTAGCGAGTGCCATATTCTTTGGTAGCACCGGCTGGAGTGGCAACGTTACCTTATTGGCTTTGCTAGGGTATGGTGAGTGCAAACATTCTGCCAATATCCCATTGAATCTCTGGACAATGGCACAGGCGGGACGCTGGTGTCTAGCGGTGCAATCTCTGTCGGCGATCTATCCAGCTTGCTGCTGTACACGGTATACGTTGGGAGCGGCATGCAGATGTTAACGTAATATTTCCTGCCAGTCATGTTTTCCTCATCTGACTAGACGTCCGACCCACCGCAGCTCCTTCTTTGTAAGTAGTCCCGATCTTGTCCTGTGTTCGCAGAGAAAGACTGGTTATCCTCTCAGTCTTCCATCATGCGAGGCATTGGCGCGGGCACCCGAATATTCGAGCTGTTGGACCGCAACCCCGCTATCCCACCGTACTCGGGCGTGGAGCTCAACCCTCTTCGCCGCGGCCCGCTGAAGTTCGAGCATATCACGTTCGAGTATCCGAGTCGGCGTGGGGTTGAGATCCTGAAGGACTTCAATTTGGACATCCGCGTCGGGGAGAGCATCGCTGTCGTGTGAGTTGGCATACGTTGCTATTTTTGGAGGAAAGCTGATTGGGCTGGTAGCGGCAAGAGCGGGAGCGGAAAGTCGAGTCTGCATGCGTTGCTGCTGAGGTACTACGATCCTGTCAAGGGAAAGGTAACGTTCGATGGGCAAGGTGGGATCTCTTGTGCTCTCGGTTCATATAGTTATTGACGACCCATCTCCCCAGATATACGAGAATTCACCCCAACGTCGTGGCGAAACGTGATTGGCGTTGTTCCCCAGGTGGGTTCTTCTGTCATACTTACACCAGTGCGAAATGACCGACATTGCACGTCCGGTAGGATCCGGTCCTGTTTACGGGTACGATCGCCTCGAATATCGCGTACGGGAATGAAACCGTCACCCGCGAACAAATCGAGGAGGCTGCGCGGCAGGCGAACTGCGAGTTCATCTGGGGGATGCCTCAAGGCTTTGATACGCCAAGTATGTTGTCCCTCTTTTCCAACCCTTTATCTCTCGTGCTGATATGTTGATAGTCGGGAGACTGAGTTTAAGTGGGGGTAAGTTGATCTACCGTGAAGATGATATCATGACCCAGTAATTGGATCGTTTAGGTCAGCGGCAACGTTTGGCCATTGCCCGCGCTCTTCTCAAGCGCCCGGCGATCCTTGCGCTGGACGAAGCCACGAGTGCCCTCGATGCGACCTCAGAACACCGGGTAAACGACGCGATTGACAGGATACTGCTCTCGAGACAGACGACGTGCCTAATAGTGGCGCATCGCCTGTCGACGATCGCTCGGGCGGAAAGAATCGTGGTTCTGGAGGACGGCCGGATTACTGAATCCGGGACGTTCAACGAGCTCGTGAGTCTCCCTCCGCTGTCACTGGCTTGGGCGTCGCTGAATGTGGTTGGGGATGCAGGTGGCTCAAGAGGGCACTCGCTTCCGAGCTTTAATGGCTGCGCAGCTCACTGCTGCCACTGGTGAGAGGGTTACTGCAACGCACGGGGAGGCATAGAGAGGAGTAGCATGCTTAGCGTGGACTTGGAAATAACGATTCATTAATAGAGCGATGTAATGCTAGATTAACCGATGTAATGTAGGGATATGCCCACGATGAAATGTATCAAACATCCCTAGTCTCAGATCACGGTTAATAGGTCGTCAGAAGGCTGTAGTTTTGTAAAGCCCTTGATCACTGTTCCAAAGTTCCCACAGTCAGTAGCAGGCTAATGGCAGTGTAACCTCGTGCTGACAGCAATCGGCGAAACGATAGAGAAGTTTGAGATTTTCCGCACTCAGCAGCCGCTCCACGGCTTACTTATTGGAGTAGGGTATCACCAATTTTGCTCCGCTAATGATCAAAACAAGAGTGGTGAGTCGTGGTGCACTGTGGACCCGAGTGGGTATAATTACCTTTCCGGGCTCGGCTGCCTGCGCGAAAAATTCTGAAAGTTCTCTATCGTTTCGCCGATTGCTGGAACGCGCTTCAGTCGACCTATGCGACCCGAATCGTGAATTACAACTCTGCGAAGCTCCATGCTTGTCTAACAGAATGAACTCGTACCCACCTGAACTCTTGGTGCAGCTTGCGCCTGTTATGTTCGTTGCTGGCCTGGAGCCAGCTGCTGCACCCAAGTCTCCAGCAGCACCTCATTCTCCCGCGCCGAAGACTCAAGATCCCTTCGTGACGCTTTCGACCAGACTGAGAGACGCACTAGTCTCCCAGCGCAAAGTTGCTGTGTGGCAGCATGAGAAGTCAAAGACCTTTCAAGTCGTTCTAGTCGACAAAGTACGTTAGTATGTCGCGTGCATGAGCCTTGAGTCTGCGTACATGAACCTAAGTTGTGTGTAGGAAGTACGGTTCCCCCCGCGTAAGATATACCCTCCGGACGAACAGCAATCCCATGTTGCCCACTCGCCTCTGTCCCCGCTGACTCCGACCTCGCCTTTATATCCGGATGGCTTAATTGCACCGATATGGATTCGCAAACATACCACCCTCGTACCCTCGGTATTCGTGCTGTTCATGCGACTATACGAGCATCCAGCACAGACTCCTAAGTCACCACTAGATCCGCCAGATGCGGACCGAGAGCGCGAGAGAGAGCAGGAGGAACGGCACAGAGACACTGAGCTCTCGGCGGAGATCGCTCAGCGGAAGAAGAGCACCTCAGAAAGAGGGATTAAACTAACTGTGGTTTTGATGGCTAGCCGGAAAATGCTAGGTATGTTGCGTAGTCCGTCTACCGAGAACTCAAGACAAATATACATTGCGCAGATGATCCGTCCCTGGACAGTCGTCTGACCTACATACGACGGCAAAGCGGTCTGGACTCTAGGGCGTCGTTGTTTGTCTTGAGCCCAGTCACTGCTGCGGAGCTGAATGAGTTCGTTCAGAGGTGGGCGGGATACACGCCCGATGATCTTGACTAGGCTCATGTACTGCCATAGCCTGCAGCAAGCTTTGTGGGACCCGGCAATCGAGTATTACACATCTCACTCGAAACGCGTGCGACGCAAACGAAACCGACATACGCAAAGTGGTACCTCCTTTTCCTCTGCGCTGTCTCCCTTAGGTTCTGCTGGCGCTCCCCGTCCGCTGAGGTCAGAAGGCTGGACTGTCCGTTATGAATATAAGATGGCGTGCTTTGCAGAGTTCCGGGGCGAGGAAGAAGTAGCTCTGAAGTACGGCCCTTCATAGCCACCTTTACTCGGCTGACCACGCGAAGACATTACCAGGATGCATATGAGATGTTAGTCACCATGTTCGGGTTGGCCTCCATGTTGCCAGCTCGCACCAAACGATGGGCCGAAGCGAAGGTGTTGGCGGATTGTATAAATGTGAAGGTGAGCAGAGTAGGGTCCCTAACTGAGCGACGTATGTGACGGATGCGCCTACAGATATGCAAGCTGTACCTGTATAATGAAGAACATGCACTAGCATTATCCCAGCATAATTCCCATGTTCGCAAGTTCTCGGATCTGTCAAGGAGCTGGGGTATCGGCGAAGACACCTTCGAATTCTGGAGCTGGATGGCTCGACAGTCAGTTGCTGTCCGATCACGCACCCGAGGAAGTTGCTGATAGCTTCCAGATACCGCATCCTCGCCGAGTTACTAGAACAAGGGATCAGAGCGAACCTCAAGATCCCGAGCCATCGCCCGGCGCCGGCGCTTTCCGCCGCCACACCTACCACCTCAGCGGGACAGCCGGGCGTCGAGATGGATGCGATGCGGTCACTGGGTGTGAATCCCAGCCATACACTCCAGCACCCCGGCTTTTATTACTACACTGCGGCGAGGTGCACTGAGAGGCGCCGAGAGCGGTTCCTGGCCGTCTCCGAGGACGAGGTGAGTCTTCAGCCGATGCATCAAAGTAGTCAATAGTAACAATGCTGCCTCAGGAACCTCGGTCCGTGCCTCCCGGCTATACCAACGAGAAGAAAGTTGACCACTTGACCATAATCTTGGAGGTAAGTCCTTGAGAACTCCGTTCGTCCTGACAGCATGCGTACCTGATGGTTCTCCAGCTATATACCAAGTCCTACGAGTTATTCAAACAATATGCACCAGCGAATACCCAGAACCAGGGCCGGCAGACGCTCTACATCGCGTATCGGATAGCTCAGACATACTATGACTCCGGCAAATTTGACATGGCTGTTCGGTATGCTTATCATGGTGCAACCGCTGTTATGACACTGACAGGCCCCTAGTTTCTTCGAGCGCATCGCAAAGACCTATCGCCGCGAAAGCTGGGGATCAATGATGGCGCCCCTGCTATCGACGTGGTATCGGTGCGCCCAGCAACTCGGCGATGTGGAGTTGAGCGTGAGGCTGCTAATTGAGATGATTGGGCATGGTGAAGATCATCCGTTATGTGATTCATTCCCGTTTCAACCCATTAATATCGATGCAGGTACCGAGCTTGACAGGGAAGATTCCTCCGAACTTGCTGAAGATCTTCTTGCAGTCATGCAGGTGAGCTCATCCAACAGCTATTCGAGACTCAGAGCTGACAGGACCTTGGTAGAGCACAGCACCTTCTTCCTCAGACGAAGCAGTCGTGGTCGATCTGTCTGAATCTGAGCCTATATGTACGTGACCATATGCTATTGCCACGAGCCCGTCCCAGTGACATACCATATCTTCAGTTGATTCTGAAGTTGTCTTCTGGAAATCGGAGGCTACAGTTGAGGAAGAGGTGGCCTTCCAGCTTACCCTCACTGCGCCCTCTGGTATTTCTATCGCCTCTTTGCCTTTCACGGCACTATCTGTCTTCTTCTCGGGAGATGCCCCGTCTTTCACAATCCAACACGTCACCGAGCCGGAGGCACGCGAGGGGCGAGGTCATGTGAGACGGGTAGACTTGGGTCACGTTCCTTTACCCGAGTACGAAATGGAGGCCAGCGGGAAGGAAGTCACTACGCACCTGCGCTGGCATCCGGGTGAAGCTTTAGTACTTACTGGGAACGTCAAGGCCCCCATCCCCACCGTCATCAAGGTAGTGATAGTGCTTCTGATCCCTGATCCTTTCTCTGACCACATCCCTTCCGTTGGCAATGGTAGATCTGCAGAGTAGTGTTGGCCTTGAAAGAGGGTAATTGGTGGATTGAAATACCTTTCGACCCAAATATTGCACGAGTGTCATTCGTTCCCAACCCGAGATGGTTGTGGTCACTAGATCCAGTTCGATATCTTCCTCTCCAGAGGCTGGAGTACTCATTCGTGACGTAGGTACCCCTTTTCTGGAACGGGTTAACGAGCCTAGAATCTTTCCTTAGAATTCGGTATCAACCTCATCAGCTCCGAATACGCTTGCATCACCAGGAGCCAGCATACCTTAACGAAGAATATCCTATCACCATCGATATCACAAATATTGATGGCCGGGAACTCGAGGTGGTTATAGATGCCTTACTGCACCCAACGGAACTGGATGATGCCGGTGTGTACACAACATAGCGCCCCATGGAATGGCCCTGACTTGGCCGGAACAGAGGATCACATTAGGTTTGGCGAAGAAGAGTCAAGTAGCCTCATCAAAGGCATATCCTTCGGCATTCTCGCCCCTAGTGTCAATGTCTTCAAGACATTATATCTGACAAGCACGTGTGCACCGGGAGACAGGATGCTGGATATATCTATTCAGTCTCGTTCGACTGCAAGTCTAACGGAACCCAAGAGTCCTGTATCCCCAGCTACCGACTCAAGTGTGTCGTTAGATACAAGCGAGGAGTTGCATACACTGATTGTTCCGACGGTGGAGGCTATCAAGGTCAACCATGAAGTCACATACAGAAGGACTCTCGATGAAAGTCAAGATATTGACAGTATCTCAGCCCCAGATGCCGACTTCTTGACAAGAGCCCATGGTATCCACGCGGTCGTGGCGACGACCCTCGAGTGTGTGGGACCTTGGGGTCTCAGTATCGAGCGTGTTACGCTGCACAGGAAGGTAAGGTATTCTCAATGATCATAGTTCACATGCTAATATTTGACTAGGGGCACATGATAGCTAAAGTGCTTGATACCTCACTTTGCGAAGAAGATACCACGAATACCGGTATGTAGACATATGATTCGTCACTCAAGAGCATGGCTGATCCTTTGCCAGAATGGCTACCTGGTGACGAATATCGTGTTATCTCTCGGCTGCACCTGACTTTGGACGAGGATGAAAATTACGAAGAGAATCCGGTGCCTGAGCCCGCAAACTACGAAGTATTCTGGAGGAGGTGAGGTTTCCTGGGCTGCTATTGGGTAAAGCTAGCCGCTGATGCATTCCAGGATCCTTCCGAACGGTGAATCCGGACCGGCGTCAGTATCTCGGTTCCCTATGCCATCATTACAGCCACCAGGAGACGGATTGGTTGCACTAGTCGACGTGCCTTCCACAGCCAGGCTACATAGTCCCTTGCCCTTGCGTCTTACGGTTCGCAACGGCCAAGTATCACGATCCGCCAATATCACCGTCCAGCTGGAGCCAGAGCCCTCAGATGGCTTCATAGTTGCTGGACTCCGGAGCGGACGCTTACCGATCCTATTGCCGGGAGCTGAGGAGACCATCCTGTGGCAGCTTATTCCTCTGGAGTGTGGATTCGTCAAGATACCCAATATCAAGGTCATAGACAGACGAAAGGCTGCTGCGGGTAGGAACGCAGTTCCTGGAGAGACCGATACTGAGGGTGAATCCGTGAAAGTGATTGACATACGATGGGAGGGTAGAGGCACAGATGGCGGCGAAGATCAGATGTACGCCAGGCGCAGCATGGACTCGACTGATTCTGAAAGCGATAGGAGGCCCCCTGTACCCACAATCCTCGTTCTACCATGAGAGGTACAGTTGTTCAAGACATTTGTGTTCATGAATACGATTGTTCACTCTGTTGACTTTGGGAATCCTACTGTTAGCCACGCCAACCACATGATGACATAGGGTAACTGACTATCAGTAATATACTATTGTTCCTTCATAAATAAGTGTCCGAGGGGGAATGAGGGAGTATGCACTACATGGTGCTCGCACACCCTTGGCAGGACCTGTCCATCGGCGATCGCAGATGGGACGTCCCTTGCTAGGTAAGTAGGGTGTGCTTAATCTCTATACGTTGTTACCCTTAGGCAGTCGGACAGGTGTGTAGCTAGCGTTAACCGTCCGTATAGACGGTCCCTGCTTCACCCCCACCCCTCGGCGGACGCACAAGCTTATGCCGATGACTGCGAGGATAACACCAATTAATAAATTTCCTGCGAGCAAGCCCAGCACCGCAGGCCCGTAGTGGTCAAGCTTCTTCGCAATTGTATTCCAGCCGGATGGATCTGACGACGAAGCGGATTCGGCACTGAGCAGCTCAGCATCCCTGTTGCCGCCTTTCGAAGCGGACGATGTCTCACTGTTGGCGAGAACGGAGTTGAGCAGCGTGATGTACTCGTCGGGAGTCAGGGTAGGGGGCAGGTTCTTCAGCATCTGGGATCTCGAGTACTGGAAATCCTTATGTGCATCCGCCGTGTCAGTCGTGGTGGCAAGGAGCTGGATGTATGGGTCGGTAACGTTTAAACTGTCTTCAGGCTGGACATAGTCGCCGAAGTCGAATCTAGATAGAGGCTGCGCGTGAGTCCAGTGGGACTCGATCGCAAACAGGAGTAGCACTCACACAGCATAAACGTTCTTCAAAAAGGCATCACCGAGCAGGAGATCGATACCTGGTAAAGCGCGGGAATGCGCTGCAGCAACAAAGGCGCTCTGGCAGACAGTCGCGTTCGTTCCGTTAGGGGCCCAGAGGACTTGAATGGATGTGAGGTCAAGTGGATGGATGCTTATTTCCTGGCCTCTGTGAGGTCGAATCCGTCGTCAGAACTTCCCTCAAAACTGCAGATATGGGGAAACCTACCCAAAATTAAATGAAACGTTAGCGGCGCCCATGCAAGGCACCACCCACTGGGAGTCCACTTCGCTGTACACGGCTCCAGGGATTGAAGAATATATGAAATCTAACGTGGTCTTGGCGATGGGGCCAAATGTATATCCTGTGTCAAGGTTTGCGACAGCTTTGCCCTTGGGAGTTGATGGATCGCTGGAGTCCAGGGTGTTAAAGTCAAAGGACTTCCCATTGACCGTGAGCTCGCCCAAAATGATATTCCAGCGAGGTGGCGAATCCAATAACTTTCCCTTCGGCAGAGCGACTGGCAGCTTAGGCGTCTGCGCGACCTTCTCGTACCATCGGCGTACTCACTGATCGTGAAGGTACCGTTGTTGGGATTCTCGATGTCAGTATTGCGTCCGATGAGGATACTGATGAAGTTAGGCTGGGAGGTGTTCTGATGGAAGATGTTGGACAAGACAGTGCGGCCTAGCGTATTACCCCAAACGGACTCGAGACCTGTTGCGATCCCAGACAGTTGGTCGAAGGCTAAGCCCAATATGCCGTATATCCCCAGGGTGAAGAGCGGTTCGTTGTCGTACTAGCTGGCAGGTCATGATCAAGTCGGCTGCAAAGCTCAGCGTGCTCCACGTACTGCGTTGACATTCAAGAAAGCTGGAGAATCATGAATCAGCACTCTGCGACAGCCAGTTGCGTCGAAAAGGGTGGCAGACCTTGCGAGGGGATCGTGTATGGACCAACTTCTACCTCAGCGAAGTCAATCCTCCCGGCAACGGATCCAATGCCGTACGTCAAGTTGGCATGATCAAATGAAGTCGTGTGGGTCAGCTTTGGCTGCTTATCCGGTGAGTATATCCAGAGGTCAGAGGAACCGGTGTCTAGTTGCACGAGGACATCTATACCGTCGTGTCAATGATGATGTCCCACAGAAGGTCAGAGAATCAGCTAATTACCGACTCCTCCGACTTTGACAGTAGTTGTATACTAGAAGCAGGCACTCAACATGCGTGAAGTGACGTCAAAGGTTCGCTACAAGACTTACCACAATATCCTGCTGGAAGTCGGAGCTAGGGTCACCGATGGTAGTCGTGAATCCGGATGCCGATCCTGACATCTTTCCCGCTGAAGGAATGCCCGGCTGAGAATGACCTCGTGAAAAGAGGTAACTTCAGAGCACAGGCGCTATGGCACTGAGAGAATAAGAAAGCAACTAGGGAGAACGTCGACCACCTCATTTAGTTCACCGTTCAGCCCAGAAAAAGATTGTGTAGGCACTCGCAGCGTCTCCGATTTTATATTACATTTAGAGGTACATCGGAGACACTAACAGGGGTTGGGTGCACGATCTGGCCACCCGAGTGACGCCAAAAGCGAGACGCCTTAGACTTGGGACTACGCCCCAAGACGCGAGACCAAGGGGTCTTGAAAACCTTATTTTGCCACCCCACCTGAACGCCCCCCCTGGGTACCCCACCTCGCCCCCTCTGACTTCAACGCTCGAGCATCGGTCTACATACAGTACACGTCACCGCCTACGCTAGTATAATAAGGCCGTCCGCTACTCTGCTCGACACCCCGTCCTCGCTGTCTTCCCTGTCAACCACCATGCCCTTGCCGCTTCCGGCAGCGGTCCGGGTAGAAGTCTGGTAGCAGACCCCAACCCTAGGGCGTACCGCCACGTGTCTGGTGACATAGGCGCGCCGCTTCTTCGAGGCTGCGTCCCGCCTTTCCGGCACCTCGTCAGTAGGCCCGTCGTCGTCGTCGCCGACGATGAGCATAGCTATAGTACTTGTATGTAGTCATAAAAACATGGAATAAATTTC
>NW_006920416.1:931505-960743 GCF_000344685.1 Gloeophyllum trabeum ATCC 11539 | reverse complement strand
TATCTGGACATTTTCTATGCCTACAAATGGCCTGGAATACGAGTCAATGCATATATGTAATATCCTATGAATTTATTATTTTTGTTGAGGCCATATACGAGGGTGTGCGCCGCCGCTGTCGAAGACAATGAGCACGACAAACCTGACGGCGATGACGCTCGATCGGAGCGTCTAAGTGACGCCGCGTACATGTCAATGCAATAGCATGAATTTTCTGTATTTAATGAAATTTATTCCATGTTTTTATGACTACATACAAGTACTATAGCTATGCTCATCGTCGGCGACGACGACGACGGGCCTACTGACGAGGTGCCGGAAAGGCGGGACGCAGCCTCGAAGAAGCGGCGCGCCTATGTCACCAGACACGTGGCGGTACGCCCTAGGGTTGGGGTCTGCTACCAGACTTCTACCCGGACCGCTGCCGGAAGCGGCAAGGGCATGGTGGTTGACAGGGAAGACAGCGAGGACGGGGTGTCGAGCAGAGTAGCGGACGGCCTTATTATACTAGCGTAGGCGGTGACGTGTACTGTATGTAGACCGATGCTCGAGCGTTGAAGTCAGAGGGGGCGAGGTGGGGTACCCAGGGGGGGCGTTCAGGTGGGGTGGCAAAATAAGGTTTTCAAGACCCCTTGGTCTCGCGTCTTGGGGCGTAGTCCCAAGTCTAAGGCGTCTCGCTTTTGGCGTCACTCGGGTGGATCTGGCTGTGCTGAAACGTCCGGATGCACTGTTCGAGTTGAATGTGATCGTCAGTGAGGCCAGAAGGCCAGGAAAAGCTTTGTGTTTAGTTACGTCCGGCATCGTGTTATTGGACAGGAGGTCGCATACGGTTCCAGTATATGTAGCAAAGGCGATGCTGGTTAATATGAGAATCTCGGGCGCATCAAGAATGAGTATGGCGCTGCCACATTGCAGCCGTTTGCAGTTCGATGGGCCCATTTCTCGAAAATCATTTACAGTCGGACCATGCCGGAGAGGGAAATTAAAGTCCCCCAGGCCCCAATATCAGACCACTTGGACTTCTTTTTCATTTCTGGGACGTCCCTGGCACCATGTCCGACACACTCCGACTATACGTGACTTTCTGAAGTGACGGCCTATCGATCTGCAAGCGGCTGTGACACCTCGGGAATTCAGCCACACACGGCATAGCCGGCAAGCGCCTTTACTCCTTTAGGAAGGTCAATATCCATCTCAGGTACCGTGCTCACTCGTTGTGGCTGGGTGCTTACAAGTGCCACATCGTACCCACAGACGCCGATGGTCCCCGGTCGCGCGCGTCCTTCTGCGCCGCCTGACTTAGGCCGATCACGCACATGAGCGCATGAGCGCATCGCAGGGATCTGAACGAGGAGTGCTCGGGCCGAGCGGTCTTCAACGCACTGCTGGCTCGTAGAATTGTCGGATTCGCGAACGAAATAAATTACGAACATATATGTACAGACACTAAGATCATGCAAATATCACCACTGCACTTGGAAAGGTGGTCTCCATATAGTCCGACAATTGGCTGCTCCTCGTCCCATGGCCCTTCAAAAGAATGTTGTCGACGTCAGGAATGGAAAAGGGCGAGAGCCATGCTTGCAGGTAGTGCTTGAACACAAGATGTCAGTATAGCGCTCTCAAGGAGACGCTTGTGACTCTCAAGGACACTCACCGGAACGATGTCTCGGAGACTCGGGCTGAATGTTAAGTCCAGGATGATCTCTAAAACCCCGCGTACGAGTCCGATAGCATCGCTTTCTCCCTTCTCGGGGAAGCTGTGGTTCCTCTTGCCTAATATAAGCGTAAGTTCGAGTTCGTGGCGAAATTGTCGCCTTCCTAAGGCGCGTAATGCCGCAGTCCATCTCTTAAGTGAGCAGCCATCTTGCCTGGATTCCGGGTGGATGGTGATCGAGGACAGGGCAGGGAACTCAAGGGTGCTTCCCAGAAGGTTCGCCAGAGCCCTCGGCGGGCAGCTTAAACGCCGAAGGGAGGTGAGACTGATGCCCGACTGACTCAAGGCTCCACCTCGAACGAAGCTCGCCGGACTATCCCGCAAAGCAAGGACTGTAAGAGTGGGCAGCCTGGATAGAAACGCGCACAGGTCCTTGTAACTGATCTCGGGAAGAGACAAAGTGAGTTTTCTGAGATGCTGTGGGTGTAGCTGCGTCAAGACCTCGTTCCATGTCTCGCTCCCGAGCCCTTCAGCCGACACGGTAAGAGCCACGAGAGGACTAGCATTAATGGAGTCCACAATCCAGTCCCGGAATGCAAAGGTAAACATCACGGGCATCTTGATGAAGAGTTCCCTCAGCGTGGTGACGGGGGCCAGCGGAAGGGGCGCCTGAGAGTTTCCCGAACCGAACGAGTAAGGCAGGAAATGAGGCATATCGTCCTCCTTCAAAAGAAGATTGATACAGCTCGTCTGGGCGATGGAGTTTAGGAACGCCGCTAGGTTGTGAACGGTGTTCGCCGTCGAGGTATCCAAGGAAGTGAGTGGGCCACGGACCAGGCTGAAATGCGCCTCGATGGTATATACTCCTGCAATCCCCGAGATAAAATCAGCCACACGGTGCAGGTGCTTTGCCTGGGGTAATGTCGCATGGAGAAACAGGAACTCGAGCATTTGCCGCCCGACGGAGACGCGGGAACCAGTTAGGAGCTCGGTACATACATCGCCCCGGCGAAGCTGGAGAGTAGGGAGTGCCACAGCGGACATTTACGTATGCCTAAGCTTGGATGCCCTGGTAAGCGGGACTGTGGCTGGCAGAGGTTCCAAACTGAGAGACACCTGTGAGCCACAATACGGGTTATTGATTTATGGTACTGACTTTTCTTTCCTGAGTCACCAGTGGACAGAACCTAGACAGATGGCCTGGAAAGCAACAGCAAACGCTTGGAAAAAACGACCAGGGACGTTGTTGGAGGGAGAGTCTCAGATAAGACACTCGAGAATACGCTGAGGCACGACCGGCGTACAGAGGAGACGAGGGTGTGGCAGCAGGGATAGCAAAAACTAACACGCCTTAAATATAGCTGGCATGGGCCATAGACGCAACGTCCATGGTCTGATTATGCCAGATGGGTACAAATACAGTCGTAAACGAGGCCGTGCCGAACGAAGGCCGTTTCGAGGCTGCATTCTCCGTCCAGTCAAGCAGATTACTGAGCTGCAGGGACCCGGATTCAATCAATGGCTCGCCATCAATCGGGTCATTCTTCCGCGGCACGAAGCGTTGGACAATGACCTGATTGCTGAAAGGCCAATGAACGTCCCACACGCGGCGCGAGACGCGGCTTCAGATGACCTTATGGAGAATAGAATACAAGGAACTAGTCAGTGCGATGAACCAAGGGCAGATCCACGAAACTAACCCTGAATGTGGCTGTTCTTTGCTTTGTCGCTGGCCCGTGCCTCATGTTTATACCCGCGAGCCGTCAACAGCTCCGAGTCAAGGTCCCAGGATGAGAAAACGAAGGCTTCTCCACATACCAGATCCCAAAGACAGGATATCAGCTAGCACCTCTGACTACCAGATTCCCAAAGTCTCACATGTAGACGTTGAGTCTGTAAACAAAACTGTCGGGTTTCGCCGTTGGTACTAGCTTTTGTGGCAAGTGTGGCTGTCGAACCGTGACCTGTCACAATAGTCACACGACTTCGGCGTCTATTCAGGCTTCGCGAAGTCGAACTCGAGGACGCGCACGGAGTTATCATGAATGGGAGTGCTCGATATCGATGTGGCAACGAGCACGGTAACGCGAGGCACGAGGCCGAGGTTGAGATGGGGACTGCTGAAATGGATCTGCGTACTTATTCGGGTAGACTGGGTCGCAGCGCGTCTTCCTGATGTCGATCGAGCTACTGGAGTCGGTGCACACCCGAAAATCGTCGCGCAAGAGGGCGACGACTGCTTGAACAGATCGCGGGTAAAGCATACCGAAAGTCATACCATCCACGAGTCACTCGCACCTCTGAGCTTCCCAGACGATATATTCATCCGTATATTAACATCCAATCATCAATACAACCAAATACCATGATAATCGTACAACACACCAAAGACCAAACGATCCATCAATATACAGTCGAGTCCCTCAACCGCCACTGCCGCAACGGGCCCCACCACCACACGGACGACCCAGGCGCTCGAGCCTGCACGCCGGTTGACTCCCCCTCGACCGCCTGCTTGTCCTGGCCAACCACGTCCAGCTCGATCTCCTCCACCTCGTCATCATACTTCCCGTGTTCCCTGAGCTCCCGCTCGCGTATGCCGAACGAGCCCAAGCCCCACCCGACAACATTCGGCGCCCCGTCCGGTCCCTCGATCGGCAGGCCCTCCCGTCCGTAGACCTCCTGCTTCCGCTGGGTCGTCGCAGCGGCCTGCCGGCGCGCAGCGGTGAGATGCGCATGCCGGAGGAAAAGGTACATGCTCTGCACCACCCGCGCGGCGCGCGTGTCCGCCATCTGGCGCAGGAGCGACGTGTCCCCGCCCGTCTGGCCGGGGCCCGCCTGCTCCTCGCCCTTCTTCACGACGAACGCGCCCGTCACCCCGCGCCAGATCCTGCCCGCCTTCTCCTTCTGCTCCCGCCGCTTCTCGATGCGCATCCGCCGCTTCTGTGCGCGCTTCTCCTCGCGCCGGAGCAGCTCCTCGACCTCGCCGACGCCCATCCCCGCGCCTACCCACCACCACCAGCCTAGGAAGCTTTGCCACAGCACTACCGCCCACACGAGGCCCGGGAACCATTCGTACTGATCCTTGCTTGGGATATAAGTGAAGGTCAGCGTCGTGGAGGCTACCGCCAACGCGATTGCCCCTGCGCCAAAGGCCGCGGTGCCGCCATCGGTGCGCCAGGCCTTCTTGCGGTTCACGAGAAAGCCCCAGATGAAGAGCGAGGCGGTGAAGAGAAGCGATAGCGTTGCATTGCAGACGTTGGAGATGGTATCGGCCAAACGGACGATGTTTTCGTTCGCGTGGATGGGCACCAGCTGCATGACGGCGTGGGCTACGGCGAGAGGACCTGGAGGAAGAATCGGGTGAACGGAGTGCAGCATTACGGCGTACAAAGGAGCGTACCAAGAAGTAGAAAAATCAAAATTTTTTCGATGGAGGAAGGGAATAGGAGGGTCAAGAATTGGATGTGCGTAATCTAGGACACCGTCATTACCTCAGTGGGTTAGTTGGGGGATATCTAGTACGCACCTGGATCAACGCAGAACTCGTCGCATTCATCATCAGCCATGCCGCCACTTCACTTGTCGCCCAACGCTTCTCGCCTAGATTTGTAGTATTCGCATTGTTCAAAGGCGGGACGTCCACCGCAAGATATGATAGCATATAGGGCCATCCCCTGCTCTCATCTATCGTGGCGGAAAGAATCTGATGGAGTGTCGCTATGAGTGAAATGAGCAGGGTGAGGACGCCAGAGATCTGGAGGACATAGTTGACGGGTGCGAGGGGCCAGTGGTACTGCGCCGTGAATATGAGCTGAATGAGCAGGACGCCGACGAGGGTGAGGACGACGCCGGTGAGGAGGATTTGGATGGGAAGAGAGCGGGCAAAGGGCGGTCTATACTTTAGGATCGGGTCGTATGGGTAGCTACTGGTGCGCCCTCCAGCATCAATAAGAGCCCGAGCATAAGGAACCTAGGTTCTCACCCGTCATCGGAGGTAGAATTAGTATCAGCGAAGACCGATCCCACACAGAAGCATATTGCCAGCAAAAGTTGCCGTAAATGCATCTGAAGAAGGGCGTTTGGCCTTCGTCGTCGCTTGACACACTGTCGACACTGCGCCAATGTCGCGCTCCCTCGTGCTCGACAACGTGCGGGCAATGGGCGTCGGTCGAGTGTCGGTACAAGATCGGCGGCTGTGCTGCGCCAGATTGCAGAGGACCCCATGCGAAGTGCGGCTTCAGCAAGGACCCGGAACACTACGTGCTCGTCGAGATGTACATGTACATTCTATCGCTTGACTTTCCAGTTGTATAGCAAAGGCAGCACAGCAATACACTTCCACTTTAAACAGTATAAATTACAGAAAAATGTAAATCTCACCCTGAAGCTGCGTTCGCTGGAGCTCTGAGTATCAAGAATTCCGAGTAAAAGCAGCAAGGACGGCAAGCTTCCCTGGCTAAATAGGAGCAGATGGTGGGCGGGGGAAAAGAGAGGGTCTGAGGATCACCAGCTGCGGTTGGTCTTACTTATACGGAGGAAGACTCCAGGCGAAGGCCTAAAGTCTGACATATGCGCAGCCGGGCAAACCCGACATACCGAGTCGGGCAATGAGCTATCCCAATGAGGCAATGCTGTTACTAGATAGGGCAGGACAACTGCTGGAAACCTCCATACGCCAAAGGAAACGACAAACCATCTTCCTGGATTGCCGCAGTCATCCTGTCACGCCCTACAATATTGACCTATAAGTTACACCAGTATAATTGGTCTGCTTTCTCGTCAAAAAGCAGGGGAATATAGACAAGCGGACTGAACTTGGGAAGGGAAGGGGATTTGGTCTATCGTCAGTGTTACGCGTACTCATACTGAACTTGTCTCAAGCAGGGGATGGAGTGAAAATCCCCGATAAAGAGTAGCATTTCCACTCGAATAACATTGTTACTGTCAGATAGCGCTCGTCTTCCGTGTCTTACGTGCGTGCTGAGCGTTGAAAGCCAGCATCGACTGTGGGTCCTCCAATAATGTATATGATGTCTCATTGGAATGTACATCGGTTTCTGAATGTGTTTATCTCGTACGTAGTGACATGCATGGTCGGTGAAGGCGTCCGCGGACGTTTGTCTTCCTCCGAGTCAGCATCCATCCACCCTTGCCGTAATTCCAGCTGTGGGTTCCCCGGCGAGAAAACCATTCCTTACGTCTTACCCCATAAGAGCTCGCCTGCTTGTACTCTGTATCTAATAAAATAGACATTGTCTGTCACAAACGTTTCCGTCAGATCGCCGACACCGCCGTATCACCCGATGCGAGCTACAGGTCAATAGTGCAATGCCACCCGAGTAAGATTCACAGACAGATCGACATCCAAGACTCAGGGATACCTACCATCTCAGCAGAGTCTGTAAGCTATGCGTCCTTGTCGGGACCTGCCAACGAACACCGGAGGTGTATCGGGATTCTGGAACAGCGCTATTCCACCACAAGGTCTCACCATGCTCGCAGAGGATACACGTACTTTTCTCATGTTCTGATAATGATCCGCGATGGACTCACCACTATTCCTCGCCACCTTGTGATCGGCTGTCCTGTCAGATCGGATACGATGAGGTAACAACGTGTAGGCTGTAAACGAGAAAGAGAAACCCGTCCAGCCCGGGCGGAGGGGGAGGAGTCGCCCCAACGAGCAGATATCCTCGCTGGTTACCCGATCGTTGTGGACCAGATACATGGTATGCAGTATGGGGTACAGCGATCTATTATTATTGCAAGGTCGTTGTAATCAGTATAGACACCCTCAAATAAGTCCACTCACTCCCAGCACAGCTCTATACTCATTCTACGTCAGCGTCCAGCTATTCGTCATGTCACTCAGCCATTTAGGAGTGCAATGGGAAGAACGACTGGCTCACAGTAGTCAGGCTAAATCTGCCGTTTCTGCGCTGTTAGTCGTATTCTGCCACGTAACTTCATAGCTAGCACGTTTCTTAACAGTCGGAGGACCCGACTTTCCCTGCCAGTGACGCGCTCTGAACTCGACTAGCATAACCCTGGCGAGACCAGCTCAAGAATAAGCGGTGACCATTGATCAAGGCGGTGGAAGAATTATTTGCGCCACCGAAGGCGTCCAGCTCATCAAACAACGGGTGGCGTGTGGTACTTGACGTGGCGGAAATAGAGCTAAATGGACAAAATATGGACCTACATGGTTCTATAGCATTTGGAGCTTATTCGGATGCGTGCTCATCCAGGCTAAACGAGCTAGTGCCGATATGGAAGGCGCCCACCGACAGACTTGCACTCTACAGATCCCGTCAAATAGAGTGAGAGCCGCAATCTAAGGCACTCGTTGAATCTCGACATTGTCAGGCTCGATACACGTACGCATCACTGCCAGCAGGCAGGCGCGTGGGTTGCCGAACGATGCCGCACCGACCGCGCTTGTCCTCGGAATGGATATTTCGTCCCGATTAGGAAGGTGTTGAAGAACGGCTCGCAGTGTCCGTCAGTTTTCCCGCAGTGCAAAGTACAAGGCTGCTGATTCCGCGATGTCAGCAACAGAACATCCATACCCGCAGCCCTACCGTTGCCCTCATTAGGCTCTCCCTTTGCCCTCCGATCAGGCAACGCGAAATCACCGATGTGAATCTCGCGCGCAATGTACTTGTATGTATCTACGCTTGTATCCGCCGTACGCAGCTGGGCGTACAAAAGCTCGGAGGAAGTCTCGGCTAATGCAGGCCCAGTTCCCCTCTTCTGTCTTCGTCACTTCTGCACTTTGCAGCCTTAAGCTTCGGCCTTTCAGGCCTTAGTGACTTGAACTACTACCGCTCTTTTTAATTATTCTTTCGGTATGCGTCCCCAAGTTGTTCTTTCTGGCCTGCTCGTTCTCCTTGTCTGTGGTAAGCGATACCCTCTACGGTGGCGTAATTCCAGTAACTGACCCCCCACCCCAGTTTGTCAACAGGCGGAAGCCCTGATGGTGATGCGCAAGGAGTCCGCGCCGATGAGGTGGGACAGACGTTGGTGTCTATGGGGGTGCAGATACATTAGCGTCGTAAGCCACACTCATTCACAACACGTAGTCTCCGTCTAACTGACTCCGATGTAGACCGTCCCATTACCCTCTGCCACATCCACCCCTGAACTGGCCGGGGAAGCCACACCGTCCGTCATCGAAACACCGGAGCCGTCAATTACTTTCGAATCAACGGCTTCGGCCGCCAGTCCACTCGCCACATCGGCAGCTTCGGCTACAGAAACCTCAGCTCCTGTCGATGCAGCCCTCTCTATCTCCTCCACCGACACCACCTCACCATCCGCTGTACCATCCACTACCAATATACAAAGCAGCAGCAGCTCACCAATGCTGTCACTCTGTATCCCGTACCTCGCCGCGCTGAGCGCGGTGGCCGCCACCATTCTTTATCTCTAACCGTGTTGTCCCGCCACCTGCCTGTATCGACCCCATGCTATCTATGTATCCCTGCTCTCGTCTCGTGCCGTCTCGTCTTGCCTTTTCTCGTTCACACCGCTCTCTGCTTGCTCTCGCTATCGTTATTGCTTTCTTATATTTTCTCGGATGACTGGTAACCTTACTCTTCTACGTAGTGCATAGACGGTGGACATGGTTAGGATATATAACCACGGACTCCTAGTAGCACTAGTTGTTTCTCTTCTATATAGGATACCTACCATGGGTTATTTGAAGTGAAGAGAAACGTGAAGTAGCCTCGCGTCTTTTAGCGTTTGTATTTTTACAAGGAATTAGATAGATCTCGTGTGTAGCCCCTAGAAAAAATGGAATACATCCATTTATGGGGACTAGATGATAGCTTTACCCGCTCTCGTGGCCTTTGCGGTCTCGCTCTGAGACTCGTCGCGTAGGTACCTGCCATATATTTCCTCATAATGTTCCTTGTTCTGTGACAGCGGAAGTGAGTAACACTCTGACCCGTATGAAAAGAAGCACCGCAATTACACTGCACGTCCTCATAACGCTCTCCGGTGCCTCCACCGCCTCCGCATACTTCTTCCACCCAAATCCCACCTCGTCCCGTTTATACCCTCTATGCTCCTCGATAATATAATCCCTCACCACCCACGGCGCAATCGCCACATCCACCAGCGAGAATTCCTCCCCTAGAAAGTAAGGCCCCTTCACCTGCTCCGCCAGGGTGCTCAGCGCCGCGTAATAATCGTGCAACGCCTCCGTTTGTTTCCGCGCGTCCTGCGTCTGTACGAGCCGGAACCACGCCGGCAGCACGGTCTTGCTCACGAGATCTAGGGCGAGCCGGACGCGCGCGCGCTCGTAGGCCTCCGCCGGGAGGAGGCGCGGCATGTAATCCGGGTATGCGTCCTCTAAGAATTCCAGGATGATGAGGGACTCGACCAGTGGTCGGCCCTTGTACTCGATCGTGGGCGTTTGCCCCTTGGGATTGATTCCTGATTCAGGGCTTGCCTTAGCACTACTGTCATTTAGTTTCGAGAACGGCACGCACGCAGGAACGCCTCCTCTTTCTTGTACGGATTCACCTCTTTGTATTGGTACGGAATTCCCTTTTCTTCCAGCGCAATCCATACCCTCTGGGATGCAGGGCAGAACTGCGGCAATGTGAGGCTAATAATAGCTGAGACCGGTTGAGCGTGCTTACCCACCCCGTCCAAAAGACGAGATCCTGGGTGACTTGATGTTTGGCGGAGGTCGCCGCTGCAGGCCCCGTCGCCTGTGGGTAGATCTGCGCGTCTGGAACACCCATGTCCTCACTAAACTGAGTCTGAGCGGTGAGTATCGTGGTGCGGAGAGATAGAGGTAGGCTCGGAGAAGAGCTGCCCGCGAAAGATGTGACTGTAAGCAGTTCGATGATAGGATGATCAAGTAAGAATTCCCATGATGCACAGACAGCAAGCGACGACAGTGTTCATCCCTTTCATATTTCTGCTTTGCTGGACGACAGGGGCGGGGATATTCGTGTTACAGATAAAAATACATCCTTTAATCTTACCCATACAAGTACTGATATACATTGAATGCAGTCGCAGGACGCCACCTCGGTTACGGGATAACTCTGCCGGCTCTGGTAGCCTTCGCGGCTTCGCTCTGAGCTTCGTCGCGAAGGTAGCGGCCATAGATCTCCTCGTAATGTTGCTTGTCCTGAATGGCTTGATCCTTAGTTATCTTGACAATCCGCCAAAATACAGAGCACCCACGCTAGAGGTCTTGACGAGGCTGTCACGACTCTCGAGTTTCTCGGCCCATTCTTTCCACCCGTTTCCGACGTCCTCTCTCTTGTACCCTCTGTGCTCCGCAAGTATGTAGTCCCTCACAGCCCACGGTGCGATAGCGACGTCGACCAGGCTGAACTGCTCGCCGAGGAAGTACGGTCCCTTGACCTTCTGCGCAAGCTGCCTCAGGCCGCTATACAGTTCTTGCAGACCCGCTTCCTGCTTATCCTTCTCCTGCGCCTGCAGGGTCCTGAAGAAGGCGGGAAGGATGGCCTTGCTTACATGATCCAATTGGAGACGCACGATGGCGCGTTCGAATGGATCAGAAGGGAGGAGATGTGGAGTGTGGTCTGGGTATGCCTCCTCGAGAAATTCGCAGATAATCAGCGACTCATACAGCGCTTTCCCCTTATATTCAATGGCCGGTACCAACCCTTTCGGATTGATGTCTAATGAAGAATAAGTGTCACGCCTACGACGAGTGGGAGCCGGTTTCATACCCAAAAAGTGTTTCTCTTTCTTATACGGGTTGACCTCTTTATACTGGTAAGGGATGCCTTTCTCTTCGAGGACGACCCAGCTACGCTGTACGAAAGGACAGAACTGTAACAACGAAACCCTGTGAGCGTAAGTGATTGCAAGACCTTCGACAGTGCTGGTACGACTGACCCATCCAGCATAGAACACCAGATCTTGTGGCTGCTCATGCTGAGCTACGGTCTTCGCAGCTGCCCCCGTTGCATGCGGGTGAATCTTCTCATCAGGAACTCCCATCGCTGCTGTGGTGGTCGCTGATCTAACTCGTAAAGGTGTTCTGGCAGAGCTTGTTATGATCCTCGTTCTCCATTGGCATAGCGCATTCATAAGCAAGCGGTGGCGTCATGACCTGCAGGAGGAGGTCAGAAGCGCGAAAGCCGACGGCAAATTGTGGCGCTGAATGTCACGTGTTCTAGCCTCAGACGCGTTCGTCGCGTCGATTCCGACTCTTGAGGGAAGAGACGTCCAGTTTCGATCAACTCAAGTTGAAGCTGTCTATGCATCCCTATCACCGTTACATATAGTAACTATACCTGTCCACGGAAATTCGCACTAGTCACGAAATGAAACTTGAAATATACTTGGACAAGGAGTGCTCGGGCGATCATACAGCTGAGCTTCCTTCACAGGGTCCGCTATGTATGCTCCTACTCTTCCATCACATCCACGTCAGGCGATGGAAATTTATCCATGATGTAATGGTACAATCTACTGGGCCTTCTCTTGCGCTGCGACTGAATTATGACAAGCCCACAATTTGGTAATGTCGAGGATGAAAGCCACGTCCGGAGATAATCCTGAGGTACATGACATCAATAAGACGGCTGCACAAATATGCGACAGCTCTGAGGTACTCACCGGAACATTGTGCTGGAGATGTTCGCTGTGTCGTACGTCAATAATGATGTCCTCGACTTGTTCGAGCGCTCCGACAGCACACGCCTGTCCTTGCGCCGGGAAGGCGCAGTCAGCCGTCCCCAAGATCAGGGCGATGCTAATATCATTGGCGAACTGCCGCGTCCCAATGGCACGAAGCGCGTACGTCCAGTCTCTGAGACAGATAGTATTCTGCCTCTCTTCCGGGCGGATAGCTATTGCGCATGATTTTGGGACCGCTATGGAACTTGCCAGGATAGCGACAAGCGTTCTCGGGGGGCAAGTTAGGGTCCGGAGCTTAGGGAGAGCGAGACCAGACACGTTGCCGCCCAGGTTCGCTGGACTATCAAGTAGAGTTAGGTCCTCGAGTGCAGATTGCCTAGACAAGAAAGCGAGGAGATCCCTGAAGTCGAATTCGGGTACGGAAAGGACCAGTTTGGTGAGGTGCGGGAGGCGGAGCCCAGCAGAAACCTCTGTCCACGACCGACTCTCTAGCCCAACCGAGTCAATCGCCAGAGTTTCCATAGGGCTGCTGTTCATGGAGTCCATGATCCACTGACGAAAAGGGTGAGTGAATAATATCGGAAGGCCTATCCAGAGATTCCTCAAGGTGTTGACAGGGGACAATGCCTGCCGCACCTGAAATTCGCGGGAGCCCATGGAGCGAGGTAGCCAATGAGGTAGAAACTCCTCCTTGAGAACAAGACTACTGCAAGAACTTTGCGCGAATGAGGACAGGAGTGCAGCCAAGCTCAGAACAATGCTGGACGTGGTAGCCCCGGACGTCAATAGATCATGGTCCAAGTGAAAACGGGCCTCTAAGGTGTCCACTCCTCGTATGCCCCGTAGGAACTCTCCGACGTGGGGTAAATATTCCAGGTGGTGCGCAAGTACAAGGAAAGACAAGGACTTCAAGGCCTGATGATTCCTAGCGTATTCATGGGATCCGTGGAGCTGAAAAATATCGTTTCGGTCGCGGAGGTCGAGAGAAGGGAGCGCCATTTCGCTGATGATCGAAGGAGATGAGAATGGCATAAGTATGTATTGAACTGTAGGTTCAGATGGATTGGATACACAGAGGATGGAATATTTGGGTAATGGTCTCTCACCGAGAACACGATCGGTTCAGAGTCGGCTGTGGTAGAAATTTCGACGTTCCAGGGGAAATACAAAAGAATATCGATCAGGGCCTCGCAAGCAGCAGGTGAGGGAGCAGCACCCAAGGCTTCCTAGATCATAGCTCTTAAAGACCTCGGGGCGTAGCCACCTGTACAATGCGCTTGGATCAACACGCATCCATCTTGGATCGGTGAAATCGTGCATGGACCGTGTTTCGAATCTGCAGGGTCAAGCGTTGTTGCGAGAAAACCGTAGTGAGGCACCATAGGCATGTCACCTGTCAAGCGCGGTGAACATAAGGGGCTGTGAGCCACACGGTCCAAGCGTACCAGCGCAGTGCATAGTCTACGAGGCAATGCGCCCGCCACCTCCTAGTAGGCCCTATTAGCAGTACTTTGTCCGGATAGGAGCCATGGGTTGTTTATTGTCTGTCTCTGTCTGTGGAGAGAATGAGATCGTTCTATCAAGATGAATGATGACAGAAAGAGCGATCAAACCATACTCACTGGCACTGGCACTAATTCACATCAGCCCATTCAAGTTTCTCGGTGTTTACAGTGAAAGACTTTGTTTACTGAGTACGCCGACGGTCAAGTGTAAAGCAATCAACATTGAAATCAATAAATTCGGACGTTCAGATGCTTGCTTTCATTCGATGAATCTAGCATCGGGTTTCAGCGGGTGCACGGCAGTGTCACGGTATAGAGGTGGCAGATGTGGCAGTGCAAATGGTTGCGGACAACGCTCTCGTTATGGTCGAGGCTGCCCATGGGGTATGTCGACTCGAAATGTTCTGCTCTTTCCCTGCAGCGGAGGACCTGAAGTGTATTTGGATTTGTAGCAGACACTTCTATATTTACCATATCCGGCGCCTATATATGCTAAAGGGCCTTCCGGAATCCAAGTACAGCTCGTACACGTTGTGGGAGCATGCATATGCATATGTAGGTCCAAATCTCATCGATTGCCCTATCTCCGCCACCTCCCTTCATCCGCTCGCACCAGCTGCTGTAGCAGCATCGCTGTACATTTCGTTGTGGTGTCGAGCCCAAGCCCTGCAACGAACTGTCTAACGATGAATTCTCCTACTAACACGCGCAACGGCAACGCGAGAGCAATTGACTATTCCCCGGTCGTCCCTCCGGAGGCGAGTAGGGTGCAAGCATCCGTCAAGCAGATCAAGGACGAGATCGGGAAAATCCAAGTGCGTTACCGAATCTGTCGTGCGGGACGCAGGAGCGAGGTTCCTATGTTATCGTAATAGAAATACCAGGACGATCTCGAGAAACGCCAAAGTACCGAAGGAAATGTGGCGAAAGCACTGGAGAAGTGGCTACATGACTTGGACCCATAACAACTATCCCTTAACCGCTGATATAGGTTTCGCAAGGATATCAAGCAGGAAGACGAAGAAAACGAGAAGGCCATCGAGGCGATCAAAGGTACTGCATCGTCATATCATTCAGCGTTCAAGCATGCCACTAATCAGCGATCCACAGCGCTCTTGGAAGATCCCGAGGGGCTAAGGGCCTCTGTGACGGAGGAGCTCAAGGAAGAAAGTGAGGCCTGAACTCCGTCGGACAGCAATATAGCATATTCACTTGGACGCAGTCGAAAGGGAGATGAACGATATCATAGAAGCGAAATTAGCAGAAGAAGTAAGCAAGAGTCTGGAACAGCATACGTCAATGGAATTGCAAAATAAGCTCGACCACATCATGGAGCAAATCGTACTTGCTCAACGGGAACTGCACAATGCGTAGGTGTATCGACACCGGATGCTTAGAGCTCGACGCCCTGACATATCCTGTAAACCAGAGAGAGTCGACGCGCCAACTGCCTCCTCCGACTCGACCAGCCGCGCGCCGCACTGACCCCCCTATTCAAGCCGAACGAGGATCAGGCCTGCCCGAGCTTCCCGAAGAGCCTGTCTGCTCTCTTCGCGCTGGATGGTGCGTCCTCCACACTCATAGCCTTTACCTTGTTTAGCAGACATACCTCCATTCAGATGCAGCCATCCAGAACTTGTGCGTAGAATACGGGCTCCCCGTGGCCACGGCGCCCCATGCAAGAGACACCAACATGAATGAATTTCTGAGGTACATCGGGGTCCAATATCAGATGGTGAGGAGAAACCAAGCATGACTGTTGTGAGTTTGTTGAGCCGTTGTCCAGGAGCCCGTGCCCGGAGGCCCCTCACTTCCAGTGCTCCTTCGTAGGTACGGTTGACGGTGAGAAGAGCAAGACACGCAGCTTGTAGATGGCCGAATAACAGGGTTTTCTTGTTCTTCTTGTATTTTTTGCTGCATCGCATGGATTGGCGTAACTTGTATATGGGTTCCACGGGAATGTGTCCGCCTGTATGTGTACGTATGGCGTTATCGACCAACCGGTGGGTATTTTCGCTGTGAAAGGGAAGCTCCAGTAGCAGATATAACACTACAACACTGTTTGGGAGACGAGAGAAAAACGGAGTGCTCCAGGACAGCGGACCCATAATTCTGGGAGGACAGTCATCAAGTCTCGCAAAGTCATTCAAGGTGATAGAGAGAACGACTAGCCAGACCCTGACGGTCTATGCCCGACACTCCAAGCGATTCGGAACTTCGACCACGCAGACCTGGACCTGGACCGTCCCCTCTCTTCACCCTCATCTTCAGCCTTCTCCTTGCCCTTCCCTGTGTCTCTATCCGGCGTGACAGTTAGGAAGTTGACAATGACTGTCCACAGATTGTTCCCGCTCATCGACCTCTCCTCGGGCAGCACGCTCTGATCTGCAATCTTGGCTAACTGTCTTGCCTCCTCCGTGTCCCTCCTCGACACAATACTACTTGGCGGCGGATGCTCGTCTCCGTCCAGAGCCCACGCCCAGCTCCAGCTCCCGGATGCAGCCATGAGACCTTCTTTGATACCCTTCCTCTCTACACTCTTGCTCTTGTGTTTACTCGGTGATCTCCCGGACTTCCCATTGACCTCTAGGTCCTCCTCCTCTTGGCCGAAGTACATCTGGATTTGTGTGAGATTCCTGAGAGTATCTTTCTTCGCCCGTTCAAGGTTGCGCCGCCGGTGCTTGGCAATAGTCTTCTTCGTATGACCGAACTTCTCGTCGAAATAGCGCCAGCCGTCAAGGTACCTGCGAGCAGCGAGCTCGTTGATGTTACCAATGACTTCAAGGGGTACCTGTAATGCCGGAAGGTCTTGCTCCGGCTCTAGAGGTCGGATCACACCTTGCGTTGAGACACGCTCGCGAATCATATTGTTCTCCCACGAGAGCTAAATGAGTTGAAGTCATGGATACGTACTTGCGAGGGAGTATCAGACAGCTTACAGTAGAATCCAGATATACTGACGGATCACCTGCGGTCCTGACGTTGGCGGTCCTCATACTGCGATCCGACGCTGTCCTGTCCCAGAAGCGCGGGCCTGCAACATCAGCGGATCCGTTATGCTTTCTGTCATCGGGCGGTGCGGACTTGGGGACATCCACCAGGCTCCCATCTTCGTTAATATGCTGCGCCCCGAGCGTAGGTCTCTTTCGCATCACGCTGGTTGCGCGAGCAATCTTGACTGATAGCGACCCATGCGAGGTATGGGGACGGTGAATCCGAGGTCGAGGGCTGTTAGGTATCGGCTGGGGAGAGGTGGTCCTGGTCAGCTTGTAGGATTCGCCCGACTCTGCAGCCTCCATCAACGGCGGCGAGTCTTGCTGAGATGCGAAGGTCATTGGGGTGACGGGCTCGGGAGATCCAGGCATATCTGCCAGGATGCCAGTGGCATACTTGCAGAACGTCGCAATCGCTCGGTAGCAGTACTTCGCGGGGGTCGTGAATGCGAACAACGTAGGAAGGACATGAGCGGCATCTAGAGGGCTGGTCAGAGTCGCGAAGCCTGACAGGAATCTGGTGCTCTACCATCATAGACTTGCAAATGTACGTTAGTAGGACCGTAGCAGCTTTCGATGTCCTCCAAGGCAGGGTATAGACGTCTAGTCTCTTCCTTGACAGGGTATTTATCTGGCTTGGCCGCCTTGTGCGCACTTACAGGACCGTGAATCAGGTGTAAAGGCAGAGGATGAATGTACTTACGCATATATTATTTCGTCTCGCAAGACTTCTTTGTCACTTGCTACAATGAATAGAGGCGGAAGACCGCCGAGATAGCCTAATATTGGACTATAGCAGGGTTTGATAAGGTGCTCTACACGTCTAATGACCACTTTACTCACCTAACCAATGGGTGTGGTAATAGATTATTTGTGGTGTACAAATGCACTTGATGTTCGATGGTAAGGGTCTCCCCTGATTCAGTCTTAATTCTGATGGTCTGGCCCTCTGCTGCACCGGGGGCCGGCAATGAAGTTGTCGAGCCGACGTTGACAGGCTTGCCAGAGCTATCTTGCACGTTGTAAGTAGACGGCTTTTGGGACGCTTGCGTTGCACCAGAACCGGTCGCATGGGACATTTGCGAGCTGGTCTGCATGCGATTCGGGTCAGCGACGTCCCCGCTGTGATTACCCCGAACATTCCCATTGGTGTCGAGTCGGACGACGGAACGAATTCGCGAACGGAGAGTTTCATGTACGCGATTTGTGACGTCTTCGGGCGGGGGTGGCCATAGCGTGCTGGGCTTGTGAAAGGATAATCCGTATTTCGGCATCACGTCCTACCAAGGAAGATCCTTTCAGCACATTCATGGTGAGATATTGTGGGAGAAGCTACATACCGTATCTGTGTTTGTGTGGATACTAGGGAACGAGTGTGTCATATCGCACCACGGTGAGACAAGCACGCCTCCAGCAGGCATTGGAAGCCCAGAATCGCGGATTACTTGGAGCAGAGCAAGGGTCAAACCCCCACCAGCAGAGTCACCTCCCACAACGATGTGCGCGGGTAATACGGGTAAATGGGCTGCGCCTTCCGGTGGCTGGATCAAGTAAAGGTCTACATCGCGTAAGTATGGCTTGGCAAGAGTCGTCCACTGGATGACTACTTACACGCTGCCAGGGCATCTTGCAATGCGCAAGGAAAAGGGTACTGCGGGGCCAGACGGTAATTCACGGCTGTACAGATTAAATCAGACAAATCGTGCAACCGCGACGATACAACGTACCGAAGACACGCCCGTTGATCTTCCGAGCGTAGCGCTGTATACTGTACCTATACTGGAGCATAAGCTCAGCAACCTTGCGTGCGCAAGGCTTCATACCTTTCTTGGTCCACACTGCCAAAGTAGTACCCGCCTGTCGGCACAGGACATATCAATCAAAACATTTGAGGATGCTCGGAACATATGGACGAACCTCCATGAAACCAAAGGATACAACGCATTGCGTCCATCTCCGCATCATAAGCGTTGTCATCTTCAGGATCGTCCACACCCTCCGGAGGTACCTCATTTCCGTTCTCCTTCGGGCTCCCATTAGATTTCTCCTGCCGAACCTTCTCCCGCGCCTTATATCGCTTCTTGGCCTCCTGCCAATCCTTCTTTGCCACGATCCATTCGCAATTCACGCTGCACGAGTATCATGCTCATGAGCGCTATTCGTTCAAACAGTGCAGCTCGTGCGCACCCTTTCACGCCCCGCACCTGCCACCATTTCGTACCGCCAACGACGCGCTTCGCGACCTCCTCTCCGCCCAAGGCTTTGATAAGCTGCGTCGCTGCCTCTTCGCAGCAGGACATGGGCACGAGCAATCTGACCACTCGCACCCATGGAGGCGACGGCGTACGGGTGTTCGAGAAGCTTTGGAGTTCTTCTACAGTGTGCCTGGGCCGTGTCAGCGAATGCCCCGTCCAGCCTCCTTTCCCACTCACTTGGATGCTGCATCAAGAAAGTCCTACCACTCTCATCAGACGCGCACCAAGCCCTTGATCTCCAACTATGCCGCACCTTTACAATGTTAAACGCCTGATCGTACAACAGTTCATCCTTCCTCAAGTTCACGACGGCCGACCCCTCCTTATCCTTCGCGAGTCCCTCGAAGTAGTGCTTCACAAGTGTCTCGAGGACAAGCGGTCCCAGCTTGAGCCCGGCCTTGCCAGTCAGCGCGTTCATAGGCATAGCGCAGGCAGAGTAGAATATTACGAAGGAAAGACTAGCAGAATAATAATGTGGTCATCGGCAAGGTCGTGATGGTGTTGAAACGAGCCAAGACATCATAGCTTTACTTTTAGACGCGGAGTGCGACTCGCGCTGAGTCGTCGACGGCGACTGACGCGACGCCCATAACGTAACGCGAGCCCGCGACGCGACGATCTCACAAGTTCGGAACGCGACGCGTAAAGCCGGTCACGAAAGTGGCGTGTGGCAGCGGACTTGGACAACCGGCCCCATGGCTTACAAGGACAGGTCGTGACTGCTCGCATTGAAGTAGAATACAACAATGTCAACTATGTTCTCGTATGTCCATCTTACACTGTATTACACCTCTCTATCTCTAGCATAGACATTCATGACTTGCTGAAGCCGTGCGACGTCTTCTGCTTATCCTCCCGCTGACCGTCTGCGCAGAAATGATGATCAGCGCCCTGCGCACCACTTGAAAATAGTGACTGGATACTCACAAGCCTTGCTCTCATACTTGCCAATCCCAACTATGATGTTCGCCGGGTCCTGGGGCTTCCCAGCAAAGTAATTCTCGAGAATACTCCGCACCCCGTTCGCGTACCGCGCCTGTGCGTCCAGCGTCGTGCCCGAGTAGTGCGGCACCATCCCGTTCCCGCCGCCGAGCGGGTTCTTCATTGTCCGCCAGATGTGGTCCTTCGGCGCCGGCTGCACGTTCCACACGTCGCCCGCGTACCCGTTCAGGTGCCCGCTCTTCACCGCCTGCGCGACGGCGTCCTTGTCGCAGATCGCGCCGCGCGCCGTGTTCACGAGCCATGCGCCCTTCTTGAAGTGCTTCAGCAGGTCCGCGTTGATCAGGCCGCGCGTGCCTTCGTGCAGGGGAGTGTTGACGGTCACAACATCGCACTATGCCAGGATGTCGTCAGTGATACGTCCAAAGATGCTCAGGTTTCTGTTGCGCACCTGCGACACAAAGTCCTTGAGGTCCTCTACACGACGGGCGCCCACCTCCTTGGCAGCATCTACGCAATATACATGAGCACATTCGCGAATGAAGAAAACGAAGACATACGCTCGGGAAGGGGGTTGTAGTCGTAGTACAGCAGCTCCTTCACGCCAAAGGGCACCAGGCGCTGCAACACACGGTATCCGATACGGCCAGCACCAATCGTACCGACGACCTTGCCCTCCAGATCGAAAGCATTCCGCGCAACCTCGGAAACTTGCCAGTCGCCCCGCTCGATCATCTTCGGGAGCACATATCAGCACTTCTGTTGACCCTGACAGTCAAGACCATCGTACCTCATGGGCAGGCACAAAGTTCCGCACGAGCAGAAGGATAGACATGACGACGTGTTCCGCGACAGAGGTCACGTTCGATCCGGTAACCTTTATACAAACATGAGCGCATGCACTCTCTGACCATTGATAACCTAGAACTCACCTCGAGCACTTGAACTTTGTTATCCACGGCAGCGTTGAGGTCAATGTGATCGGAACCAACACCGGCGGTCACACAAAGCTTGAGGTTCTTTGCCTGCAATATTCGCCCGTGAGTGTTAGGAAGAGCACTATCACTAACGATGACTTGCTTTATCCATTAGGTCCTTTGTCAAGTAGCCCGGGTGGAAGGGCGTTGTGATGAGGACCTCAGCCTACCGTCGTAGTCGGTATGTCACTTCAAGTCCCGCCAAATGAAGCATCCACACGTACATCCTTGAGTTCCTTCTGGAACACGCTGTTGGGGCCCTCCTTATCGCTGGAAACGATATACTCGTGTCCTTGGGACTTGAGCCATTCGCTTAAACCAAGCTAAAGTGGATCGTGTTAGATAGCTACATCAGCGTGGGTGTACGCGTCGTTCTCACCTTGTTCTCTGTGGTTCCAAGTAGACGAGGCTCCTGCTCCGCAGCCTTACCACCGTCGTACAAAATAGCCAAAATCTATGGCGATACGCTCAATCTCCGTACGTTATCCGCGTGTTCCATTCCAAACCTTCATGTCCCGCTTCGGCGTCGTCGAGAACATCGACGACGCAGGTTTCCTGCTAACAGCGGCGAGTGGACGGATAGCGGAGCGCAACATGGCGGTCGAGGAGAAAGAAGAAAAGTACGCGACAAGAAAGAAAAACGAGGGATTATTCTGAGAAGCATCGGAACGATGGGGAGCCTTTTATAAGTCGATAACTGGCGGCGCGTCTGTGCTAATATTAATGTTGTCACCAGTGCAATCGAGAGGTTCAGCCACCGTCCAAAGTGCGTACCAGCTGACGTAGCCTGATCGGGCAGTGACATACACGGATCCATCGGCAAATCAGATCTTGTAATCCATAAATAGCGCCGGCCTCTACCGGCCTGACCGACTGACTAAGCAGCCCGGCCGGCATCCCTTTCAGCCTGTGTCCGGCCTTGCCCGGCGTGCCTGCTGCAGGCCTTTCCTGTGTGCGAAGCGTCATCTCCTCGAGTATTCATTGCAGCCGCAATATTTAGGACGCCCGTCCTCCCTCTACTATGAATATTCACGAAGTTTCCCTAGTATCGAATCGATTCCTATCAGTGCGATCGGAAGGGTCGCGAAATTTCATCGTCGTAATGTTCTGGGATGGCCGATTAATCATCAACTGACATGTATTCTAGGATTCTGGGAATGTATCATGGTCTGCATTACAAGGTTCTATATTTGCGTAACTCGCATGTGCATGGTGACCATTCTCCTGTGCTGCCTGACCCATGTAGGAAACTGCGCGGGTGGTATCGGGACCGCTCGAAAGTCAAGGAGACTTTGTCCCACCGGCGTCTCCAGTTAGCATCTTTGGCCATCTGCGAAAGGCAGAGCGGCGTATGTCGGATTCGGTTATACCGTAAGGTCGGCGAGCTATATCGCTGTTCGACGGTTCGTGTTTCGACCGTCACCGACTTGCGCCGATGCTCTATTTTGAGCTTGCACCCGAGACTGGGACCACGGGAGAGGCCCCGGGATTTACCACCCAGCACCCATCCTATGCTCTTGTAATACGCAAGGTGCGACCGGTAGGGCGTTTGAAACTGCAAGAGCACACGACTGATTCATGATACTCGACGTTAGCACCTCAGTAGCCTGGTGAGTGCACGGTGGACAGGCTCAACCTAAACATCGCAGAGCTAGTTGGCTAGGCTGTCCCGTAAACTGTGGTCCCAAGTATTGAGGGTGGAACCCACAGGCGTGTCCAGCGTAGAACATGGTTCGGGTACTGTGAGGTGCTGCCCGCTCTTTCACATTCATGGAAGATATGCTGACGATGTCTAACTACAACCCAAGACATTAATAACCATCCTACGCCAAGTGCCCGGACATCTTCGCCTTGACGGAGTGCTTTGGAACTTTACCCTTGTACAAGTGTACTCGTCCACTCGAATGCCTTTGTAAAGCCAACTCATGAGTCGTCCACGTGTTCAGAGTAGTAAGGTAACAGCAGCCACCCGCCATCTTCGGTATAGTGGATACCGTCTGGGGCCCCCGAGGCTGTGTCCCACCTTGTTCTTGACTGTACCAGGGCTGTCGCAGGACTTCGTCGAGGAGCTACTCTCGAGTTCGGTCACTGCCATTTTTGATGGATGGTCAGTGCCCTCGGCCAACTATGCAAATGGGGTACATTTGCACAGCGTGCTATCAAGCACATGTACATTTTCTTCTATGCTCTCAAGCAGGTTCGTTTGGCCCTGATCACTTCCCGCCCCATGTCCCTCCGGATATGTAATGGGAAGTTCCAATGCTGATGCCACTCAAGATGACAACGTATCCCATCGCTTGGCTTTTACTCTCGATGGTCTACACGTACCCATTGACAGTATCAAGTAGACCGGAGATTTGTCGACCGCATACTCCTGCAGCTGGTAAATATGTCTCGCTCGACGGGAGCCCGAAAGCTGTCGTGCTGTTGCATCTGGATCCCTGATCAGCGTAGAACCCGTAGAACCTCAGACATGCACATACGTAAAGGTCGCCCAAACTCTGCGCTTGCATAGATCTATCCGACGACCGAGTCATATGATCCTACGAATCATCCAGCTACTTTCTCTTCCTGGTGGTCACGGACTTGGAGGTTCGGCAGTAACGGCGTCACGGCTCTTTCTTGGCATCCATGCTGGCACGCTACATGGAAGCGTTTCCATGCCTCACTATAATCTACATACATCTGAGTCGACCTTATAAGACACTTCCCCTGCTATTCTGGACAGCGTCGGCTTTTCAGCTATCTGTACTCGTTCGACAGAGAGTTTCTTGTACAGCCGGACACGATTTTAACGGAGAACATGCGGGAGGCAGATTTGGTCATCGTAGGGGCTGGTGAGAACTTGATGAATGAATACTTCTGAACATACGGATTGCCGCGCTCACGGACGATCTTTACAGGGTGGTCTGGACTTGTCATGGCAAAGACATACCTTGATTGTCATCCGTCTACCAAGTTGATGATCTTGGATGCCCACGCTACCTTGGGCGGCGTGTGGGCGCAAGAGCGCCTATATCCAGGTCTTCTCACGAATAACATGCTGGGTACCTTCGAATACAGTGACTTTCCGATGGACGAGACCTTTGGAGTCAAATCAGGAAACCATATACCTGGCGAAGTGGTCCACAATTATCTCCGACAGTACGCAGAGAAACATGATATTTACAGGCAGATCCAGTTTCGTTCAAAAGTCACGAGCGTGGAGCGTCGACCTGACGCCGGCTGGACCCTAACCCTCCACCAAGGTGACAATGATCATGAAACCGAGTGTATATTGGCACGCAAGCTGATTTTAGCTGTCGGTTTGACCTCACAACCGTTCCTACCCGACTTCCCTGGTGCGAGTGAATTCGACCCGCCTTTGCTTCATTGCAAAGACCTTTCAGAACGCGAGGAAGATCTCATCAAGGCCTCCACCAATGTCGTGGTCTTAGGCGGTACGAAATACGCCTGGGACGCCGTGTACGCGTTTGCGTCCGCTGGTGTCCGCGTCGACTGGGTAATCCGTAAATCAGGTCACGGGCCATGCTGGATGTCCCCGCCATATGTGACTCCGTTCAAGCTATGGCTGGAAAAGCTGGCCACAACGCGATGTCTCACCTGGTTCAGCCCCTGCATCTGGGGCGACTCGGATGGGTTTGGATTTGTCCGCCGGCTGTTGCATAACACTCGGATTGGGAGGTGGTTCGTCGACAAGTTTTGGGGTCTGATCGATGCCGACGTGTGCTCTCTCAACGGGTACGACAAAGATCCGGACCTGGAAAAGTTGAAACCGAGGACTAGCGCATTTTGGGTCGGAAACTCATACAGTATTCTCAACTACCCCACAGATTTCTTTGACTACATACGGAACGGAACTGTCAAAATCCATGTCGAAGATATAACGCGTCTATCCTCGAGGACTGTGCACCTTTCGTCCGGCGAAAGCATACGTACAGATGCACTGATTTGTTCGACCGGGTGGCAGAGGCGACCCATAATCAAGTTTCTACCGGAGGGGATAAGTCGAGAGCTAGGACTTCCGCACGAGTCAGATGGGACTCACGCACGTCTTATCCATGAAGCAGACGAACACATCCTCTCCCGCTTCCCGCGCCTCGGGCGCCAACCTGTGATCAACCCTATTTATCGTCCTCTAGATTCCTCGACCTACGATAAACCACTCGAACCATACCGATTATATCGGGGGATGGTACCACCTGCGTTCTTCCAAGAGAGATCCATAGCGTTCAGTGGCTTCGTACTTTCGCTCAGCACTTCGCTGATAGCGCAGGCCCAGGCACTTTGGTTGACGGCGTATCTGGACGGAAGTCTGTCTCCTGGAAATCAATCATCAAATGAATCAGAGGTCCAGTGGCGCTTTGCCGAAGAAAGTATCCTGTGGCAGACGGTGCTGCATAGTCAGTTCGGAAAGTGGAGGTACCCGGCTGGATATGGGAAGGACCACCCCGATTTTATATTCGACGCCATTCCGTACATCGATATGCTACTCAGAGATCTGGGCTTGGAGCATCACAAGAAGAGTCATTGGGTGGCGGAGTGTTTCCAACCTTACACCGTGCAAGACTATCGCGGCCTGGTGGATGAGTGGAGACTCAAAGCGTGAGCAGGCTAGACTTCTTTTTT
Organism: Gloeophyllum trabeum ATCC 11539; assembly: GCF_000344685.1. NCBI lineage: Eukaryota > Fungi > Basidiomycota > Agaricomycetes > Gloeophyllales > Gloeophyllaceae > Gloeophyllum > Gloeophyllum trabeum. Next base: position 935,147 of record NW_006920416.1, on the reverse strand, counting down.
TTGGGGCTCTAGGCGGCAGGCAGGGGAGTGGCCCAACATCCATCATGTGTTTTGCTGCAGCGCACCTCGTTCTTGGCTGAGTGGCGCCGATAGAACCTTCATCTGTCTAACGAGGATATACATTGAGTTATCGGATGGAAAGGGATACCTGCGCGCGTAGAGGGAGTCAGACCATTCAGGTAGTTGGAGTTGGAAATATATCCGTTGATATCGCATTGCACTGTACGGGCCAAACATGACGACCATCTCCAGGGCAGAAAGATCCTGGCTTGCTGAAAGAAACTTTTGCCATCTCTCCGGTGAAGACCAGAAATGCCGCACGCACATGCACGTGAAGGAAACAGCGGGGGAGAACAAGTGGGTAAAGAATCTGTCGTGCTACCTTGTCAGGCAGGATATAGATGATGCTTCGGTGTACGGATACGGGCGTCGTGCGAAGACTGACTGGGATAGTTTCGATCTATCAAGGTAAGAATAAATATCAAAAGAATCGGACGAATCCGCATCAGACACTGTTGAAAAGACTTAGCCGTGAAATGTTTAGACTGTAATGAACGTACCAAGTTGTCTCATGTTATCGAATAGGATATTCAAGTAGATCTTCATGAACATTAAACACCCTGTACGAATCACTCTTTGCAGCGGAGAAGAGAGGTGAAGAGTGTTTGCACGCACTGTACGACCTTGCCAACCGCACGACAATCCCCGACGACAGACCCATGCTCCGGATGGACAGCCCACTTGACAATCCACCGACCGAGCACCTTCCCATCCTCGCCCGAGGTCTCTGCAACTGTCTCCTCCTTCCCGTCCTCCGGAATCTTATTCTCCAGCTCCTCGTTGGTGAACAACATCGTCTTCGCGAGCCGCCAGCTCGCAAATGGGCGCTCCGCCGGGATCAGGAACGACGTGTCGTACACCTTCGTCACCCGCTTGCGTAGCGCAAAGGTGTACGTGACCATCTCGACCGCGGTCACCTCCTTCGCGGGGTCAAGCACCTGATGCAGCGGCTTCAGCTGTGTGACGTAGGGCTTGCCCACCCACCCAACCAAGGCCGTGCTCAGTGCACTGGTGCCCAACGCAGTACCCGCCAATGCAGCCCTTGCGCTTCCGGGAAGAGAAGACTCGATGATGAACATGAAGGGGGATATGACAGTGGACAGGGCGAGGGTGGATAAGGAGAAGATCTTGAGTCGGCGAAACGTGCTGGAGAGTGGGCCCTGATAGACTGGTACGGGCGGGCTACTAGACGCAACATTGCCAGAGTCGGTCTTCGGTGTCGAGAGACATTTAGCACTGGTGTGCAAGCAGTGTCTTGGTCGCCTAAGAGCATATAGCAAGGACGACAAGCAAGGTCTCGAGCTCAAGGGGCGCGCGCACGCCATCGCCGCCAACATATACGACCTCGAAATGACTGCCGTATGTCTTCCTTTAATTCAGTCCCGGTACGCAGCAGATGACTAGATGTTATACTGAGTTACGAATGTGCTCGGCCATTGTCAGATTAACTGACATACCATGACGCCGCCGGGTTTACTGCAAAATAGGCGCCCGGGTGTGATGTGATAGTCATACCGAGGGATGTCACGTCACAGTAGGTTCGTTTTGCCACCGAACAAAAGCGAGGCAAGTACTGATTTTACAGGGCAAATATTCCTCGTATTGTGCAGGTGAGACATTTCAGACCTCAATATATTTCTCTTTTGTATTCATTTCTCACCTTCAAAGAAAAGTCATGCTAGACTTGAAAATGTCACTCAGCCCGATGAAGCGGTTCAGACCCCTTTGCGTGGAGGGTTCTGGTCAGAAGCAGGCTTCCGGCTCACTGACCGTTGATTCCCCGCAAAAGAAACTGCGCGCTGCCAAGTTGAGTGGCAAGATCATTCACGAGATCCCTTTGCTGTTAGCATGGTGCTGTGCCGCGTGCCGGTCGCGGCAAGGGCAGGGCCAAAGGGTGCACTTGCTAGCCGCTGTCTAAAGGCGGTGGCTAATGGACCACTGACTTACATCCTGGTATCCGCCTCTGATTTCGGTAATCAAACTGCGGTTTTGAGACATCAAGCAGTCTTTGTCTTCTGCAGTGAACAGAAGCTCTTCCCTAGCCTGCGGACGGAACGACGCGCAACTCGGATCAACGGCGGTCTAAGCTAGACGTTCCTGACGACCATCTTGCTCTTTGACCTATCCAAGCGCAAGACGTAACTCATTGCACTCGACCAGCTGACTTCCAGTTCTTTCGGGCCAGGTTTCCTCCTGCATGAGCAACGTACCACAACATGGCAGCTGCCATTTCATGGCCCTGGCGCTTGAGGTACCGCGGTAAGTTGTACTAGCACAACTCCTACGCTTGACGTATTCTCTTTGACATGGTACGACAAGTGCGCCGTGGTCGTGGCCAACGACCAGCGTATATAAGACGCGCTCAGATGTGCCGGAGGTCCAGCACCTCATCACCTCTGCTGACTTCTGCCCATCACCTCCTGATACTACCGACCCTTACCCGCCTCGTCTCCGGAATTACTCTTTCTGTAGCCAAGCACAAATAGGTAAGTGCGGACATGTCCTTGCCATGAATGTCTCTCAACAACATGACCTCTAGCGACATACAACTCTCTCCCTTCCCCACTATGGTATCTCTGGATGTTGATGAACGCCGACTGCCCATGCTCACTGAGGGCCACGAGCTTGCTTATAAGCAGAGCCACTTAGACAGGCTGTCTTTCACTGTGACCCCGCTCGTGATAAGGTACTTGCCTCTCGTCGCGGGCTTCATCATGAATGTAGGGCGTATCAAGGACCTCACGATAAGATTCCATACGGACCGCGCTCCCTTCACGGACTTCTCTGACACATCCACTCTCAAGAATCAGCTAGATGCTCTGGCTACGTCTCTGAACTTTGGCAAAAATAAAATACAATCCCTGGAGATTCGAGTTTCGGGTCCTGTCGCCCCCTCAATATGGGAGAGTTTTTTCAGAAAACTCAAGATACCTCAGCTCAAAGAATTCAAGGCGTCGATCCCTGGCATGGAATACAAAACCCTGTGTCACGTCCTAGTCATGCATCCCGAGATCAGAGTTATAAGACTCTCTTACGACCCCAGAGTCCTACGGCCTGGACTGCTTTGTCCCACGATTCGCGCGAACGTGTATTTCCCGATCCAGGAGCTGTGGTGCCCGCCTCAGACAGTCTCAACCTTACTGTCGGAGAATCAAAACTGGGACGAGCTATCTGCGATTACACTTGCGCCTGATTATGGGAGTGTTCTACCGGCACAGCATCAATGGGCTCAGTGGCTTGAGGACTGGAATATCTGCTTGCGTGTCATAGGCGGTCGCTCTCTGACACGCCTCAGATTGGTACTGGGAATCCCGGCTTGCCCGTTTCCTTCCAGCGCACCGGCCGTCTCTATCGGAAGCCTGCACGGGGTTGAACACCTGATCTTAGATGTACGGCACAGTCCCCACCTAATGCATAATGTACCGGTAAGTACAAACATCAGTGACGATTTCGTACCTACTCAGTCTTTGCTTCTAGGAATACCTGAAGGCATGGCTCTCTTCCCTGACAAGAGTACAGAGCGTCACTCTGGAAGGCCACCCCGAGCTTCGTGACACCAGCCTGGCAGCTTCCTGAAGATGA
>NW_006920416.1:922711-930935 GCF_000344685.1 Gloeophyllum trabeum ATCC 11539 | reverse complement strand
CAGAGTTATAAGACTCTCTTACGACCCCAGAGTCCTACGGCCTGGACTGCTTTGTCCCACGATTCGCGCGAACGTGTATTTCCCGATCCAGGAGCTGTGGTGCCCGCCTCAGACAGTCTCAACCTTACTGTCGGAGAATCAAAACTGGGACGAGCTATCTGCGATTACACTTGCGCCTGATTATGGGAGTGTTCTACCGGCACAGCATCAATGGGCTCAGTGGCTTGAGGACTGGAATATCTGCTTGCGTGTCATAGGCGGTCGCTCTCTGACACGCCTCAGATTGGTACTGGGAATCCCGGCTTGCCCGTTTCCTTCCAGCGCACCGGCCGTCTCTATCGGAAGCCTGCACGGGGTTGAACACCTGATCTTAGATGTACGGCACAGTCCCCACCTAATGCATAATGTACCGGTAAGTACAAACATCAGTGACGATTTCGTACCTACTCAGTCTTTGCTTCTAGGAATACCTGAAGGCATGGCTCTCTTCCCTGACAAGAGTACAGAGCGTCACTCTGGAAGGCCACCCCGAGCTTCGTGACACCAGCCTGGCAGCTTTCCTGAAGATGATGGTTGGCGCCAGAGCCGTAACATGTAGAGCATAAGCATATGAGACCTGGGCCTGATTCATCCGATGGACCGGGGCTTCGTCCGCAACATGCTCTTTTCCATATTTTACATAGAATATCTGTCTGCTACCACCTTGTCATTTCTTCGATTACGTAGCTTATGACCCCTAATGAATACGAAGTTCGAGGCAAACTGCAGACAAGAGAAGGAGAAGATACATCGAACACCATTACGACAAATTAAAGGTGCTGGTGATGTGGGAGACAAAGGGACGCGGCCGCGGCGTATACGTAGCATGAGCATCAGCATTCAAAGATATATTCCCAGGAGAGGTACATAACCATGGATGGTGTATAATGATATTATGGATGCAATGGATGAGATACAAAATGCGAACATACAGATCGAGGATGAAACGTACAGCTGTGTTCTACGTACAGACCAAAGAGAAATAAATCAAGCGAGATATCTATGCACTGGCCAAACCTGTGGGGAGACGGCCATTTTCAGTCTTACACCTGCTTGAACGCCGTCCCTCCAGCGGCAGCATCTAACTCGATGATGTCTTTCAGGCCTGTACCGGGTGTCAGAAATGCCCATGGATGCGTATGATCCAATGCACTTACCCATAACCTCGAAGAACGCCTTCGGGTCCATACCCCGCGCCGAGGTGAAGTCGGTGCCGGTTTTCTTGAGCAGGTGCATGGCCTCCCGGATGGCATGGGTGGCAGCGACGCAGGACACGAGAGAGTAGACTGGATACCAACCGTCAGCTTTGAGAAACGCGGTTGTTACCCGGCATACTGACTGATGATCTTTGCGCCCATCTCCTCAGCCTGCTGGTAGGTGAAGGAGGGGGTCAAGCCACCTGAGATGACGTTCACCAGCACGGGTTTGGGGGCCAACTCCGCCACAGTCTTCTTGAGGAGCTCAGAGGTCTTGACACCCTCGATGAAGCAGACATCGGCACCGGCGTCTGCAGCGAGCTTCAACCGGGTGAGAGCCTCCTCCATTCCCAGCACCTGCGCGGAGTCGGTGCGACCAATGATGACCTGGTGTCCAATATGCTCAATTTTTTGACGTCACATACAGAAACAGGTAAGCTCACGAAGTCTGATCCTCCAGGGATGGAGTCTCGAGCAATGACGGCGGCCCGGATGCGAGTGACGAATTCTTCCCGGGAGACGACCTGCTTGCCGAGCAAGTGGCCGCAGCGCTTAGTCTGCACCTGGTCCTCGATGTGCATACCAGCAACACCAGCCTTGGCATATTGCCAGACTGTGCGCGCGACGTTCGCGGGCCCGCCGAACCTTGGAAGAGAGGTTAGATGAAACAAGCTGTATTCAATAATATAACTTACCCAGTGTCAGCATCGGCGATTACGGGCATGGTGGGGTCGAGGCTGCAGATCATCTGAGCGCTCTGGACGAAGTCGTTCAATGTGGCAATGGCTACGTCTGGTTGACCCAGGCGGGATGCTGTGGTGGCAGCACCGCTATGACAATAATTTAGAAATTGTAAGGGTTGCGTAACAGAATAGCTAACCTTTGGTATAGACAGGTGAAGCCTGCTTCAATTGCACAGCGAGCACTGATACCATCGCACACGCCCGGAGCAGCCTGAGGGCGAGCCACAATAAGTGATTCTGCGTTCTGGGAAGCTATACGTTGACTTACGATGATACCAGGACGGGCCAACATTTGCCGCAAACGCGTAGCCGGGTTCCAGGATAAGGGCCCCTCGAGGTAGTTCTTAGGGTCCAAGCGAGGGTTGTAGTAGACACCCTCTCGACGAGGCTCGGAGTGACCATTGGTGTCGGCCTTGATGTCTTCTACCATAGCATCGACATTTCGGGGAGGGACGTCAACAACCGTCTCAGTGGTCTTGCTCTCGGTGGTCTTGTACAAGTCGAAGCCGGGCATGTTGACAATGTATACAAGGGAGGGAAGGTCGGATGATTTCGAGAGCTAGTCGGATTGGCGACTGGAGTGAGTCGATGAAGTCCAGGCAGAATACGAGCCCGTATATATATGTTCTCGGGGCAGCTTGGGGAGCAAGTCTTTCGGGACGGCAGTCTGCTTATTCCCGCTCCGATGTGGGTTGTACGGTGGACGCAGAGCGCGCTAAGCAAAGATCTTCCCCACAAAGAGATCGGACGTCGCAAGCCTAGAAGTCCCGCTTTCCAGACGTTCTGCAACCGAACAAGCTGACAGGTACGAGGACACAGGGGACTGCATGGAGCATTGGCATATTCAGGATCTATAAAAGTCTATGACGGGCTCTGAGACGAAAGAAGACCCCTACCATAGTATAATCTCGCCAAGAGCATATGATGCCAAGTAAGAAGTTTCCGAAGCAGCATATTTTCCATCAAATGAGCAAGCCTTGGGGGTCAACCGTGAGAAATTCGTTAACAGTCTATGACGAAATTCGACGTCCACCTACTCCTGTAGTTCTTACGACAGCAGTAGTCCCTCCGAGCCGAAAACTCAGAGACTAAGGCCCGTTTGGCGTCCTCGGTTGTTGTTATAACGTTATCGCATAGCATTCGAGGATATGGGTCCACCTGCGCATACCGTAGAATGACTGCTTCTTTGAACCAGCTGCTTCTTGCCAAGTCGGACACGAGCATGAGAGTCGATTTCGGTAATTCAACGTCAGACAGATATAGTCGTTCGGTGTCCAATATGCTTGAGGATCAAGGTCCCATAACTCTGAGCTTGAGAACAACAACGAAGGTCGGGGAAAAGGACTCCCACTTCTTCTGAGTGATCTCCCGCGAGTGCCGCATGATTGAGACGGGTCGGACATCGACTCAGCGCTCCGTCGTTCCTTTAGGCCCGCAAGCGGCGATAGAATGCGGTGCTAGAGTGAACGGTGCCTTGTTCGCTGGTGTCAGTCCGGGATAAGGGACAGTTACAGAGATAGACGAGAGAGCCAGTGTAAGCGCAGAGCAGTGGAACTTGAACAAAGTGAATGCACCGCCCGACAGAAATGTGCTGGTACTTTGACAATAACGTATGATGAGGAACATTGCGGCATTTACGAGATTATTACAGGTATCGCGGAGTTACCCAACGACCATCGGGGAAACCCGGCTTGGCACTTCTTCCTTCTCGAATTGAACCCGAGTATTCGCCTTGTATTTTGCACGTTCTGGTCCGCAAATGCGACAGATAGATGGGGCTCTGGAATACAACTGCGAACCAGGACTGTCTTCTAGTGCTAGGATACTGCTTTCGGTTGACTTCCACCACGCCAGGCTGATTAACACCAGAAAGAGATAATAATCGCAAATATGCATGGCGACTCCCTTCGACAGAGTATGACTTCCTCCAAATTGCCACCCTCTCGATACTACAAATGTTATTTTCAGTCGCCTGTATCCCGGACCTTCACTGGCAGAACTGAGCCGGCACCGTTCACTCCCAAGGCCTCGTTGAAGACTCGGGCACTGACAACACAGAGCTTGAGAGCAGCCAAATAAATTGCCCATCAAATTCTGATAGCATAGCGAATCAGTGAAAATGCTCATACCTCTTCCACGTAATCAGTGAGTCACTCAAATTGACAAGACCCGCCCCTTCTTGCCCAGAGTACTCGGCATATTGCTGATCTTATCCTGACCTTGCGGATGACTCTTTCACGACTGAGAGTCTTCCTGCTGAGTGAAAGCGCATCCCAAATTGCTATTGCATAACACCTGCTATCAGGACTGACCCCCCCTCCCAAGTACCCACAAAGTGGCTGCCCTTTCGGATAAAAGCATCGAAGTAAAAACCTCCTGTCAATGTTGTGTGTAGAAATCCGGATAGGGATGTGTAACACCTTACCCAGCTTCATTAACCTACGGGAAACCTACCGGAGTATCGGAGGATCTGCTCCTTCAGGCGTCTGAATGGGAACGGCCGCCATGGTGGGTTCAATCTTCACTCTTCGTGTTGATTACTAATTTTTTGTTGTACAAAGTACTGTTCGTGTGACTAGTGCTCTCCTCGCTGTCCCGCCCGATGGCTGATCTTGGGTTGCTCAAGCCGCTCTACACCCGCCATCTTCCTTCCTCGGTTCCTCCGTCCTGACCCGAGCGCCACGAAACATTCATGGCATCGCGGCTTCGATGATACCGAGGTCGATGACTCATGATAGCCGAGGCAAGGGACTGGATAAGGCTCCTCGCTGAATCTCCACTCACGTGGATGAGGAACGCCGTGCGTTCCCTACGTCCACTGAATGGATCGGCCCAAGGATAACTATCTCGTTGAGCCGACCAACGGTCAGAGGCTCTGGGATACTGGATTCCTCATCTGTAGTACACCCTGGGCACGGAGAGTTCGTCGCACTCTGCCTTCATTACGTTTTGCAATTGCCTTAGTGCCTTGCCAATCTTCCTGTGACCTAGAAGTGCGAATATAATAGTAAGCCCCATTCAAAGTCAGGATCACAATATACGCTGACGTATGACATGGAAGGCCTGCATCACGGATCATAACACGCACCGTCTAAGAGAGTGAATGTTGACCGTACGTCGTTAAGGTTCCCACAGACCCACCAGGGATCCCCCTTCAAATCCAAGGTCGTGTTAAGCTGCCGAATTGCCTTGCAAGGTTGGATCAGTTGCCAAGCCAAGTAATCTAGGCTTGGGTCAGGCCTCGGGCCAATCCACCCTCCGAGAACGTACGTGGTCGCTTATCAGCTCGCGACTTTGGTTCAGCTTCATACAAGCAGCAACGATCTTCGCAGGAAGTCAAGCCTGCCAAGCCCAGCCCATAGTGTTGCGAACCATGCGTGGTGTTCGATTCTCGAATTGACCAGCAATGTGATGCCCAAGACCAGCTGCGATCCCTCTCCCCACTGTCCGACTTCCATGGAACTTATTTATATGCAGCGCCATTTTTGTATGGGTCCGCGCTTCATATGCGTCGCCCGCTGACCCAAGCGGTCATGCCGCAATTACGGGAGGGAAACGGTGTGAAGTCCAGTCAGGTGCGTCCGGCTGAATAGTGGTCGTAAGCCGGAATGTTCGCCCATTGAGTTCTGCCTTGTCAATCGTCCGGGGGTTCAAATGGTACGTTTCACTCAATTGTGTACATAGCCATGAGGTCGTCAAAACCAAGTGAATGACTTATAGTTCATTGAGCTTATCCGTGTGCTCAGTCCCCAGCAGAGAAATCCTTACCATTATCATCTTGAAGTAAATCTGTATGATTCCACCGTATCTGACGAGGTCCATTGACATTGTCGTAGCTTCTGCCGCAGTCGAAATTCTCTTGTTCCGGTTTTCAGTGTTACCATGGCTCATAGCGGCATATACTACGAGCCTCATTTTCCCGCTACCGTAGGTAGTGGGTATTAGACCCCCCGCATGTTCGCAGGTTTCCTAGATCGTTTCAAAATCTGAGCGAGCACGTGTTGCCACATGGCGGGTACTTTTTATGGTAAACGGCAGGTTTGGGACAAGCGATATTACAGCCATTTGCAGATCGATGGGCCCACTTTTTGAAAATCATTTACAGTCGGACCACGTCGGACAAGCAATTTCAAGTCCCCGAGAGACAGAAATCCGACCATCTGGACTTCTCTACCTTCTTCCGACGTCCCTGGCACCCACTCCGACCCACTCCGACTATACGTGGTTTTCTGAATTGATGGTCTATCGATCTGCAAGCGGCTGTATTATCTAGCAAATGACTATAGGTACAGCCCTACATAATACGCTATAGCGGGTTGAGAACAATCCGGTCTGAGGAAAAATGCCTTTACGCACGACCTCCGACGGGGGCCGGAGAGTGTGGGGCTCGAGAGAGCACCTGGATGCTCCTTTGAGTCAGAGTCCTGGGTGTCCTAATACCCACCAAAACCTCAGGGCTGGTGGCCCAATCTTCGGGTAAGAATTGTTTGTTATCTAAGGTATTTTGCCAGGTGGCTTTCACGCGGTCTGCAGCTTGATGGGTACGTTCGATCTTATTGGCTGTTATGCGGTCGATTTGTAGTCTTCGGTTGATGGCATTCCGCCATCGCGATTGGAAGGAGGAAGGTGAGTGGTTACAGTCTTGGATAACCCATTCACATTGTAGGACCCAAACCAGGTAAAGTGATTCGGATACTAGGATTTGGAGTAGGCGGGATGCTCCAGGGTTATGGTTCACAGTGCGGGGGGGTTCATGTTCGTGCATGTCAGTCATTCCATTCTGTTCTTCGCTATTCAGGGGGAAGGAGAGTTTTCCACACCTTACCAGTGCACCGTAATTCAGGGTAGGCCAAGGTCAATAATTCTCGGGCCAGATATCGGCCGCTGGGAGCCATATGATCCATCGTGCAGGTGAGAGGCATTCTAGTAGAATGTGATCGACATTATCTGACCTGTCTTTACAGGTAGGGAAAATAGCCCAGTCCTGGTACCCCAGTATGGGGGACCAGAAGTGACCTATGCGGTAGGCCTGTTGTGTAGCTTTAAACAGGAATTGTTTTATCAAGGGACAGAAGTTAGGGTTCCAGCACGAGAGCCAGTCCATCTTGGACGCGCAATATCGTGCACGTGGTTGTATGCCTAGGGGGGGAGTGCTGATAAGCCTCAGGATTGTCTGACCCCTGAAAACGCGGACTCAGCACATCGCTTTTATGGGCTCTAAAGAATTGCTCTATTTAGCTCCAGACTTCCTAGCATCCTGGAGGCATACACGGACCCATTCCGTGATTTATCTCTCTGAACAGGAGCTCCGGAGCGACTTAACCAATGCAACTTCTAGATGAATTAGCTCCGGGGCCGCGGACACTTCTATTGAGGGGCATCGTCCTCATGCCCACCCTCCAGCACTCACTCCCCCTCGTTTCCATCAAGATACCGAAGGTGCGGACGTATACAAGTCACCATGAGGTCAGCATCAGTCAGCAAGCAGCCGGAGGTAATTAGCACGTGACCGGCGCATCGCATGGAGTGATGGGACTGCTTGGGTCAGGTGGCGGAGCGTTGAGGTGACCTCTAGGGGCTGGGATGAGCAAGTGGGAGTGCAAGAGGGTCGCATGGTGTATGGTATAATGGCGGCAAGTGCTGAGCAATCCTGTGGGTAGCGGCATTTATTTGTTATTTATCTCCGGACGGTTGCAAAGCCATTCCTGTAGTATAAATTGTACAAAGTAGCGTACAGAAAAACAAGTTTTGCACTTCACCATCTCAGAGAATTAGCGTTACGATCTCGGTGACCCTCGAAGTTTGAAAGCGTCGAACTTAGCGAATTATAACCGATCCTAGCTTTGCCAATAGGCCTGACTCGTCGAGTGATTTATCTCCGCCGTCGGTTTAACTATCTCCGGTGCGTTCTACTTAGCAAAGTAAAATTAACCAAGTCTCTCTAGCAATTTCTACCCCCACGAGCACGATCCTATGACAGGCGTCATTGCTTGTGACTTTGATTGCAACTCTTCGGAGATAAATACTCCGGAGCATCAACTAGCATTTGTCTTTAGGCGTCAAAGTATTTGTTTTATTTTTTTAGGTCTTCCTACAGACTACCCTACGACGTCTTACTCCTCCTTCCCCCTCGAACTATTAAATACCCCTCAGTTGTCTCAGACCGCTGATATGCACTGACACACAACAATCACCAAGGACCAAAAGAAATAAACCTAAACCCCGTGATATGGGTGAAGGCGGTCC
>NW_006920416.1:918367-922233 GCF_000344685.1 Gloeophyllum trabeum ATCC 11539 | reverse complement strand
CCAAGGACCAAAAGAAATAAACCTAAACCCCGTGATATGGGTGAAGGCGGTCCGAGACAACTGAAGGGTATTTAATAGTTCGAGGGGGAAAGGAGGAGTAAGACGCCGTAGGGTAGTCCGTAGGAAGACCTAGAAAAATAAAACAAAACCTTGACGCCTGAAACAAACACTAAGGGACGCTCCGGAGTATTTATCTCCGGAAAGTCGCAGACAAAGTCGCAAACCACGAAACTGAGCGTAGGTTCGGGCCCACGGGAGTAGAAATTGCTAGAGAAACTTGGTTAATTTTATTTCGCTATGTGAGACTCACCGGAGCTAATTGAATCGATGGCGGAGATAATTCACTCGACGAGTCAGGCCTATTGGCAAAGCTAAGATCGGTTATAATTCGCTAAGTTCGACGCTTTCGAACTTCTCGGGTCACTGAGATCGTAACGCTAATTCCCTGAGATGGTGAAGTCGAAACTTGTTTTTCTGTATGCTACTTTGTACAATTTATACTACAGGAATGGCTTTGCGACCGTTCGGAGATAAATAACAAATAAACGCCGCTACCCACAGGATTGCTCAGCACTTTCCTCCGCTATACCATATACCATACGACTCTCTTGCGCTCCTACTTGCTCTTTCCAGCCCCTATAGGTCGCCTCGACGCTTCGCCACCTGACCCAAGCGGTCCCATCACTCCGTGCGACACGCTGGTCACGTGTTAATTACCTCCGGCCGTTTGCTGACTGATGCTGACCTTATGGTGACTCGTATGCGTCCGCACCTTCGGTATCTTGACGGAAATGAGGGGGAGTGAGTGCTGGAGGGTGGGCATGAGGAAGACGCCCCTCGATAGAAGTGTCCGCGGGTCCCGGAGCTAATTCAGCTAGAAGTCGCATTGGTTAAGTCACTCCGGAGCTTCGGTGCGCGGAGATAAATCGTGGAATGGGTCCGAGTACGCCTCGAGGATGTTGGGAAGTCCGGAGCTAAATAGAAAAAGTCTTTTAGAGCCCATAGAAGCCTAGAGGCGTGCGAGCGCTGTGTCGAATAAGCTCCAGGGCACTTGTATGATGTGCTGAATCCGCGTTTTCGGGGGTCAGACGATCCTGAGGCTTATCACCGCCTCCACCCATACCGCTGGTGTTAGGTTTATTTCTTTTGGTCCTTGGTGATTGTTGTGTGTCAGTGCATATCACCGTCCCCATCGATCTCTTCTTGCACTTGCGAGTTTCCATTGGGCCAGTGCCCGCCACATTGTTTGATGAATCCAGTAGTGCTAGAGCTGAGCTTGTATTTGATACAGGAGGCAGACTTGTATTATGGTCGGGGATTTGAGGGCCGTAGTAAACTTGAAACGGGGCAGTGGCTTGATGTTGACTTGGTAAGTAAGGGTAGGTGGGGGGATAGAGGGTTGGTGGAACTGGCAGGGGATAAGAAGGGATCGGAGTGCTGTTGCCAAGGCTGTGTAGGTGAGTCGATGTCAGAGGTGTCCCATTAGTGTATGGGAGCAAAACCAGTGGGCAAGCACAAGCCTCAGGGTGGCCGCAGAAGCACATTGAGGGCACCATGGTGGTGTAATCGATGTACAGGAGGGAGACCCATTTTATTTCGATTTTATGGAAATTTGTGGAATTTTCGTCGTTGCCAGGCAAGACGACAGACGCGCACTTTACCCGCCATCGGCTCCAGCAATCAATGCGTCGCGTCGAAGCACGCGCCCGACTGTTGCCTAATCAAGCAGTCATGTGACCTTATCAATGACTTCATGAAGTCTTCAAAGCAACTGATGATGACTTCAAAGGGACATGAAGTCGTGCAATCTTGAAGTGAACTGAAGCGCACTTTAAAGTCCCTTCACTTCAGGAACAACACTACTTACAGTCTGTCCAGAGTAACACTCAACACCACAGTGGTAACTTGGGAAGTATTCGGCGCTGCGCGGCACGCCAGGTCCAATTCCTCGTAAGGTAAACGAGTGGCAAGGGTTCTACAAGTAGGTAAATAGTCTTTCTAGCCTCAGGGGCGCTGCGCGGCATCAAGAATACTCCTAGTTATTATATGTTGATCTCAGTGATACTAAATCATATAAGTTCATAACTGAACTCTCAAGCATAACTGTGTGTGGCTAGAACCTTCAATCATCCTGTACTCGGTGTCAAGTACAGTTATTTCAATACACAATACACTGTTTACTTCAGTACTACACTCGGGTAGCATTACTATCAAGTCAGTGCACATGCATACTGTAGCTGAGATGCACATCGTTAGGCTGAGGCCTCAATACTGCCAGTACTACGCCTCGTATGTAACTTACCAATCTTGTGCCGTAGGCAGCAGGGTACTTGCCATCGGCGCAATTCCACACACAGCCGGGGGATGCCTGACAGTGCCATTGGCCCGAGATCTTGAAAGGATCGTGTTGTGCAGAGACCACACTACATATCTGGAATTAGTCCCTATTCACAAACGGTAATTATTGACATGAGAGGCAATAGCTCCTATTTGCTGATGGTGCTAAGATTTGAATCGGTGGACCTTCCATTTAAGGAGGGTGCTCCCGTTACAGTTAAGGTAATGTGGGCTATAAGGGGTATACCCCAGGACCCCTGAAAATACCGATAGATGCCAGTGCAGGACTTGATTTTGTCATGTCCGGACTTTTTTTGGCTCCCCCCCGCCTTTATGTCCGGATAAAATACCGGCATCGGCCAAGGTCGGATCCATGTCCGGACTATTGCCCCGGCCTCTAGGAAACAGCAAAAATCACCCGTTGTAGTCCACAAGTCATTCTAGACACTAGATACTAGGGTGTATGTATGAAAACCTGAAATGTGCATAGTCTGAGGTAGAAAGTTCAATAGATAATGGAAGAGCCTTCGGGCTTGAGATCTCCAGCATGCAAAGAAAAGATGTGGCAGGCAAATGAGTGATTCGGCAGGCATTGTGCATTGCCAGGGTCTGAGAGACAGCGCGAAATACCCGCCCGTTCATGGCTTCGTAGCCCTGGACGGCGAGATACGATACCGCCGCGATATTGGAGGCATCTGGCACCCAGCTGTGTCTTCCATGTGTGCCTCCGGATTTCAGCGTGATACTAAAAACTGTATAATTCCGTGCAAATAAGGGGTACCCGAGGGTTCACGACTACGGAGGCATGTCTATCCTTATTCGGTGAGAAATACCATACCGGGTAATGATAATGTACTAGTCGCGACGAAGTGGCAGGCTGCTGACCATGTCCGGACTACAACCGGCCTCACTGCTGGAGTGCCGTTGGTGTCCGGACTAAAAAACCGGGTTGGACGGCTGAGACCCCTACTTACGTCCGGACTGGCTCCGGCGTCCCTCGCCCGAGGCGCTTTTTTTGTCCGGACTGGCACCGGCATCTATCGGTATTTTCAGGGGTCCTTATACCCCCTGTTCAACGCTGGCAATTCTCGATCACCAGAGAGCCCTATACAACGACTGAACAGTAAACCGATTCTAGAGGAATCGGAACTTCGTTGTCAGAGAACCACGTGGCGACGGTGACGTTGGCACTGCATTACAGTGCTTTGCATAAAAGTCCGGAAACCGCGATTCGCGAAATGTTGTTTGTGCCAGCCAAACAAACCTATATGGGGTAGTTGATCACGGTAGCGCGGGCTGTTGACTGGTTGGCGGGACGCTTCGACATCCATGTATGAGGGTCGTTCTTGGGGTATTTTGACCTCTGCGTGCTCGATATCCTGAAGAGATACAGGTATGAACGTTATTCAGCCTTGAGACGGGCATTGGTGTCCCAGGAGTGATATAGGCTGACTCCGAGGACCGTCGCGGCCCTCGGTCAGGTGTTACCCTATAAGGTATTGTTTGGCTGGGACAAACAGAGACGCGCG
>NW_006920416.1:909685-918180 GCF_000344685.1 Gloeophyllum trabeum ATCC 11539 | reverse complement strand
CGCGAAATGTTGTTTGTGCCAGCCAAACAAACCTATATGGGGTAGTTGATCACGGTAGCGCGGGCTGTTGACTGGTTGGCGGGACGCTTCGACATCCATGTATGAGGGTCGTTCTTGGGGTATTTTGACCTCTGCGTGCTCGATATCCTGAAGAGATACAGGTATGAACGTTATTCAGCCTTGAGACGGGCATTGGTGTCCCAGGAGTGATATAGGCTGACTCGAGGACCGTCGCGCCCTCGGTCAGGTGTTACCCTATAAGGTATTGTTTGGCTGGGACAAACAGAGACGCGCGAAACGCAGTTTCCGGACTTTTATGCAAAGCACTGTAGGTAGTCGAAATGTTCTGTTTCTTTCCAACGCTGATTGCGACAGGAGTAGATATCTGTACTTAACCGAGCCACTTGTTCAAGTTGTTGTCTACTGCCGCCGACCGAGATGACAACGATCCTGCGAGGTTCTGACCCTGACATTCTGACTCTCTATTCCACTCACCCTCTAGAGCCCGGTACTGTCGAGACTCTGAAGTCGGACTTTGCGCTTGCTGCCCACGATCGCCACGATCCATTGGTCAAATTGCGTGTCTCAGATCGTACGGACTTCTACGGATGCACTCCGGAAGAGATACGACGTAGGCTGGAGAAGGAAGCCGAGGAGGAAGGTAAAAGCGCGAACGACGTGCCCTCGTTCCTGGTGGCGGACGCGCAGACTAACGACGACAAGAGCGTGATCTATGCTGGAGATTGGACGCAGCGCGAGGGTTTCTCGGAAGGGGCCTTGGTGGAACAGCCCAACTGGCCGAAAGAGGGCAAACTCCCCTTCTTGGAAAAGTTGCGCGTATACATGCATTAGTACGTACGGACCCGGACGTGCAGACTGGGGCTCTCGGTAATGACTACTCTTGTGCTTTCAGTGCACCCGTTCTCCACGTGAATCTGTCCATTGTGAACTACACCATTCCGGAGTTATGGGAATACCCGTATGATCCCACTAAGCCGATGACCCCACCGATCGACGGTGGGGCGGACTGGAGGACGCAGCCTCCGCCTCCTGCATACGTTGTTGCGTCTCCAAAGTCCTTTGTGGTTTCTGATGATCCCGAGAACACTGCCGATTTCATGCCGAGGCCCGACAGGGTATACAAATTGACCGACGATGCAGCCGAGCGACTTGGCCTAACCTCTCGCTGGACGGTGGGATGGCACGATGCCAGGGACCCCCAGGGACACATGCGATTTGCTCAAGGATGGAAGACGAATTAAAGACACGAAAGCCGTTGTACAATAGATGTATAAATATATAAGTTAAGTCCATAATAACCAGAACGAAAAGCCCTGTTAACCCTTATAGCTTCGCTTTGCTTGCGAGTCTTCCTCCCGCCTCTTCAATGGAACGCAGAGCGATTTGCCCCATGATCGGGAAGAAATTAACAGCAGCTCTCACGTATACGTGATCAGTGCCGCTCGTGGCCTGTCTTTGGGCATATCGTGCCGCAATTCCTTGGGAATTGACCGCCAGCTAGTCCGGGACCATCAGGTTTCATTCCGAATACCCGAGACAGAAGTACGCACCCGCATGAGCATCCAGCTCCTTGCGTAGTTGATGTCGGGAACGGGATATGACATTTTTGTCAGCTTGCAATATTCTCGCTCGAGGACGTCGAGCTCGATAGGCTTGTCCTTCGTGTTTTTCAGACCGTCCAGCGCACCCCAGCGGACCTCCTTCGGGATGAACTCCGGGTCGATACACCAAGGCTGGGTGAGACACGCAAGGTCTGCGAGCTATCAGAAGGGATAGGTTAGGAACGCCATCTATCAAAGCGGGAATCCCTCGTACGGGGCTACCAAGTGTGCACAATTCCCAATCAAGGATGCCGATGATGCGGTTCTCTGTCGGGTGGAAGACTAGGTTTTCGATTTTGTAGTCTCCGTGAACGATCCTCAGCCCTGTCTTCCGCTCATCGGGGAGATGGGAGCCGAACCACTCCATCACTTCTTCGAACATGGGCAGCTGTCCCACAGGTTTTCCCGACCTGGCGTCGGTGATCTCAGCCTGTGCTCGCGAGATGCGACCGAGAGCTTTGACTTGTCTAGGGAAGTACGGTGTGTGTGGGCCCAGATGCGACAGACCAACTTCCGCTGGGTCGAGTGACGATAGCGCTGCGAGGGCTTGGATCGCCGATAGCCAGCTGAACCGGACGCATGTGTGTCGGTCATTGAGCAATGATAGATGTCGTGCGTGAACACTTACCATTCTTTCCGGTCAGCGGCCGGGATTTGCGCCATCTTCGGATCGGTGAATATCCGCCCGTCCAGGAATTCCATGAGATAGAATGGAGTGCCGATGACTGTTAAGTCTTCACAGAACGCGAACGGTTCCGGGACGGGCACCTTCTTCTCCGCAGGCGTGGTTGTCCTGACGTTATGCCAGTGGATGGCTTCGAGGATTGTGTATTCTCGCTCGATTTGGTGGGCGGCATTCGACACTAGTTTTCCTGCTGGCTTCTTGCGCAAAACCCAGCGGCTACCCCTGTTCTCAATGGTTAAAACGAAATTATACGAAGACTTGTGGGATCCTGACTTTGCGTCTATGAGGAGGTACGTCGGATTGGACTATTCGCAATGGTCTCGTTAGGTTCAGGAAGCTCCTGCCATACTGAGTCTCACCTGTCCCCCCTAGGTATCACGATCGGTTAGAACTGTTCTCTCAAGCTAAAACGGAAGTAAATGATTACCTTAAACTGCTTCACGGCCACCGGGGTCTTGATCTGGGGGATATGGTCTGCGATGTACAGGTTCAAGCTATCTATATCAATGACGGCCCTGATTTCGCCAAACTCTCCGCCTATCTTGCTGCTGCCGGAACGGGAGCTGGATGCTGATGAAGGTGTGGTTTGCATGGCGACAGTTCCAAAGGGAAAAGTTGAGACGAGAGAATTCGCCGATAGGAAGGGTTCGAAAAGGGTAACGAAGGGACGGCAATTTAGGGGATGAAGTGGTGCTCGTCTGACCAGAGGATACTAGTCTTATACACTCGGACTCATTGTGGCCAGGCCATCATATCAGAATTGAAGCAACTCCGCCCTGACGATAAACCAGCCTCGCCGCAACATGGGATGTCAACACTACGCCCAGAATCTGCGGTCTATGGGAAGACTCAGTAACTGGCCAGGTATGCGACGCTAAGGTCATTGAATGCCGTATCACACGACACAAGATCCACACCGTTATGTGAAGGCATCTGATTGGGTGGAGACAATGCATTCCTGGTCGCAAGACAGCCTCTGAAACGGGTTAGACGGGCAATTCTGCACCTTTCAGGTGTGATATTGCCGGCACATACGGGGAGACTTGAGTACTTAGTTCGTGATATGGATCCTCTACGGCGTACGGCCGTAGTTTTCCATCGCCCATCCGCACCCTTGAGCGGACAAGGTCGACTGAAATGATTGAACACAGCAATAGCCACCGCGGGCTCTGGGGTCCTGGGTTGGCACCCCTCAACATAGTGTATATACTGCAGCGAGTAAACCTCAAATACAGCCCTTAGGGCGGAGGACTCCTATCTGTTGACTTACCTCTTTACAGTCAAGAGGAGACGCGAGCCTCGAGCTACAGGCCTAGGTACTCAGGCTGTAAGTAATCCTGTGAGGACATGAACTGCCAAGGAACCTCTGCGTACGGTACGTCCAGAAATATATATGAGGAACGACCTTCTTTGTGTTCCCGTAGGGCGTCGGGGACAGCTTTTGATCCGTCTCTCCGTAATGATTCGGTTGTAGCTGCAATCTGTGGGGAAGTGAAGGAGCCCACACCCCCGATGAAAGGTTTCCCCACGGTGCGGGAGAGTGGATCTCGATCCTATGAAAGCAGTGCCTCAATTCAGTAGCCGCACCATCAGGTACGGCCATCACAGCGTTCCCGACGCGCCAGGGTGCGCGCCAATATATACTGTACGCTGACTTGTGTGTAACACTTAATAGAGGGGCGGACGCCCACTTTCTTAGTCTCCGAAGCACCCAACCGCCGACGCTGGAGAGGGTCGTTCACGATTCTGGACAGGGAACACTCTCTCTTCGAGCCAAACCCATTTACGCTCTCCTTCCTCCTACTTGAATCCCTCTTTTCTTCTTAAATTATGTCCGGTTACGCACCTCCAATTTCGCACGCAACTGTTGCGACAGATGAAGTCATCCCTCTCTGCTCCATGGACATCTACAGATACGCCACAGCGTTCTCCGGTGCATACAAGTGGTGTATCAATGGTACCCTGGATGTCCAAGTGCTCAAGCTGGGTCTGGATGAACTCATCGCGCGCGGGGAGTGGCGAAAACTCGGCGCTAGGATACGCCGGAACGCGGAGGGGCGCCTCGAGTGGCATGTACCGCGCCAGTTCTCCAAGGCGAGGCCGGCGTACCATATGACCATCAGTACGTACGCCTCCATGGAAGCTGCAAAGCTATACATACCAGGCGCAACCAGCGTTCCTTCCATCCAGCCCAATTTAGGGCCAGACTCGGTATTCGTTCATCCAAGCACTCCGATAACCTTGGAGGAGTACCTTGATCCGGAACACGACCATCCTTGCTTCAATATCCATGTATCATTGTTTCTAGACGGCTCAGTAACTTGTACCGGTATCACGATTCCACACGTACTGGGCGACGGCACTGGCATCTCAAAGATGCTGATGAACTGGCTCACCCTCATGGGCAATCCGAACGCAGCGGTGCCCGCGATGCATAGCTACGACAAAGACCCGTTCGCGCCGCTGGAATCCGCATACGAGTTCGCTGAGGACCTCACAACAGAGACGTGGGAGGAAATACTACACAACATCCATTTGCAAGAGGAACGGGAGGACCATCCGAGAGAAGTCCGGACGGTCTACCTGCCCGGGTCGCTTGTGAGCCGGATGCGCGCCGAGGCTGTCGAAGAGTTGGCTCAAAGGAGGAAGAGAGGCGAAGACGTACCTGATTTCCTCAGTGAGAACGACATCCTCTCAGCCTGGTGGATCAAGGTATGTATCATCTCGTTCGCCATACAGCACAGAGCTAACGATGGATTTGAAGATTCTGTGCACGGACGTCGATCCAGATGACAAGACGCCCCTTATATCCTTTGTAGGATCATCTCTACGCAAACAGCTTCCCGAGTACTTCCCCAGAGATACCTGGTACCCTCACAATGCTACGTTGGCATTCGCATCCGAGTCCGTGCCCATCGGTGCCGTCCGGAATATGACCATCTGCGACATCGCGTTGCTCTCGCGCTGGGCGTTGGTTCGTGGCCTAGCAGACAAGCAGGCGCTCAAGCGTGCCGTCGCACTCAAGTTGTGGTCGAAGGCGCTAACAGCCAATAACGCCACCTCATTCACCTCACCATCGAGTGCGTTCGGGGCATGGCATTTTACGAGCGCCTGGACGGAGGCAAGGTGCATGGATTGGGATTTCTCACCTGCAGTCGCTTTGTCACCCGTGCCGGGCACGGAGACTAGAAGGGCAAAGCCGGGAAGCGTACGTGCTTTCTCAGGAGGTGTATACCAGTACGGGCCATACCCCGTAAGAGCCTTGCTGACGGTGTTGGCGAAAGACAAGGATGGAGGATACTGGCTTCAGCCTTATATGAGAAAGGCATACTGGAATGCTGGCCTGGAGGACCGATTGAGGCGGTTCGGATGGTCCGCGAAACTCTAGATGAGATTCTCGTTTCATTCCATATCGGACTTGCTATACATATATTGCCAACGCACTGTCGCTCGTTAATAGACACTCTATCTCGATAACTTATTAGTACGCTGTAAGAGTAGTAACCTATCAATTTATACAATCACGGATAGATCATTTGGGAGTACTACACCTATCGAAATGTCAGAGTTTGGACTTCAACTCAAGCACATGCCCAGCATCTTCCAAGACTCTGATGGCGAGCTCGCCGACAATGGGGAACAACTTAACGTGAAGAAATGCTTGTTCCGAGCTAGCTTGCCGACGAGCATAGCGGGCTGCGATCCCTTGAGAGATTACGGACAACTGCAATAAATAGCCAGTAGGTCAGATGCTGCCTGTCGTCGTGACAGAAATGAAAACTCACCCGGAAGAGCATCCAGCTCCTAGCGAATACCATCTCGGTGATAGGGTACGGTTGGTGGGTAAGGCGACAATACTCTCGCTCCAGCGTCTCCAAGTCGATAGGGATATCATCCGTCTGGTTCTTGAACCCTCGGAGTAGGCTAACTCGGTATTCCTCTGGGATCTGACTGGGGTCGACCGACCACGGCTGAGTCAAATTGGCAAGGTCCGCGAGCTATACCGAGAGTCAGTTTGCCAGGAGTATGACTTGATATTAATGAAGACGCTCGTACCGGACTACCGAGGGTGCATAGTTCCCAGTCAAGAATCCCAATAACGCGGTTCTCAGTCGGATGGAAGATCATGTTGTCGATTTTATAGTCTCCGTGAACTATCCGCGACCCCGTTTTACTCTCGTCCGGCAGATGTGAGCGGTACCATGCGATCATTTCATCAAACTTGGGGATCTTTCCGGTCGGTATCCCCGTCTCGACGTCGGCGGCCTCCGATTGTACTTGGGAGACACGGCTCAAGGATTTTATCTGACGGGGAAAATAGGGAGTCATAGGGGCAAAGTTGGATAGTCCCAGCTCCTGGGGCACTAACGAAGACAGAGCCGCCAGAGCGCGCACAGCCGATAGCCAGCTGTGGAGTACTCGTAAGGCTTGCCAATCGCATATGGTGTATCACTGACTCACCATTCTCGCCTATCGTTCTCGGGTATCTCTGGCATTCTAGGATTGGTAAATATCCGACCGTCCAAGAACTCCATAATATAGAATGGTGTTCCAATGATCTCCTTGTCTTCGCACAGAATTATAGGTTCTGGAACAGGAACGTTCTGTTCCGATGGTGTAGATGACTTGACATTGTGCCGGTGGATTGCGTTAAGAATAGTGTATTCCCTCTCGATCTGGTGGGCAGTAGTCGATAGCAGCTGTCCTGCTGGCTTCTTCCGAAGGACCCAACGAGTGTTACTGCCTGACGATCAGTACACAACTCTGCAGGGGCACTCGAGGGACGTACCTCGCATCGGTCAAGAAATACGTGGGATTGGACTTAAGCAACCATCGTCAGACTCAACCGCTATTTTCTGGAGATGCATACCTGCCCAAACTATCACGGATAATCAGGAGCTGTTTGTACAGCAATAACGGAATATAAAGACCTTGAACTGTTTGACATCAACTGGCGCCTTGACGCGTGGCACTTTATCTTTGAGATAGGCGTTCAGTTTATTCACGTCAATCGTAGCCCTGACTTCGCCATACTCTCCGCCAATCTTGCTACTAGACTTAGACATAGTCAGGAAAGAGCAAGACCGTGCGGGGTACTCCCCTGGTCCTCCAAATGCGGGGTAGCTTGGCCACCGGCAATACGACGATTGTAATGCCGGTGGCCGTGGGAATCACAGACAATCTGTCTCGTGCGCCGTTTTAGGCAACGACGTCTACTCGATTTGGTACTGGCGGCACCGTCAGGACTCAGGACGGCACTGTGCTCTCTGCACAATTGAAAGCTTTTGAGGAGGGCGCGATCCTCACCACCTATAATAATCGTTCCTTAAAAGCCTGTATGCTGTTCTTCAATGTTAATTTTGGCAGCTGTAAAGGATTACAACACCTGAAGCTGTTTTGGGCCTCGGATAAGCTCAGAACAGGCTGCTAACTCTATACAGAGAGGTTCCGGTTTGAGAAGAAATTCACTCCGCTGTACCGGAGACCATGCAGTCTAATATAGATGCTACTTGGGCTCTTTTCTCTGCTCATCAGCTTGGAGAGGTCGAGGATTGCACCGTGTAGTTGCGCATGCCGACGCTCGGCAGATGCCATCCACGCTCGGCAGCCGTTTCTGGCAGAGAAGCCTGCCTTTCTTGGAACGCGCGAGAGCTTTGGACGTCTTTGCTAGTGCGCCCCCAGGCTCCTGAACCATCCGTCCTTAGCGTTCTCGCTCCTCCTTTACTAGGGCGCACGTGCAGTGTTATATAATACAAATCTATTTTTAATTTATTACCGGATACAGAACGAACAAGAGGAGGAGAACGCTATAGGACGGCTGGCACAAATGTCGTCGCCGAGATCCCCGAGGCTGACTAAGCGGACGGTGGCTGAAGCCTTTCACCAGCGGTCGGCGGGCCTTCACGCAACCATTTACAACTTATTACCTTGGGATTTGCCGCTCGGTGTACTTTATAGTAATGTAAAAATGTCCTAACTGAATGGTATACTCATGCAATGGTTATCAGTAGTACCGAAGGCTGAATATCCGGCTGAAGAGGCATAATGGCTATAGACAAGCCCCTCTGAGTGTCAGAAGTATACCAAAGGCATTTACATTGGTCTTGAACTATTCTAGCACCCGTTTATATGTGTTCTGCGTGAGCTCAACGAGGTAGGTGTCGAGACGCTCTCTACATCGCCCGCCG
>NW_006920416.1:887792-903770 GCF_000344685.1 Gloeophyllum trabeum ATCC 11539 | reverse complement strand
ACGAGGATGATCAGGAGTAGAGGAGGGGTTGCCTAGGCTTGAAGAAGTCGGCAAGTGTCGTAGAAGAGTTCAACCTAATGTTAGGAAGCGATGTCCTAACTAGTCGTCTTGAGATAACTGGGCCACGTGCCAACAGTTATGTCGTCACTACCTCAGTAAGCATACTGAAAGGTAGGTCTGGCCGGGCCAATGCCAACGGTCAAGTCAAGAGTCCAGGTAATCGCTGTATTCAACAGGAGGTTGAACTAAGGAATACATGGGTTTTCCTACAGTATATATAGTAACTGGTATAGGGGTTAATACCCAAAGAAGAGAACAATAAGAAAGGACGCGTAAGCTATCCTGTGAGAACGTAACTCAGAGAAATGAGAAATACAAGGGCGTCTATTGGTAGAAGGTGAGTCAAGGGAGATAACGTGTGGGAAGAAGATAGCGTCCATGGGAAGTTCTACTCAGAGAAGGGTACTGTCCAATAGCAATGCTCGGAATGGAAATGGAATGAGATAAGCATGGGAAAATCATAACATATTTATCTCCGGACGGTCGCAAAGCCATTCCTGTAGTATAAATTGTACAAAGTAGCGTACAGAAAAACAAGTTTCGACTTCACCATCTCAGAGAATTAGCGTTACGATCTCAACGACCCGAGAAGTTCGAAAGCGTCGAACTTAGCGAATTATAACCGATCTTAGCTTTGCCAATAGGCCTGACTCGTCGAGTGAATTAGCTCCGCCATCGATTCAATTAGCTCCGGTGCGTCTCACATAGCGAAATAAAAATTAAACAAGTCCCTTTAGCGTTTTCTACTCCCGTGGGCCCGAACCTACACTCGGTTCTGTGGTTTGCAACTTTGCTTGCGACTTTTCGGAGATAAATACTCCGGAGCGTCCATTAGTGTTTGTTTCAGGCATCAAGGTTTTGTTTTATTTTTCTAGGTCTTCCTACGGACTACCCTACGGCGTCTTACTCCTCCTTTCCCCCTCGAACTATTAAATACCCTTCAGTTGTCTCGGACCGCCTTCACCCATATCACGGGGTTTAGGTTTATTCCTTTTGGTCCTTGGTGATTGTTGTGTGTCAGTGCATATCACCGGGCTAATATATTTACATTATTCCAGTGTACCTGGTCCTGCTGTAGTCTAGCAGTTATGATGGTGTCCGCATGTACATGTACCGGAGGTGTTGGGTTCAATTCCTAGTGATGCAAGTTTTTCTCCTTTGCAGGGTTAGGGTTTATCAAGTACCTTTATGCAGTATTGCTTTTCTGTAGTATCTTTGTCCCCTATATATATTACAGGTCTACATATTTGAATACAAAATCTTATGTTCCTATCCTTTTGGTCCCCAGTGGTTACTCTAACTAGTCGGACATGCACCCAGAGGGAAGTCCGCGTTTGCCGGTGCCACATGACTTTCTTCTCGATATGGTATCTTTGTACATGTTTGCACGGGGGTGCAGTAGGGGTGCTCAAAAATTGATCGTTTGCAATCGATCGTTGTGCAGCAGTTCCAAAATGGGTTGACTACCAAATCCGGCGTGCAACCAGAATGAACTTGGGAGGTATTTGGCGCTGCGCGGCACGCCAGGTCCGATTCCTAACATGTAAAAGTCTATGGTAAACCAACAGCAGGGACTCTACAAGCAGGGAAATAATCTTTCTTGCTCCCCGGGCGCTGCACGGCATCAACAATGCTCATAGTTATTTCATCTTAACCTGAATGATACTGAATGATATCAACTTCTAACTCTTAAGTTAGTGGTCTGCCGGTGTGGTCAGAGTCTTCAATCCATCAGTTACTTGGTGTCAAGCTTTACAGTTACATATATCTGAGGAATAGATAATAAGCGCCTTCTTTGCTGCCCTAGGGTGGCATTCCACCACCCTTAATCAGTGTTACTGTAGAGTCATAGCTTGTACCGTAGGCAACAGGATGCTTGCCATTGGCACAATTCCACAGGCAGCCGGGGAATGCCGGACAGTGCCACCCTACATATTTGGAATTAACTTCTATCACACAAACGGTAATCCCCGACATAAGGGGTAATAGTTCCTATTTGTTGGTGGCGGTAAGATTTCGATCAGGCCACCTACCATTTATGAATATTGCTCCTTTTACATTTCGAGTAATTTGGGACGTAAGTGGTATAACCCCTGTTAAGCGCTCGCTTTCTCGATCACCAGAGAGCCCTATACAACTACTGAACAGTAAACCGATTCTAGAGGAATCGGAACTCGACGACCTGCGATCGCATTGGCAATTCAAACTCCGCCGCGGCTTCACCGCTCGCGCTGATTACTGCGATTAATGCATGATAAGTACAGCATGCACTACACAACTAAACCCCTGTCCAACCCCATGCCTAAGACAACCAAAGCTGAGCTCCAAGCTGACATCGCAATTTTGTCCGGTGGTCTGCTCTCAGCAGCGGCATGCATTAGTGATGATGATTGGGGTACCCATGGGACCCTTTGTAGCATATCAGATACGAAATATGTTTGAAGTCATGAATACTTACCTGAAGTCTTGGATCGAGGACGATAGCATTACCTTGATCATGGCCGCTAGCCGGGACTGGCTGTTCAGCACCAGCCACCGGGTAAATGGTCCTGAATCTGGTTTGAAGGCACTTTCAAGCATGAAGATAGAGGACGAATGCTCATCCCATTAGACGTTCTCCAACAGGCGACGCGTGAAATGGGACTTAGGACTGTACCCCGACGTACTGCCAATTCAAGCTCTGACGCAACAATACGTGCAACCAAACGCGAACAATCAGGTGCATTGAATAATTCCAGTCGTTCGCTTGTCTTTCGCGTGCTTTCCCGACCAATTTGGGATTGCTGCACAATGATCGATTGTGAACGATCAATTTTTGAGCACTCCTAGTAAAGCTACCTAGCTTTGGAAGACTTCTGTGATGCCGATTCCAAAAATGAACAAGCCTCCATTTAAGACAGTTGCTCCTCTACTAAGTCTTATTTAGGAGGCACAGTATCAAGCCTACAATGAATAGGCCGTCCGCAATAATAAAATCTACATATACCATTGTATACCGTACGGCAACTGGCCTGGGTATAAATCGGGACTGGGTATGGGTTATTATTCGCCGGTGAAAGACTCCAGGCCCATGTGTCTTGTCATTTGTACCTAGGATGATCTGGTTGCAGGACTGCACAACCATCACAGATGACCAAGACTATGTAGGCCTATGGATGGACATATATTTCTGTGGCTGCCGTAGAGTCCCAAATGCCCCTCCTTTGGGAGGGGTTCTGGTGCCCCCAATATGCGGACCACTTTTCAACTGACCGGCCCAGCGTGCCATGTTTGGCTTTAGTGGCGCCACTACTGAATGAAGACTTGTTTCGAATCAACTCTTGAATCCGTCAGGCAGCAGTTGATATGCACCTGGAACAGAATGTATGGAGTTGGAGCTCACTAAAACTCCATATATTTTATGTTGTTTTGTTGCCACTTATACAGTGGAGATTTCATGGCATTCACAGTCAATGAAACTGCACATAGACATGAAATGGACCTGGGAACCATGCAATCCAGATAATGTACACATGCACACATCATGCATGTCCCGGGCAACAGAATTTCTCTTGGGCTGCCCAGGATATGCCACTGGACCTCCTGGATCCCAAAGCTCACTCAGCCCAAGTAACAAGCTGATTTTTCGATCATAGAACTCGAGGCATTGATTTCAACAACATATGATACAGTAATTTGTATGCAATAAGTAGTACTCAAGCTCAACTAATACACAATGGAGGGGTAAGCTGCCAACAGCTGTCGGTGCTTCTCGAGTCTCAATGTGGTGGATAATTAGGGCTATGGTGTACCTTTCATGAGTTTTTCCCCTCTTAGAATGTGTGCCATAGTCACCTTGCGTTTGGCAAGGTCTCTTGGGATACAAGGCCGGCACAATGTGTCGCCTTTTTTGGACAGGCTGTATAAACCTGTCAGTAGAGGGCCATTGCTATGCATGGCAGGCCACAAGTCCTGAGTTGTGTCTGATAAGTGACATTGGGTGTATAAATGTTCCAATTGATGTATACAGTACTCTTTCTTATGCACAAATCCCCTAGATCGGTATCTGGAATGTCCCCTTTATTTGTACTTTGTCCTCCTGTAGCCCTGCCATCATTATACCACAATAGTCCCTGCCACTCTGACAGATTAAAAGTCTGTCTGTATCGGTGACTACAAAAAGATTACATAATTGTATTTGTACCCAGCCCAAGGGATAGTAGCAGCAGCACTACTAGACACATGTACCATAGATCAAAGTGCTCCTCCACTGTCAATCAAAGATTGGCAGCTCTGTCACACAGGTTTTTGTCCCCAGTGGAAGACACAGTCAATAACACCTACAGACTCCAGGTAACATCCTACCAGAACCAGAGTGCTCCTCTGCTGCCATGCAAAGATTGGCAGCTCCCTTGCTACTCATTTTCCCAAACCAAGCTGAAGGACACAGTCATCAGAAAGGGTACTCAAACAGTACCCAAAACAGCTGGTAGCAGCAACAAAATAGAAGTTACCCATGTGCTAGCTTCAATTTCTCAAGGGGACATATAGACACCACTGAGTAGGAAGAAACCAGGGTTCCAGAGGCAGCAGACATCGACAGACACATGCCCAAGATTCCTGGGTTGTGACCAAAGAGACTTGTATCATAGATTGGTCCCTGCCACCCAGACATAGACTCAGACTATACGTGTGAAAAACAATCAACGTTGAGACTAATTCCCATGGTCAGGATCCATCAAACTATTCAGCAGTCAGCATATTATTTTGGAACACTAGTGCAACATTTAAGAACCTCTTATAGCCAACATAAGTTCAATGTGTATGTTCGGATTAATAGCAAGCACAACCAACCAAGTTGACATGCTTCAACTACAGCAAGTACTAGACTAATGAGCAAATGGGCAACTATGACATAGCTCAACTACAGAAAGGTGCTTTCTGCAGTCAAGCTATGTCATAGTAAGCAGGAGCCAATGAGAAGCCAGAGATCCCAACCGGCGCGGCACCTCAGCCACCGACTACAAACAGCCACAGAAGTCAATTCCCACGGTAACAACATGCCACAGACGACAACGAGCATGCAGTAAAAGACGGAGGTACGATAAGATGCTCAAAATATTCCAGTGGATGGACGACCCAAAAAAAATCTCTTCGTAGAAGAAACCACGAAAATACACGGAAAACCCAGGACGAAAACACAGTATTCTTGAAAACAGAGACTACAAATCCGATTTGTAGTCTTTTTGTAGTCTCCAATACAAGCGGACTTTAAAGCGGACATTAAACAGTGTAGTCAAGACTACAACCAAAAAGTCGCACGCATTCTCGGCATTGCAATTCCCACGGGGTACAACGTTCGGCACGCACCCAATTTTGCGGGTAAGGACTCATCCTTCGTAAACTCAGGACTCGTAATAACAATTGATGGCATAATGCTGAGTCTGCAATCATGTGCGTCGCTGGTGCGGGATTGCGACTAGTACTATGGTGCGGTCCAGTTATGAATGCATGATTCATTACTTTGGCCTATATGATGATGTCTGAGTGCAGTCTTTATGGTGACGGATCTGGGTATCCTCTGGCCACTCAAATGCTTGGGTTGTCATGTAGTACTAGTACGTCCAGTGAGACCATATGCCACCTTCCAGTCCACCCATATGCTGGAAGTGGTACATATGTGCACTGTCCGACTAGGCGGTCCCCAGCCACTGGCAGTTTCTACTGGGATTGACCGCTGAGCGCTGTGCACGACTGTAGCGCGGCAGGAAAGACGGGCTTCGCCTCAACCTCTCCTTAACTTCGCCTCGTTGCAAGGTATACTCACCGCAACGACCGGCGCGTTCCTACTACCAGTTATCACTAATCCTTGAGTGATCCTCTTCGCTAACTGCGCGGGGCCGGGCGACTGCGGTATCAAACATGTGTCAGTGTGACTACGGTCTGGTCTAAGCTGCTTGCACTGTTGTAAAAGATCGCAGTGCGCGATGATACGTGAACTTTCCCTTTGAACTCATGTCGAGGTCTTGCGACAGGTAAAATAATAAATGGGTGTGTGCCTCCGAGTCTTCTTGTACCGCTTCTGCTTACTGTAAAACGTTGATGACGATCTCGATTAGCTGCTGCATAATATAACGTGTCCGTCGTCCGATCGTCCTGCGGATGGGCCACTAGGTCAAGCTAGCACAGCGCCCGCGAGGCCGTGCATTCACGGAACTCCAAAGGCCTCGCGAAAGCGGGACTTCCTGGAGCTTCGTCCCAGCGATAATTTGCAAAAGGCCCTGCAAGCGTCTATGGAATACCAATCAACGCAAGAGCCATGGTAGATACAAAAGAGTCGGAGTCGTACCTGGTATCCCCCATTCTGCCCACCCTTGCAAGCTCTCAAGATGATACGGGCCTCAATACTATGGTTCAAAAACCGGGGAACCTCGGAACCGCGTACTGACGGCGGTGCTCAGGCTCGTACCGATATACGATACAGAATCAGTCTTATGGCAGCGTTTGCTATTCCGATTTTTCTGGAGACATTGGATTATACAGGTGAGTCAGCCGGAGTTAGCTGAGACCATCCATCTAACCCCAGTTGATCTCTCTGGTACTCAAATACAGTCGTGGCTACTGCTCAACCCGAAATAGCTGTGAGTTCAGTATGTACTACTCGGGAATAGTGGATATTCTGACACGGGTCTAGTCAGTATTTCATCATCTTGAGCTTCAAAGGTATCTTCGTCCAGGCACACTGGTTCACGTTCGTTCGCTAATCTTTCCTGCAGTTACATTGGCGCTTCCTATCTGCTTGGATCAACTGCATTTATCCTCCCATTTGGCGCATTAGCTGATATCTATGGCCGCCATACATCTGTGCAAATATCACTTGTTTTCTTCATCCTGGGTAGCGCCATCAGCACGGGGGCGCAAAATATAGGGATGATGCTTGCTGGGCGGGGTATCGCCGGTGTAGGTGCAGGTGGAATGACCTCTGTGGGTGACTTCACGTCGTCGTGAGTAACCAAAATTTGCTCAAAGGTTGTCTAGGTCATCCGCATCATATTGGCAGACTCTCGATCCGTGGACCAGAACAGCTGGCAAATCATGATGCTTACAATCCTCTACACCATTGGATATTGTGTAGGCCCCGTAATTGGTGGAGCACTGACCACTGTCTCGTTCCGCTGGATCTTTGCGATAAAGTAAGCATTTGGGCTTAATCTCTTATAGCCACTTATCTATCTCACATCTTGCGCAGCTTACCCTCGTGCACGCTCGGTGCCGTCCTCATCTTCCTTCTCTTGCGTAATAAGACAAAGAAAGGGCAGGCATCTGCCTACCCCGCTCTCAACGAAGGCAGGGAAACTGGGGTCGATAAGTGCCTACGGATCGATTGGATTGGCATCATCCTCTTCGCCGGGGGCGGCATCCTTCTTTTACTTGCCCTGAACTGGGGCTCGACGGACAGATGGGATGATGCGAAGGTCATCGTTTCCTTCGTCGTCGGTGCTGTCTTGTTTGTAGCGACCTTATTTTGGGAGTATGTGCTCGCTATGGTCCAACGCACCACCACTCCTCCGGCACTGCGCATCCTTCGGGCGAGTCAACTGCTGCCGCTTGATCTCTTTCGTTCCTATACTGTCTGGGCCATCACGCTCTGTTCCTTCGCGCAAGGAATGGTCACGATGGTTATATTCTACTTCGTGGCCATCTTCGCGGTCATCGTCAGTGGCTTGACGTCGACTAATGCAGGCCTCCAATTGATATACTTTGCTCCGGGGCTGGTAAGCACATCCTACCGGTTATGTCAAGAGACTTACAGTTCTGGGATAATAGGGATGCGGAACTTTCTTATCGACGGTGACGACGAAGTTTACTCGCCAGGTAAATCTCTATAGAGTGAGATTGCGGTCCCTGCTGATAGAACCCCACGATAGCCGAGGCTTTCCATTAATTTAGGCGGTGCGATTACCTGCATCGGTCTTGGGCTCGTGTCCATGGGAGTCGACCAGAATAAGCAAACCCTGGTTAATAGGTTCGTGGCAGCCCTACGCGCAATAACGGGTCGCTTACTTAGATCACAGTTTCATGGTCCTGACTGGGATTGGCGCCGGTATGGTGACCGCGTCATCTGGTGTACAGATCCGGTTCTCGGAACCCCCGGAAAAGCAAGCGATTGTCACTTCCCTCACCATGTTCGTAAGTGCACCGTCTGCTTCAGTGATTTTATATACATCTTATACGCTTCCTTGCGTTTCAGATGCGGGCGTTCGGAGGTACAGTGGGATTGGCGCAGTGCGGCGCAGTCATGAACTCCAAGGTCTCATCGTACATCGGATCCATTGTCCGCTCGGGCGTCCTTTCCGCCAGCGACCAAGCACTCTTAGGGACAGGTGCATGGCGCGCGGATGCAAGCCTATCCTCCCTACAGGCAATCAATGGGCTTCCCAGTAATCTCCAAGCTATCGTCCGGGCGGCGTTTACGAGCGGACTCCGGTGGAGCTTTATATCCCTCATCCCGTGGTGTGCTGTATCAGCGCTGTCGACGCTACCCCTTCCTCGTATCCAGGATCCCGGGCCTGATGCTCGCAGTCAAGAGACGTTAACAACGGTCAAAGAGAGCGACGGGTTAGCCATGGACGACGTAAGCATGAAGCCTGGAACGTCTGTCTCAGGCGTTAGAAATCAAGCCCCGGAGTCAGCGTGACTTGGTCTTGAAGTCTTCCAGTACAGAGGACTACAAATGTCCTCGCGACGCTTGGGAAGGCCGTCCGCGGTCTATTAGGGATGGACGGACCTGTACTACATCGTACTTGCATAGTGTTGTTCCTTATGTTGTCATATACCCGGGCCACGACTGCCTAGATAAAGAGCTGACGAGACGTCATGGTACCTTACTATCAGACTATGTACTCGGAAGACGAGTACAGGGCTCCCTAGCAATCGATCGCAAGTCTTCATCGCAAGGGTACTGAGAATAGCCTTCATCTGGGTTATGTAAAGCAAATGTTGATGATCGGGGGCGCTATGCCCTCTTGATCCTTTCATGGCGATATTCCCCACATCAATCCCGTTTGTATTTTAGCCCGGACCAGTACAACGGAAATACGTCATATCTCCAGCAGATCGGAACACCGTGCTTTGATCGTACTCATTTCATACAACACCAATGCCAAACCCTATCTTCGATGGCTTTCACCCGCTCAAGCTGACGCTGAACGAGGTAGTGACAAGCTCAGCAGTGCCAGTGAAGGCTTCCGTGCCGGTCTGAATGGCCTGGATATACTGTAGACGATCGACCCCATCAGCCTCTGCGATGGCTTTCCAACAGTGAAAGCAATACTAACCTGGCTGGCGGAGACACCCTCATTCTCGACCAAGTACTCTGTGGTATGTATCGGTCAGCAATGAGTTAGCCAGGTAGAAAATGTAGGCGTACGGAAGAAGGGAGTCAGCTCGGCGTTGAAGCTAGTGATATCCCCGTCAGCCGAAACGAAGGACAGGGTGGTCCAGGTCTCGGTGGTTCCGCTCCACAAGTTCCAGGTATAGCCGGCAAGACTGATTCCAGAGGTCTTCAGAGAGCCAACGGGTTGGATTCTGGAGAATTTTAGCTCGACTACCAGGATATCCCCTAGTGAGGAGCCGCCACTTACCCGCCCTTGCCGGAAAGCCAGATCATGCTGGGGTAACAACGCTATGAGTAGAAGTTTATTTATATGCAAAGACTTGAGGACGCACATCTCGTAGGATGAAGAGGAACTGGCAGCTGTGCCGGTCTGCGCAGTACCGGTCCACATGTCGTACCTACAAGCAAGGGCAAGATGGTTAGGGCCGGGCACAACCATAGTACTATCTGGATGTTTCACTTACGAAACATCAGCGCGGAGGCCAGACGACTGAGTCTCGTAGTACCAATCCCAGGTGGTGGGGAAGCTGCTAATTTGACTGATCTACAGTGGAAGGCGTCGGTCCCGGTTGAATGGAGCTCCTGCCAGCGGGACTCACCTGCACTCCCTTGGCGGTGTTGGAGAGAACATTGGCATCTATTTGATCACACTATAATTTAGCAACCGTTCGAACGACATAGGAAGGTAATCGTACAGGTCTTGACGTCATTCGGGTTGTTAGCCCAAGTGTAGTTGGTCGACCAGGAGATGGTGCTGCCAGAAGCACTGATCAAAGTCGAGGTCTGGGAGCCCACACCGTTGGCTGAAACGTGTAATGAGTCGCTATAGACGATCAGGTAGATCCAGTAGACCTACCAATACCCCACTGGTCATTGCAGAGGGTATAATCTCCAGCAGTGTCACAGGTGTATTGACCAGTGAGCACGGTCGCCGCGGATGCAAGCTTTAATGCGCCCAAGGCAAAGGGCAAAGCAGAGATGAAGCGGAACATCTTGTAAACACCGAGCTTGTAATAAGTGAGTAGTTCTGTTAAGGAACTATGGCAATTGGGATAGCCTAACGTTCTCTTTTATACCGCGGAGAGGCTAGCGTCATCAAGCCAGATGACCTGCGAACGATATGAACATGGTTACAACCGTGGAAACATACGTGAGAATACAAAAGGGAAGATGGTAGGCTACCTCGCGGTACCGAAACGGGGGAATCGATGTTCTTGAGGAACACGACAGCCGTTAAGCTTGCCAGAATGAGCCTACCCTGTTGGCTGTATGTCAGGACGCATTCCCATGACTGTTGCCGAAGAAGAATATATTCGGTCGCATCGGATGGATACAGTCGACTTCACGTGGGCGGACGGACTTCGCTGCATAGAACCCATAGGTAGACCGAGTTTCATCTTCCGTCCTATTTTCGAAACATCATGAGTGGAGCGCAAAGGCACTGCGAACTTGTCCTTCCCGACATACCGAAATCGACTCGGGACTTTCTGGAAACGCACCTTGTAGGATGTATTATTCGCCGTGACCTTTGGAATCGAGTCATTCAAGCCGATCCTGACAGCTACTTGTTAATATCGGATCAGACATTCCTCCGAGAAGGCTCAGAAAATGGTCCGCACAGTTGCATCGGAATGTACAGGGGCCAGAAAATTCCGGATGCCAACCAGAAAATGAGAGCAGGAATAGAGGGCTATGCGCTTGCTATAGATAGCAGCTCCACGCAAGTGGCATCATTTCCTGGCAAGTCAACTGGGGATAAAGCAAGTCGTGGTATCCAACAAATTCTGACTCGGGCACAACAAGAGACTATACCAGTGAATGGGGCGATTCAGGGTAAACAAGCAATGGACCAAGACATCGATTTATCCCAGGTCTAACGGGGGCATTTGGATGAAAACCTATTACCTGGGGCCTTGCGACTTGAGGCAATGTAGCCTCTGTCTTGGAGTTATACGAGAGGTGAAGGGTAGGTTCATGGGTTTTGTCGACCCACAGCCCAATCGTGCCAAGTGTGGCGCATGGCTGCCCCCGGCTGGGTCAGCAACTCTCACGCAACCGTTCCCCGAGGAGCTGTGGCCGCCTTGTATGCGATGGGGCATTTCATCTAGAGTCCGGCTGACCTGTTCACCTCTGACTACCATTAGCACCCCTCCAGCGCACTGTCACAAAGAGTGAAAGACGAAGTATGACATGACGGACTTCCTGTCGCCCACGACCTTCACTAACGCAAGAGCTGGTGCCGAATGTCGCGTGTAAGTCTGCAACCAGAGATTTGAACTTCTGATGCAAACCCTCGTACTACGGGGTCATCACATCGGACACTCACGGGGACAAGCAGGAACTCAGAACACCTCTCTTAACCGTATGCTTCAAGTCCAACAAAGGTAAAAGGCCGGATTTTCATCTCTGACACCTCGGAACCATCACTGCGACTTGACGGGATGCTATGAGATACAATTGCCCCCAAGAGAAGTGCCTTAATTGCTTTATACAGAGAACCTATGACAAATAATTCTCAGGCTCGGAGCTGGTCGCGTACCGCCGGGCTAGCTACCATTGTGCATCATTCGTTGTAAGAAGCATCCTCTAGAATGGAACGCCGGGATTGTTATGCGACGTCAGGGTTTTTCCCTTCCCAACGATCATCGGCCGCCCACTGGAGAAAGTCTGCGCTAACGTAGGTGTATTCTAGGATATTCGATTCAATTGCATCAATCACAGCACTCATGAGGACTCAACGTTGGATCGACTTGTCCCGTGTGTCCTTCAAGCCCATGCAGGGTTCCTATCCCACTTGGGTAGAACCGAGGTCGAGTCTCTATTGCGTGACAGTTGCACGTGCGTTATAGAGGACGACCTCCATTTATGCCGTGGCGGGCCCGCCTCGCGCATTTCTTCCTTCAGCTAGTCGGATGGTCCACACCCCTATAACATCGCCCGCGGCACAGAAACGGCTGATCTAACAATATCGTAGTAACACAAGTAAATGGCGTAATCGGCATGTGGTACTCGGAACGTCGTGCTATTCAATCCTATTCTCTCTTTCGTCTAGTTGTGAATGGGGGATGCATTTACCCTCACCGCGAGTTCCAAAACGCGCTGAACATATTGAACTCCCATTTGGGGCGACCTGTGTTGCAAAGAATTTAGAAGTGTTGTAACTGGTCTTGCTAGAGTCCCCAACCCATACGTATGTTGACTCAACCATTCAACTGACTGCCTCCCTATTGTTTACTCCAGCACACCGGAGGACGAGGAATTGACTTATTTCTCTGACAGGCCCGTTATAGTAGACAGAATCGATCCGATGGCCACACTCCCGCAACTCGAGAATCCTTCCGGAGGTCCCTAGGTAAGCTAACATGTGCTGGACGCAGTCCAGTCCAGTCTCACCTCCGCGGACGGACTTCGCTAGATCGAAGCCGTGGTTAGCCCGATGAGCTCGAGTATCAGACCGAATTTGTGAGTGGCACCGAGGAATTGTCCGCAGTTACCTTCTAGCCTTTGCTGCAAACTCGGAACCGCCCTCAATGACAGCCAATTTGGGACGAGATACATAGGTATTCGGCCATCGAGGACAGCGTGGATATCATTGAGTACTATACTCGAACGGCGGGGGCCGAAATGGGTGACCCCCAACGTCCCAATAGTTCTGCCGACACGGTCAAGCACCTTCGAGTACGCTAGCAATTTTCATCAATTCGTCCCACCTTTTATCCTCTATCCACCCGATCGTCTTGTCTTCTCTCAATGCCAGTACAGTCTTCAAGTCCCCATCCGCTAGGGCTCCTGCGCTCTTCCCTTCAATTTCCTTGATTTCCTTGTCGATTCTGTCGAGCCAGGCGCCAGCAGTGACAGCCTGATCATACTCTAGAGATGGAATGCGCAGTGCCCACATAACACGATCGCTCCCGTGCGTCACGTATCCTATGTGCGGTTCCATATAACACCGTAAGTAGCAGTCAATGTGTAGTTCCGTCGCAACGATACCTACCAAGCGGTCTCATCTGTTCTGGGGTCCACTGGATGATGTACCGCAAAGCAGGATATCCGTGCTGGAGCAGGTCCCTAGCAAGCAGGCGTACGGGGATATACACTTGTCCATCGCTCAGAATCTCTCCAAACAGCCGTTGGATATCGTCGTGGCTAGCGTCGTCGGGCAGATGCCTGTTGACATAACATAGTGAAATTTTCATACAACTCTTGATGAGGGACCGAAAGAGCGCACCGATAACAACTCAGCATCTTTTCCACGTCCTTCTTCTCATAATATCTATCGAGGTTGAACTCGATGTCGCCCACCTTCTCCACAGGATGTGCGATCGAATAAAGGTACCATTCTTCCGTCAGCTCGCCTACGACAACGCTCTTCACTCCGTGCTCTAGCAGACCTTTAGCGAGACCGCCGGAGCGCTGCCACTCCATCACGTCAACCTTCGTTGAGCCATCAGGGTATAAGAACCACCCGGGCTCGAGGGTGCCGCGGAACGTTCCATATACGCCGAGTTGCTCGGATTCGATGATCTTGGTGAGGCGATCAGCTGGGATTTTGCATGGGTCGCGCAGGTCATCAAAAGCCGTTGGAGAGGCGAGGTCCAGTGATAGTGCCTTGCATACTGCTTCGTATTGTGCACGCAGCTCCTTGGGAGTCTTTGGATTCGCTCTGTGTGGGAGTGATTTAGAGACAAAGAAACAGGTATGCAATGTGTGCTTCCTGGGTATGCGACTTACATGATGGAATTCGACTGCAGTATGACAGAGTGGAAAGGCGCCAATTGACCCGCTGGTAGCCGGGATGCGTGGTGCAAGAGCTGATGAACAGAGTGTGCACCTGTCCACATCCATCAGCGAACGCATTCCGTTCCATCATAGTCGATATTCGAACCAGCGGACAGCCCAGAGAGCGTAATATCATTTGGGTTGCCCCCAAAATCAACTATATTGTCCTTAATCCATTCGAGTCCAAGCCATTGATCCTTGAAACCATAATTCCCGGTTATCGATGGTTTGTCGGACGCCAAAAACCCAAAGATGGACAGCCGGTACCCAATATTTACCCAGACCTCGTTGCGCGCGGCAGAGATGTACTGTGCCTGAGAGTTGAGGTGGTGTGGGGAGCCGAATTGCAGGAACCTTTTTGAGAGATACGGTATCAGCTTGTCGAGGGTGGACACAGACATGGTATGTCTCATGTACGTACCCTCCGTGGATGTAAACTTTTACAGGAAGTCTCTTCTGCTTGTCTGGGAACGAAGGAGGTGCGACGATATTCGCAAATAATCTAGTCACGCCCTAATTAACCTCCCGCGCAAGATAGTTCCGTCCGGCGTAATACTTACGGATTCTCAGTGGGCTTGCCAAAGCCCACTTTATCCTCGAAAGGGGTGCCTACAGACAATATACCATAAGCCTGGCGTCATACTGATGGCCGAATGACAACATATACCCACTTGCAGACTGTCCGTCATTCGTGGGCTGCGCGCAGTCTAATACCTCAATGCAGCATTCACACAGCAGGATGCATTTATGGCGCTTACATGAGTCCTCGCGTATGTACTCTTTACCTTCGTAGCGGTATGAAACCGGCAGGGGTTTAGGATCCTCAAAGCGTCCTGGCGGGAGTGCAAATGGGACCTCTGCAAAAGAAGTCAGACTGGTATACCAAGCGACTGTTTAAGGTTCATATTCAGAGTGTTTCGGACGTCTACCCCCAGACCTTAAGCCATTTTGAGCTCGCCACACCCCCATGGATCCTCCTTATTGGGCCACGATGGATAGATATCCAGCACAAACACTCAAGCCCACATCATATCAACACCTACCTAGCCAAACCGCCGCCCCGTTCGCAGCTCTCCCTCCCACTACCGGGCCATACCTAGTCTCCGCGGTGACGCGCGCTGGGCTCTCCGCAAGCTCGTCGTGCAGGTGCTTGATCCCGGGCATGCTTGGCTATAACACGGCAACGGGGAAGGGTCAAGACAAGGCTCCCCTGCCATTTCCTCGAAATACGCAGATAGATGCATTTAGAGTCGGCAACATGTGACTGATCAGGCTCCTAGAACCATCCGTCTCGCGTCCTCGATCCTCTCTGCTAGGGCGTGTGTGAAGATGTTATCTAATATGGCTTATATAATGTAATTTATTTATAGCTGTGTTTCCTGATTAAGCCGAACGGTGAGGATGAGGACGCTATGAGACGGCTGGCCCAACTCGTCGTCCGAGGTTTCACCGGAATTATGTAAGTTAGCTAAGCGACTAACGACGCGTCGGTTTACTGTTGGTTTATTGACGTTCGTCGACTGCCCGATTCGGATTGAGGCTTGCTCTTCGAGCATGTCCTCTGCTCATCCGCGCATTGACGGCGGGGGGACGGGGATAAAATCTGACGGTAATATAGCAAGCCATTTCTTCGATAGTGAAACAATAATGCGCGAGTGTCTAGGGGTCTGTTGCTATATTTTCGATGAATAGATTAATTTACATACAATGCAAAGTCCAAGCACCAAGTTCTTCATTGCAGAGTAGCCTGAGACCTTATAATA
>NW_006920416.1:846403-887122 GCF_000344685.1 Gloeophyllum trabeum ATCC 11539 | reverse complement strand
TCCGCGCATTGACGGCGGGGGGACGGGGATAAAATCTGACGGTAATATAGCAAGCCATTTCTTCGATAGTGAAACAATAATGCGCGAGTGTCTAGGGGTCTGTTGCTATATTTTCGATGAATAGATTAATTTACATACAATGCAAAGTCCAAGCACCAAGTTCTTCATTGCAGAGTAGCCTGAGACCTTATAATATTGTGTGTGTAGTTAGTCTCCTTTGGCTTTGGTATGCAAAGAGAAAGAGAGAGACCAGAGCAGCTTCCCCTATCTAGACTGTTGTGGTAAATAGTCATTCATTGTTTTGTTTGTTGAATTGGGATGTTCCCAGTGCAGTTGGTGAACGTGCATGTCATCAATAATACAGATATAGCACTACTCTGATATGGACATCTTTAAGTCCACGACGCCGTCAATGCGCGGATGAGCAGAGGACATGCTCGAAGAGCAAGCCTCAATCCGAATCGGGCAGTCGACGAACGTCAATAAACCAACAGTAAACCGACGCGTCGTTAGTCGCTTAGCTAACTTACATAATTCCGGTGAAACCTCGGACGACGAGTTGGGCCAGCCGTCTCATAGCGTCCTCATCCTCACCGTTCGGCTTAATCAGGAAACACAGCTATAAATAAATTACATTATATAAGCCATATTAGATAACATCTTCACACACGCCCTAGCAGAGAGGATCGAGGACGCGAGACGGATGGTTCTAGGAGCCTGGTGACTGATAGGCATTGCGAGCGGCGGTCCGTCCACGGTGCCCCGGTTTGGTAAACCTCTTGCTTATCGTGGGATAAGTGGGTTTTTGCCAGTGTACCGACAATTCCGAAGAGTCGTCGAGATACAAGCTGAAGTCGTACAGTCATACATATCCGTGAAACTAGCTCGTACTATTGAAAGCATAAAAGGTGGTACTGGTATCCAAGACATCTGAATCGGTATATCCGGAGCTCTATAGCTTAGCCTTGACCTCCTTAAGCCGAGCCGTTTGCATGCTCTCATCTACACGCGACCGTCATCAGTTTCATACTCACAAAACTCAGGACGCAGCAGGGGGGAGATACTTACAGTTCGAGTCGTACAACCGGTCACCTGGCACGGCCACGACGTGCTGGTGGATGTTGTGTGCATCGACCATTTCAGGGACGACCTCCTTCAGGTTGCGAGCGCCGAGGAGACGCATGTTCATTTCGAACTCGTCCTAAATGGGTTGTCTCAATACAGATCATCGCTGGCTCACGTAGGAAGTCATACCTTGAGGATCTGCAGTGCCTTGCTGACTCCCTCGTACCCATATGAAGAGAACGCGTAGATGAACGGCCGTCCGACACCAACTATCCACCCCGCATCAGAACAACACTCCCAAATCCCATCCAGAGCAAACACAACGCACCAGCAGTCGCGCCCAACGCCACAGCCTTGAGCACATCCGTCGCCCTCCTTACCCCACCGTCGACAAACAGCTGGAACTTCTCGTTGGGGAAGGTGATGTCCCTGAGCTCCTTGAACTTCGTTACAACCTCCACGAGCACCTCGATGCCTGAGCGCGCAAATTCGAGCTGCCGCCCGCCGTGGTTCGAGAGGACAACGCCCTGGCAGCCCTGGTCGTACGCCTCGAGTGCATCTTCGTAACATTGCACACCCTTGAGGATGATGGGCACTGGAATTGGGTTGGGGGTTAGCTGTGGATACTACTGACTACCGAGGGTTAGAGTACGTACTCTTTGTGATGCTTTGGAACCACTTGAGATCGTTCCAGTTCAATCCGGGGTCGATGAATGACTGATGAAGGGACAGTAAGCACCTTGCAATATCACCGGAGTATCATGCTTACGCTGATGGCGCGAGCAGCTCCCTGCGACCTGTCGACATTGCCAGACTGTCCGCTAC
Source organism: Gloeophyllum trabeum ATCC 11539 (assembly GCF_000344685.1). NCBI lineage: Eukaryota > Fungi > Basidiomycota > Agaricomycetes > Gloeophyllales > Gloeophyllaceae > Gloeophyllum > Gloeophyllum trabeum. The sequence goes on along the minus strand of NW_006920416.1, from coordinate 885,232 downwards.
TTGAGACATTATCCGGATCCTCAGCATCGAATTTCTGCCTCATATCCTACGGTACCATCGTTAGCAAATCACCCACGAAGATGTGAGATGGGGCATACCTTCTCGCGGCGACCAAGCTGGGGAGCATCGACTGTAATGAACAAACCCTTGATACCCCGTTCTTCAGCATGTTGTACGATCCGTTTCGTGATAGCCTTATCCTTGTTGACATATCTGTGATACACGAACGTCAGTTCAATACAATGTCAATTGCGCGAGGTCATCACTGACAGTTGGAGGAATTGATTCTGTCCGGGCGCGGCAGCATCACGAATTTCATCAAAGCCATACGACGCGAGAGTCGGGATCTGAGAGGGAACGGATCTCAGATTTTAAATTGATATATACCGCGACCCTGGCCTGCTTACCATCTGGATCACGCCGTGCTTGGCTGCTGCCCTGGTCAAATTCAGCTCACCATCGGGATGCCCAAGTTTTCCGAGAGCCGTAGCGCTCTATGATCGAGGCACAAAGGGGGTTTAAAATGCAACCGACGTGCAAACGGCAGGGAGCTCACGATGTACACAGGCATACTTGACGGGCATCCCAGAATAGTCGTCGAATAATCGACAGCAGTGACATCACGCAGGATCCGAGGCCTGAACCATATCCGGTGGTAAGCAGCGTGGTTTTCTCGGTTCGTAATTTCGTCATCAGCCGCCGACGAGTAATAAGCCCAGGCTTTCTCCGTCAGGACGAGTTTTGCGATGGTCTACTCACCAATAAGGTCAAATCAAAGTGCACTTGCAGTGAGGATGGGAAAGGAGAGAAACGTACCTCGAAATCGTGGAGGTTGAGGATCTCGTCGAGGGATGGCCGCTGGTTCAGCCGCTCTTGCCGAGCTTTCTCCGCATCTGAAATGGTGACCTCAACCTTCTCCACGGTGTTCAAGTCGACGCTGCCGAGCCTGGTGACACGCTCAGAACTGAATACAAGCGAGGCCTTACAAGTTACCTACTGCTGTTCCGGCTTTAGATGTGTTGTGATAGCATCTGGCGGGTGGATGGGGTCGTATTCCTCGCTGTGACGACATGAGTAATATGATGTCAATCCGACAGAACTGTGGGACGCACGTTGCATCCTTCCCTGCATATTTCAGGATGATTTTGCTCCCGCCTGGTAATCCTGTCAGACCCGGACACTGCTGCTGGTAACACTGACATACCAGGGTGATCTGTGGAAGCAACTCATGCTTAGCCTCCCTTCCATGCGTAGGCCTTCATGTACTACTCACCATCCAGAAAATCCGTGACGTCGTAAACCTTCCCTATTCAACCCAATCAACCTCCACCTCCGAGTCCCTGCTAGAACTGAACACTACTAACCATGGACAATAATCCAGCAGCTCTCTCTCGAGTTGTGCTTGGCAACCTCTTTGCCAGAGATCATACGCTCGGAGGTCGACATGGCGGGCGATGGTGAAGGTGGCGGGAGAGGTGCAGTGGGTGTACATTTACTCCCAGAATGCGGGGCGGAATGGCACACGGGCCGCGGCTCCGTGACGTCCGAAAGGGGAATCGGGACGCCGTCTTTGAAGCGACCACATTCGGCAACGCTGCCATTGGCCATTCCCCGAGGAGGCACAGCCACCCAAAGCAATAATCTTTGGATTGGCCAGTCCAACCTGCCTTAGGGCCTCGCAGGCGGCAGCGCTACTCCAGGCTCGACAGCACCAATGTGGCTGAATCTCATCAGCCTAAAGGCGTATGGATAGACGAGCTTGGTTAGCGCGACCCGGGAACAGGACCGATGTACAACGGATCATAATACGGCGGCGGACTTGTGGTCAGTTACCTTCATACTCGTATACGACACTTGACGTTGAGTAACTCTTGTCAGGACTGTACTGGGAATCCCGAATGCATCAGGGAAGTTCTCTGTTATCCAGACCCCAGCCGAACGGTCCTGCTAGTAGAACACAGATCGATTCCGGGTCGATAGATAGACACATACGCTAGTACTCGCAAAGGTACGAGAATTGATGATACCATTGAAGGTAATCCGGTACCATTATAGCTGTGTGAACCGTTGTCAGACGAAAGTGCCACGCCGAGCAAGGGGTTGGCGGTAAAGGAGAGAGTAAGGTCTGAGAGAGGACCGCCAGACTGTCTCAGTACTTATACAAGGGTACGGGGAAGCAAGACAGTCGGACATCTTGGAAGTGTACTCTGTCCGCATTTAGTAGTGCCGCTTCCAAATCGGGAATCGAGAAGTGTACATGAGGTATCATCGCATTTTTGATACTACAGCGTTATGTTTCTCCTCAATTATTACGCTTGTATTTCATTGTCATTTCAGGAAATTGCAGCACACAGTAGCTGACGAGCTCGTAGACTCGTTTCGACATGTCACTCTCGGGGCACGCCACCGCCACAGTCAAGTACCCGTAAACGCCAAATCGAGAGGCCAGCCAATATTAGTGAGGCAACAGTTTCTCCAAAGCGTTATCTCTGCTGAAGGATGCCCAGAAGAGACTGGAGGTATTCCATCTGTGATGGAGTGCTTGTTAACATTTCAAGTTGGCAGTAGAACGGGTGGGAAGGAATCAGAATTCCCTTCCACTGACACAGTGACAGGCCATCGTATATCATGCATTTGTCCTCACCTGGTAGCAACATAAGTATCAAGCTGGGGAGATTGCTTACCTCCTTGTCAAGCATAAGTACTGTGTATCCCATCAATTTCTGGATGTGACCGTCCACCGAGGGGAATACGAAGTCGACAAGCAAACTCCTTGTGCATGGCTTCATCACCGTGACCACTGAATGTAAGGCCGGGCACAAGATCATGTTTCTTCAGCCAGAAAACCGAAGTAAAAAATCCAGAGAAGATGCCCTCGATCGCCACAAAGGCTACCGGCTGTTCGCCGAAGGAGGACTGCTTTTCTACAATCAATCTCAATGCCCAATTCGTTTCACGCTTGACACAAGGTATAGTCTCTATAGCATCGGATAAGTATTTGGAAGGCCGGCTTTCGTTTGTGGTGTCAATTACTAATCATTCCTGGAGCAGCCTTAGAAGAAGCTAACTCGAACATGGAGATCACAGGATACATCTGCGTACTTACTGATGGAAGGACTACGTCGAAAACAAAGAAACATATATACATATCCTGGGCAAAGTGCCATGGTGTAGCCACTACCACAACAATGACTCTTGTATGATGGGAACCTGTAGCAGGGATGTAACACGAACAGCACCATACAAAGCTATATTAGAGAGTTGAGTGGAAAGCATAGGGCATCCAAATCATTCACGCCGGCAGAGGGCTGCTATGAAATGCGATAGGTGCTAGGCATCAGGCAGGACCTCCAAAAGCTGCTCCTCAAGGCTCGCCTCCTCCAAATATTTTTCTTCTACCACCCTGTTGCCCTCATAATGGCAAAGGGTATAACTCACTCCATTTATGGCACTATGAATATAGTCGGCAACTTCATAAACTTGTCGGTCTATGAGGCGGATGTGGCGCAGTAGCAGATCGGGCCCAACCTTGGAAGTTGGCTGAGCTGGCGCACCGGAGTTCACGAGACCATTGAAGAATGGGGTGTCCCACATGCCCTGCTTGATTACGAGTTCCCGGCTTATCATGTAATCAACGGCAAAGTGTTCCCAGCCCGAGATTTGAGAGCATACCTGCGGTTGGAGGCTTCAAAGGTCATATGCCCTGAATTGTCATCAATAGCTTTCCCGTACAGTGTTGTCAGTGACGAAGTAATTACTATGTTAATACCGTGGGAATGACTAAATGACTACTGTGCCCTTTATCGCGTCCTATGTCAGAGTAAATACTACTACTACTATGGGCTGGTGCCATCAGATGGACGAAGTTCATCTCCCTGCTGTTCTTGCTCTTCAGCAAGCAGATCATATAATGCTAGCTCCTCCTCCAATGACCTTATACCGCCTTTCCAATAGAACTCGAGTGTAGTTGCTCTTTGTTCATTGTCGAGATCATAGCGGAATAGATTCTTGAGGCTAAAGCACTCCCTCCCATGAATCGCTGACTGCGACGTAGGAGCAGGTGTCGCGTTGTGACCGCCACGGGAGGAAGTCGCAAGTGGCGAGCCCAGCATGCGTTCATCTGCGTCGCGCTCACCATCCAGCGATGAGTCATCATCAGCGATGCCGTCTAGGATCCGGGACAGCGGGATGCCTTCTACTATGTCGAAGTCTTCATATGCTGTCGCCGAAGGTGAAGACGTAGTGTCGCCGGGAGAACTAGATGATCCTGGAGGGCAGGGCTGAGTGGGAGCACTAGAATCAAGTGAGGTACCTCCCGACGCCGATGGCCCATAATGCTCTGAATCGTCGCAGAGATGGAACTTCCGCTTCAATCGCCGCCGCGGTGCTAAGCCGTTGCGTTCTTGCTCATCCTTCATATTTGCTTTGATCTTCGCCATCTTGTTGGCTTTCCCTAGCTCTAGGCGGTTACGGATCTTGCTTATAATGATACCGAGGCAGCTGAACAACCGTTCGGAACCCGCAGAGTTTGCAATAACGCTGAGTAGTCGTATAGCCAATTTCACGAGCATGTTCCGACCTTCCAGCTTTCTCTGATCCAGGGACTTCCAGATTCTCACCAAGTCGATGGCCTTGTGCTGCAACACTGTCAGCAGATTCGGACGCAAATATAACAAGGCCCATGAACCTCTCTTTCATATGCAAGTCTTGTTTTCTCTAGCTGCATGTACTGAGGGTCGAATTCCCGCTCTCCCGCGTGGTAATCGTAGAACGCATCCATGAATTCTAGGTCGGGCTCTTTACAGAACAGGCGCCGGAACATGCTTTCGGCCATGTTATAGAGTGCGAGCGGGGTAAGGGCCGTATTCTCGGGCTTAAAGATCTTGCTCCTGATGTAGGGGTTGAAAAATACGGCCAGGATATAAGGCTCGGGCTCTACCGCCATCCAACGAGCATCAATGCACTTGCGCATGTGTAGACTCACGGATAGTTCAACATCCGGATCACCAAAGATCCGGTACAGGTTGGCGAGAGTAAGGAGGACAGTGTCGAGGCGCGCGTGATTGGATTGGAGGACGTTAGTTCCGATAGCCAGTGGCTCCAGGTGACGTGTCGTCCTTTAATTATCATTAGTATGTATTTCCGCTGTCCAAACTCACGTTACCTCGACGTACCGTGCAAGATCTTGCCAGAAACCACTATGATCTTCGACTAATCCGATTACCTCCAATGCCTTGGTGCGCATAGCAGCGCGATTGCCCGCGCAGACCACGAGATCATCGCGATGCTCAATAACACAGGTACGCAACGGTTTCTGGACTCGAAGGAGCCGCGCGAATGATTGGAAATGATATGTCCAGCGCGTTATCGCCGGGAGTAATAGTGCGAGAGGCACGAGCGATGCTGCGCCTTCCCGCGGCCTCCGCTGCTCGCCCTTAAAGAGTCCTAATGCTTGACTATGGTTGTTGATCCATTTCACAACCTCAAAAGCTTTGTTGGATGTCTTCATGAATTTGGCGTCAAGCTTGTAGTAGTCTTTCACAAGTAGATTTAGCTGGTTACCGTTGGTGAGTCCCCGCGATGTGCAACCCGAGACCAGTGCCAGTGGTCATGTACCTGATGTGCAAAGCATGGCGGCGTAAGAATATGCGGCGTTCGTGCTGCCAACATCTTCCGCATCTTATTACAGTCTCCCCCGGCATCTGTACACCACGCTATGAACTCGACGCCGGTCTCTGCCTCCATCTGATCTATGTCCCTCTCAGTGAGTGCCAATAAGTTATCGGCCGTCTTTTTCTCCCCGGAGATGTCATGGGTAGCTATAAGGTGCATCTGAGTTGCTGTTAACACCACTCATCCGGACAAAGGCGACTAGCATACTCACCTTTCCTTCAACTGCCATCATAGCTGCCTGGCACGACACCTTACTTATTGTCTTCCATGTATCTCCTTGCCCTGACGCTAACTTGCCGTTAACCTCTAGTTTCGTCACGCTCTCGACCCGAGCAAGTTCAGCATTCAATACACGACCCGCGAGAACTCGACGATCTGGTACATTGGCCTGGGGTATGTACTTCTTTATAAACTTCTCGAATTCGATGTTGTTTGCGGTGTTCCATGAGATGTCGCAGCTGATGAAGAGTCAACAGAGATCGCGCGCGAACTCTTCCTGCTGCTCAGAAGTCCACTGCGGCTGCTGGCGGACGGTAATTGGCCGTGAACGAGTGACTGACACTTTCTGCTTCTTTCCAGGTGGCAGTGTCTCATCAGCAGATTTACGGGCATGCATTGCTTGCTGTGAAGCACTAGCACGGTGTATAGGAGAGGAGATGTCGGGTGTCCGGAAGGTGAATTGACCTATAGGCGGCCTGCGTGGCGTTTTCGTTGGGCTCTCGGCTATGTCGACAGGTGAGTTGTTCTCTTTGTTCATTGTATTCCCTTTGGCTGCCCCGGCCCATTGGTTTACATCAGTGCTGACGTTTGGGCATGACTTTAGATGATTCAACAGTGTTGTCTTGCGACCCTCAAGTGGCTTGACAAATTTCAGGGCTACCGACGGTGAGTTACTGTCTCGCCACTCAAAGCTATATGCTCTCACCTTCTGACCGCCACTGTTCCTCCGACTTTGAGAGGCTAGATGCTGCTCCAGGCTCGCGATTTGCATCTTTCAGCTGCTCGATGCTGAGCCTCAGGCAGCCAAGACACCAGGCACGTTTATGATTGTTGTTTGAACTGAAAGCTGAACCATCAGAGTAGAAATATTGCCAGGACTCATGCTTGGGCCGCATTGTGAGTGTAGTGGTGGTTAAGGGAGAGCTCTGAACACACAATATCCCCTCTAATATTCTATGTCATTCCCGCCGCCCCCGAGTGACTCTCAATAAATTGTGTGATATTGCCGAATACTTCTTCAGCCACCACTGGTACATATATGGCAATCCCGACGCCCATATGAGTTATTTCTCACGCCACATCAAAGGGCTCAGACGTAAAGACCGTCAGTGTAATTTCCCCGTCATTCGGTAATTACTCAATTGACTTGGTACGTCGTCATAGTTGTGACTCTGACCGTGACAACACTGTTCCCGTAGGCCTGTAAAGCATACAGTAACAGGATGACTAGTATCCATCGTCTGATGTGTTTATCAGCATTAATCATATAGTACCTCAACGTGGAGGGTTATATGATGGTCAACTCACTCTGCCGGGTTCTGTGTCGGTGATGCCGGTACTGTTGCTGCGAGGTCGACCACTTTGAAGTACTCTGGTGGGAGGTCTGTCATATAAAGGACGTGGTTGCCACCACTCCCCCAGATCTTATAGGGCTCCGTCCACTGCAAGAGCCGGTTGCCCTCAGTGTGCGCTTGCTTGTTTTGTTCGTTTGTCAAGCGTGCCTGGGCGTGGCAGTAAGTGTGCCTCTTGATGGCTAAGTCCCACTGGAACACCCGAGCAATGTGCTCTTCTTCTGCAGGTGTAAAGTGGGAGCAAGAGCGGCTGTTTCGGCGGGACATTATGGATGTCTGGACGTTCGTGCCAAAAGGCTGTGCAGGGGAGGATGAGTGAAATGTAGCACCAAGCGCACAGGACCGCCGTTTAAATAGTGATGGGACGCAGTGCTATACTGGGAATAGGATGTCTTTCAAGCTTTCAGTGAAGAACATGGGATGAATAATAGCAGTTTGATGCAAATTGGACGAGAAGGAAGCGCGTGGCAGAAGCTACCCAAACAAGGACATCAGAAGTGCTGAACAATTGCCCCACATTGCACCTCTGACTCTGATTCATCTTCGTGAGTAAGTTTGCTTGTAGTAGCTTGTGGGTCCTTCAATCTCTATCACTGACTGAATGGCTGGTAGATTCTCTTCCATTTCTTGGAGTCATCATCACGGTGACTCAGATTCTCGTGTATGCATCCAATCTGCCATTGTACTTGCTACATAGTATTGTCTTTCCGATTGCGGAGAGAAAGAAAGCCGCACTCCGTCACCAGGACCCTTGAACCTTGGTAATCCCAACAGAGGAGATTGTCTGCGCTGAAATTTGGTGGTGCAAGGAAACAGTCAAATCTGTTCCAAAATGCCTACCCAGCTCAGGTATGTATTTGTACAATTTTTGTCGGGGAGATCCTGTCTGCAAGAAAGGGGCAGCAGTGACTTTTCCTCCAGAAAGGCAGCCCTGTGATGCGTAGCCTGAAGGTAACTACCACTGGAACACTTGAAGATGTTTAAGTGTCACCAGAATGGCAGAGACGCATGTATCACATTATCCTTGAGGGGCTGGCCAATCAATGATTGACATCCTGAAGCTAACCTTAAATTCTCCTCTAATTTCTTTCGCATACCGGGGTAGGTTAAACAAATGTCTCGACTTACAAAGCCTATTGAATAGGCTTTGTCTGACCCAGTGGCATAGGTGTTCTTCTGGTCAGGTGCTGACCTTACACCCCATTGCGGACGTTGGCAGGCACCTGCGTGTCATACGGTGATAAGCCTCAGGATTGTCTGACCCCCGAAAACGCGGACTCAGCGCATCGTACAAGCCCTCCGGAGCTTATTCGACACAGCACTCACACGCCTCTAGGCTTCTATGGGCTCTAAAGACTTGCTCTGTGTTTAGCTCCGGACTTCCTAACATCCTTGAGGCGTACACGGACCCATTCCACGATTTATCTCCGCGAACAGGAGCTCTGGAGCGACTTAACCAATGCAACGTCTAGATGAATTAGCTCCGGGGCCCGCGGGAACTTCTATCGAGGGGCGTCGTCCTCATGCCCACCCTCCAGCACTCACTCCCCCTCGTTTCCGTCAAGATACCGAAGGTGCGGACGCATACAAGTCACCATAAGGTCAGCATCAGTCAGCAAACGGCCGGAGGTAATTAACACGTGACCGGCGTGTCGCACGGAGTGATGGGACCGCCTGGGTCAGGTGGCGGAGCGTCAAGGCGACCTATAAGGGCTGGAATGAGCAAGTAGGAGTGTAAGGGAGTCGTATGGTGTATGGTATAGCGGAGGAAAGTGCTGAGCAATCCTGTGGGTAGCGGCGTTTATTTGTTATTTATCTCCGGACGGTCGCAAAGCCATTCCTGTAGTATAAATTGTACAAAGTAGCGTACAGAAAAACAAGTTTCGACTTCACCATCTCAGAGAATTAGCGTTACGATCTCAGCGACCCGAGAAGTTCGAAAGCGTCGAACTTAGCGAATTATAACCGATCTTAGCTTTGCCAATAGGCCTGACTCGTCGAGTGAATTATCTCCGCCATCGATTCAATTAGCTCTGGTGCGTCTCACGTAGCGAAATAAAAATTAAACAAGTCCCTTTAGCGTTTTCTACTCCCGTGGGCCCGAACCTACACTCAGTTCCGTGGTTTGCAACTTTGTTTGCGACTTTCCGGAGATAAATACTCCGGAGCGTCCATTAGTGTTTGTTTCAGGCATCAAGGTTTTTGTTTTATTTTTCTAGGTCTTCCTACGGACTACCCTACGGCGTCTTACTCCTCCTTTCCCCCTCGAACTATTAAATACCCTTCGGTTGTCTCGGACCGCCTTCACCCATATCACGGGGTTTAGGTTTATTCCTTTTGGTCCTTGGTGATTGTTGTGTGTCAGTGCATATCAACGGGAACAAGTTCCTACCCCGAACTTTCAAGGACTGTCCAAAAGGGCTATCTTGCCTTTTCAAATGCTTGATAATATTTTCGATACACATGGCCTTCTGCGCCACTGGCACCGAACCCATTCGTGACTATCTGTATTATCTGGGGTCCTCAGGCTCCAGCATGCACTTGTGGGTCCTATGATTTCTATCAGGTTTGAAATCCTGATTCTGCCAATCTTTTGAGATGCACGCGTTAGCAACCATTTGTACAAATGGAGCACATTCAAAGGGGCCAAGGGTTGCTGCCATGACTCACACAATGCAAGGCATTATCCATATGTGCTAACCACTGCACTTGCAATTGTCTCGCTGATTGCAGAGAAGTGGAGGAAGCTGATCGCAGATATGACTAGGGCCCCGCAGTGGCAATAAAAGCTGATGCTTGAGCTTCGAGGATGACCACACCAGACACCTCAACGCTTGCGCGCAGTTTAGCTATGAACAATCCTCTACATCTCCATCCGCCCAACTTGAACCCAACGGCTGCAGTTCTCGCTCTTCCCCAATTGGTCCATACTATGTACAGCATTTTGTACGACCTAGACACTCGAGCCATAGAACATGATGCCCCGAACGGGTGGAACTGCTGCCGCGGTGAGCTTTCAGCCATGCTCTCGCCTCAGGAGTGATGGCCCAGTTCACTGATATGTCTTGTAGCCGCTATTTACAAGCAGATCTGCGCCTTCCTGACCGCTTTGGGTTATGTGCACAAGCAAGGCTCCGTGTGGCAGGCCGCTAATAAGGCCTGCACCGAAGTGTGGGCTCACATGGCCATTCTTCAGAGCACTATATGGCCTCGCGGTATTTTTTCAACAGTTATGAAGGATATACAAGTCTTTGTAAACAATCCACTGTTTCTGATGGCTACCCACCATGTTCGTCTCGGTGGTAACAGGGCGATGTCTCTGCTTGGGCCAACACCTCGCGGACTTGCTCTCAGAGCACCAGCAGTCCCAAGGTTCCGTATGCTAGCTGGTTGGCCCAAGAATCCTCCCGCCTTGCCGTGTCATGTCAGAGCCAGTGAAGCCACCTCTAATCGAGCAAACTGGAGGCACGGGGTTCCGGAACTGGCCGGACCTCCTTGACTATTACCCTTCAGCTTCGTGGATGAATGTGTTCATTGTTGTCTGAGCCAGCGCTTCTTCTGACTCTCTCGCTCATCAACATCCTTTTTTGCTGGCCCTTGCCATTTATAGTGCTTTCCTGTATGTCCATGGCATTGGCCTTGTGATGCTAAAGCTAGGATCAGAATGTTTAAATGTATTATGATGTATTCAATGAAAGCGCTCCGCCCTCTTTATTTCATGTCCTAACTCCCTTGTGTGATGGCTCTATAGGTGTCGGCTCGCGAGCGACACCCATTCCCCCACATTGGGCGGTAGCTCAGATGGCATGTTCTGCCCCAGCGGTAGGTATGCCGCTGTCACGGTCCACCTAACGGCATAATCTGCTGCGTCGGATGAACAAAAGAAGCGATGGCATACCTCATTCAGTTCTACTTGGGCATGTCACATGCGCTTACCGCATTTTGCCCATCGTCATCTATCCCGGGGTTCCTGGAGCCATACTAGTGTAGACTTCACGAAACATGCCAACTCTGCGCACTTCCCTAGGTAAAGACATGGACTGAGCACTGAGGAGCAACGAGAAAGAGTCCCGCCACCTACCTAAGTCACGTCTTTCAAGTTATCGACTCCTTGGTTACGGGCACGTTTATTACCCCGGGATTCATGATGGCAATCTCTGCATGACAGTGGTAGGCTCTTGGGGAGCATTGTAGAGGTTGCTGGAGGTATGACTACTTGGGTGGTGCATTTCCATTTCCCCCGCCGGGGCGCGCTGAGGCTTCTATCCTTGTACAAGCCTCCATTAATCTCCTCTATCTGCACCTTTTCCTGTCCCACGACGAGAGCTTGAACACAGAAGTGCGCAGCTGAAGAAGGCTGACTTCAAAGGAGTCGTTGGATGGTGGGTTCTCTCAAGGACTTCCCCTAGTCATGAAAGACAGTGACAGGCGTGGCACTGTACTAGTGGACTCCCCACCGGCATGCCCTGGAAGCCTGACAGAGGCCTTTATTCCCTGCTTGTCTTTGCTGAAGATTTCGAAGTAGGAGGCGACTTCTGTGAGACTCGTTCCGTGAACCGCATTGTGCAGCAGCACAGCTGTGGCATATGGCAGCGCCTTGGCCACTTGTCATGTATATCGGAAACCTAGACCATGACAATGTTGGGCATCTCGCAGCGCATTTGCACAATTCTAAATTCGGGTGAGACGTGGACTGCAGTGGTTTCAGCATCAGCATCAGCATCGGAAGTTGAACCTAACCATCCACACTCTCTATCTTCCCATACGATACCCTCAGGAGATGAAATGCGTGGTCTCATTGAACATATTCAGCACACGTCTAAATGTCGTAGACCTTGGAAACCGTTGCCAGAACCACTGGCTCGCACTTCTGCTGCAGCACCGCGGGACCCAGGGCAGTGCTGGGTGCTTATTACTTAGTCTCCTGCCCTTTCGGCCCAAGCCCTCTGTGGCTCCAGCCGCCGCACTGAGTCGGGGTTGTCCAATTGTGACGCCCTGTAATTGCGAGACGGCAAGGATAATACATCAATGCATGTCTGACTCACCGCCGACATTGAGTACCATAAAGTTGTACCGCATTCATTCCATATCAGAGTACTGCCAATTTATCCTTCTGAATACCATGCATCGCTGCAGGCCCTGTGTGCGCCAAGCCAGTAGGACGCTATCAGACGAATGAAATGAGATCAGGGATTCGATGCAACGCCCAACGCTAGGAGTTATCTTCGTACGAGGTAGCTGGCTGGCCCTGTCAACCATGAATACAGCGAACTAAAAGAGGACTGTGTGGCGTATCATATCGCGGCTGGTCGTACCTGGGAGAGCCATGATCCCGGGCGATCTCAGCTCTGGCTGAGCTTCCGGTGGCACAGCAAAGTCCGCCGCTTATTCCGGCGATGCAGCCTATAAGCAGTGAGACAACCTCCAGAAGCGGGTACCCAACGAGGAGACTCGCGAGGTATGCTAAGTTACTCGCAATATTTAGAGCCGATGATGCATAGGTGTCACTGCATGGACATGTCATGTTTGGAAGCCTGTGCGGCCTTTGAAGGCGCCAAAATGTACCTCGCACGTTCTGAGCAGAATCGAAAGTCAGAGGAAGCTTGACAACTAGCAATAAGAGCTCACCTTATCGCAAGCGCAGAGTGATCACGCTACGAGAGGTCGAGAGACAGTTAGCCACGCAGCAAAAAGGTATAAATATGTCGTGCTGTCTTGAAGGTCTGCTAACCATACCCTGGCCCCCTCCCAACCTCCTCGGGTAAGCGCTTGCTATGTCTGAGGAGGCTCGCCGCATATTCTGCACTACTCTAGACGCTTTACGCGCATCCAGTATCGCAACACGTCTTCGTCCCTTCAGGTTTCGAGTCATCATCCGGCAAACACATAATCGGGGTGTGGCAATAGGACGCATGAGGCGCGTGGACAGAAAACTGGGGATCGCAGGCGTCGGAGTCATCGAGAGCATGGCACGACTTCTTCTCGACCTCCATCGCGACTTTTATACTAGGCCCATCGTCCTCTAGCGTCCCCTTCATCGACAACATCCGCGGTCAGACGATGGAGCGCCCTCCCCCCCCTAATAATCACAAGCCAATTGGCTATTCCTGCTATTTCGGACCGATTTGGCAAGTGGAGACACGTTCGAAAGCTGACTGCCTAGTTCAGCCACCGGCCTTACCAGTTGCGCCGTATATGAATCTGCTGTGTGAACGCGAATGACTTCTTAGGACTGCTTGCTGGCTGAATATCTGCACGGAACGCCTTGGAGAGCAGCGTTGATCCTCGCAGCGCATAGAGTCCGACCTGGGTCGCTGTTGCCCCTTTCTGCAGGCAGGAGTTCTGACCGAGGAGCCCTATAATGCAATCGCGAGTCGACACCCTTCCGAAGGCAGAGGATCAGCCCAAGAAAGACTTCTGGAGGTATCTGAGGAGTCACCTGAACTTTTATCGGGTTCATCTCATCGTCTTGTGCGTATGCTACTTTCTTTCGAGTAACAGAGACTAAGTCTTGCATCTAGCACCTTTACGCCTATCCTATTTTCCGGCATTCTGTACGCAAGCAATGGAGAGTATCCGATCTCATACATCGATGCGCTCTTCAACTGCATCAGTGCCATGGCAGTCTGTGGACTTGCGACGGTGGATCTCAGCCAGTTAACAGGATGGCAACAGGCCATTCTCTTCATTCAGATGTGTCTAGGGAGCCCCGTACGTAGCCACTCCACAATATTTGCTGCTTGCTAATAACTCAGTAGGTGCTCGTGTCGTGGGTAATGGTCTATATACGGAGGTGAGGTCCGACGACCCCCCGATATTAAATGGACACTGAAACCATTCCCGCTGACCGCAGGTATTTCTTTGCCAAGACATTCGAACACATGGTCGAGGCGGAGGCCGCGAAGCGCACGAAAGTGAAGATCGATGTCGAGGCGACCATCATACCCTGGCACAGCAAAATGGTTAACATGCTCCGGCGGCGCAAGCGGCTGACCTCGGTGAAGGAGGAGAGCGAGGAGAGCACGCCGAAGGAGCGCAAGCCGAGCTCAGTGAAAAAGCTGCGGACGGACATGATACGCAGAATGGACGACGCGCCGAAGCTGGTGGATCCCAGCGGGTGGATAAGTGAGGGCCGGACAGAGTCGACGCTGCACACCCCTGCGCGAGGCCCAGCTGTAGATACACGGGAGGTACAGACCGAAGGTCAGAATCATCAGCTCAGTTTCGCGGACCGGCCGTCAGTTAGTCCAGACCGCAGCTCCACCATAAGTTCAAGTAGCTCAGAGCATCATGAGGAGCAGACGGAAGGGGCGACCACTCCTGACAGATCAAGGTGTTTCTGCACTCATGTTCGTAACCATATTTTCTTACTGAGAGAAGTAACGCAGGAAAGGACGTCGTCTGTCCGATCCTGGTATGGCTCGCCGATTTAGGTCTGCCTCAGTGACCGGTTCGTCCTGGCCATTTCCAGCGCAATGAGAAATACGCTCATGCCATAGTCGTATAGCGAACGAAGAGAATTTTCGTCGCTACCCGACTGTCAATGTGGCGGCATATACTTCCAGAGAGCCTGATCCCCTGCCTAGGACACAGACCGTTGAATTTGCCCCTGAACCTCGTCGGCAACGCTTCACGTCTGTGGACAGAGAGCGGGGAAGGCGGGCCTCCGTCATATCAGAACAAAGTACTGCTTACCGACGGCCGAGTATAGAGCCCACCGACACGCAGGACGAGCGCAGTAAGTTGTTCCACCGGGTTTGAAATTCAAATTGTGATGTGATAAACTACAGGACCTGGAAGGAGGCCTTCTGTCACGCTACGCCCCACAATGTCGACAAGCCACACATTCCCTCGCTACCCCACTGGTGTGCGGACAAAACATCGCGGATTCGGAGGGTTTCCGATGCCACACGAGATCCTGTCCCGTGTATTCCGATATTTCTTTCCTGAGGTGCAGCAGAAATTGCACCGCACGATGACGATGCCTCGGACGCAGACGATTGCTTCAACGCGCGGGGAAGTGCCGGCTGGTGTCAAACCAGTGCCTTATATCTCCTTTGACGCGATTGTAGGACGTAATTCGGCCTTTTACGAGCTTACGAACGACGAACTGGAGGAACTTGGCGGGGTCGAATACCGAGCTCTGAATGCCTTGCTATGGATCGTCCCAGTAGTGAGTTATGCCCGGTTGAATGTTTTGGACAAGTCATTCTCACTGTGCGTCTAGTACCACATTTGCGTCCAGGCCATTTCCTTTATCGTCATCGCGCCGTACATGTCGGAAAGTCGTTGGAGTTCAGACTTCAAGCCACCAGCTTTGCATCGGAACCTCCCACCACCTTGGTGTGTTCAGTTATACTTTGTGTTTAATAACACTAATGCCTGATTTGTCCTAGGTTTGCATTATTTCAAGTCGTCTCGGCGTACACGAATACGGGAACCTCCCTCGTAGATCAATCTATGATACCCTTCCAGACAGCTTATCCAATGATATTTTTTGTAATATTTCTTATCTTAGCTGGTAATACCGCCTTCGTAAGTGCTCTATCTCTAATTCACGGCCACATCCTAAGTTCACCTGTATAGCCTATTTTGTGAGTGGATTCCACTTTTGGCCTTCATTCAGCGTTTCTGATATTGATGGGCCACGCAGTCTGCGGCTTATGATGTGAGTCCAGTCTCTCTACTGTGCGATGGAGTCTCACGATTTGTGTCTAGATGGACCATGACAAAAGTGGTTCCTCCTAGATCACGGTTAAACGAGACGTTGCACTTCCTACTGGACCACCCTCGTCGATGTTTCATCTACCTCTTTCCTTCGCATCAGACTTGGTTTTTGCTCATTGTTCTCGTGACACTCACGTACGGTGCTTTCGTGAGCTACGTTAGCTTGTTTTGACACCTCTTTAGCTGCACAGATTGGGTGTCGTTCCTCGTCCTGGACATTGGCACTCCAGTCATCGAGGCCATACCAGCCGGTACAAGGGTGATTGTTGGGCTTTTGCAAGCTACAGCTGTGCGTGCGGCGGGATTTTCTGCCGTTTCGCTGTCCGCTCTGGCACCTGCTGTGAAGTACGTGCCGCGAATCTGTCACATTTTCTTGGATTCACCACGTCTCTTACGCAGGGTCCTATACGTAATCATGATGTATATCAGCGTCTGTGAGTAATTCTTTCACCTATGGGAAGACATGTATACCTTACCCTGTGTTTTAGATCCTATCGCCCTGAGGTATGTTTGAAAAGTTGTTGCGTTGTAATTCGCACTCATGATTACAGTGTGCGTTCAACGAACGTATACGAGGAGCAGTCGCTGGGAGTCTTCGAAGAAGACGACGAATCCGAGAATGACGTGGAATTTCAAACTACTGGGCCTCGCGTTGCAGTCTGGAGCCGCTACTTGGCATGGCATGCTCGCAAGCAGCTCGCATTCGGTCAGTACAAGCCATATTTTTCCCGTTGTTGTCAAGTCCCTGATACTTGAGTAGACATGTGGTGGTTGGGCCTGGCTCTTGTTCTGTTGTGCATCATTGAGGTAAGTGACATGACTTCCACAGGCGCATTACACAGTCCGAGACGTTCGCACAGCGACATAATATCGATGCTGAGGATAATCAATCTTGGTTTAATATCTTCTCAATAAGTAAGTGATTGCCAGAGACGGTGGAACTATCCGAATTAACTTCATCTCTTCTAGTTTTTGAACTAGTTTCGGCATATGGCACTGTCGGGCTGAGTCTCGGGCTCCCTACGGTCTGTTTTTCCAGTAAACATACTCGTTACAGTATAACTGATTCCTAGCAGGCGAACTACTCGTTCTCAGGCGCCTTCCGACCCTTGTCCAAGTTGATCATATGTATCGTGATGATACGTGGCCGTCACCGGGGTCTCCCAGTCGCGATTGACAGGGCTGTCATGATCCCTCCCGAGTTCCGTGCTCAACCGGACGAAGGCACGATGGCAGAACAACGCAGCTTGCGCAGTGTGGTCAGCCGTACAAGCGCATACCGGCAGCCGCCACCCAATGCTGGGCACATGGAGGAGATACCTATGGCAGATATACCCGAGGACGCAGTGATGACAGACGACATAGATCATGTTAGGACAAAATCCACTTGACGGACGCATATGACACGACAATCCTACGAGCACTATGAGCGCATGACTCCTGTATATTTTTCCGCGTTTCGCATCCCTTAGACACATACTCTGTACTGTTAGTACATGTATGAGACGCGGTTCATTTCATATTATGGAGAGAAAGCCTCTCCTTCTATGGCTAATTTACAGTGATCCTTGTAGCCCCCACCCATCACCTAAAGAACGTCTATATAGTCCAAGATACATCTATGCAATACGAGCTACTTCATGATACGGAGGTGGTGCTTCGCCGAGCTCGGTCTCCTGTCCGGCGACGAGTCTTTCAAATCGCCTATTGCGTTCAACAAGACTATCCGGCGGGGCCGGTGATGGAGAGTGGTGGTGTAAATGGGGCGGCCGAGAACCCTCTTCTGACGAATCTGTTGATCGGCGCGAGTCTATGCGTTCGAGCGGGTGATGCATGGCGGATGACGTAGACACGAGAGGGTTGTGGTGGAAATGCGAGGATGACGGGCGGGATGGTCCCGGGAGGTCCAACGCATCTCCATCCAGATTGGGTGACAGGCCCTTGCCTTTACAAGGACACGCCTCAGGCTGGGGTAGAATGTCGTTGGCATTCTCCGAATACGGGGGCAGCGCTATCCAATCGGGGTTGCACATGCACTGGATAAGCAAGAGTAAGCGCCCGTTTGACCGGGTCCATCGCGGGCGACCGAACTCACCGAGAGGATGTGGACCGGAGTCTGCACGACGATGTCGAACATCTTCCTCTTCCCCGTCTTCTGGTCAATGAACTGGTCGTCGCCCCGCTCCACCCGGAAGATGATCTTGAGGGTATGCGTGATGGAGATATTACTCTTCTTATTCCTGTTCGTGAAGTTGATCTGATCGCAGGAACTCGGGAGCTGCAACTCCGTGTGTAGAGTCCACGGCCCCGGACCCATGAAAGAAGACGCCAGTTCCGACGCGTCGTCTTCTGGATTGAGCAAGACATACAAAGGTGAGTTCTTAAATGCCTCGGGATCGTCCGAATCGAGGGGAAGTAACGGAGGACAGTCTTTCTCGCCGTGCTTGAGGGACATGAGAATGATCCGGCGAATCGGGTCTGTTCTAACCACGCGCTTCATATTGGCGAGATAGTCCACCCGTTCTTCAGTACACAGTCAGCAGAGATGCACATGAAACGAAGAAACAAGCACAACCCACCTTCGAGCAAGATCGATATCCGGTATACTTTGATCTTATCCAAGGGCATAAGCGTTAAGTGTACCGGCATCGTCCCGCCGATGTGGAACGTCCTGCCAGAGATCGAGATGAAGTACTGCAATTGATCATCCCACTGTCGTTCGACAATAATGTTCTCGGTATCCTCGGCATCTTCCTCCGGGCACGCGACAAGGGTGACTTCCCTCGACGCAGTGAGTTTCGTCTTGAACGCGCCTGGCCGGTGTACGTATGCCTTGAGGCGCCAGATCACGCTCCCATACTCGCATCTGAGCGTCGGCGGAGAACTCGCAGGGATGGTGAAGGAGATGGGGTACGTGTAGGTGCCTAGAGTGCATGAACTACGTCAACATCGGCGAAGGAGGGTCGGCGGGACTGACTCACCCTTCTTGAACTCCTTCCACCCATCCCCATACTCCTCGTCTTCCTCCTCCAACCCGAGCAGCTCGCCCACTCTCCCCAACGCCGACTTCTCCTTCCTCGGGGACATGAGCCCCACACCATCAACCACGGGCTCCTTCCCCTTGCCCTTCTCCAGCGTCCGCCCCCTCCTGAATTCCGCCTCGCGATCGACGCTCCGCTCCAGGGTGTGCTCCCTCGAATTCGCAACGCGCATCCTCGGCGAGCTTGAGCGGAAGCGGTCGCGCACGGAGTCCATCACGTTTGTGACGGCGGCGAACGTGAAGCGCTTGTGCTTCCGGCCGCGCTCGTCGTGCGGGGACGGCGAGCGGATGCGGCTCCCCTCACGGGAGGAAGCAAAGGCGTACCCCGAGTCTTCGTCCAGGCTTTGCCGACGTGAGGACTGGTCGCGGTCTGAGCGTAGGCTAGATGCCGACGAGTTCGTCGTCGACAAGTTTGGGCGACGAGGTCCGGGACCTATCAGAAGCAAGTCAATATACTTGATTCCCTGATCGCGAAAAGCTGGAGCCTTACTCTCGTCCAAATGCTCGCGCAGCATATTCCGAGAATCCTCAAGGTGACTCGCAGGCTCTTCCGACCTGGGTGTGATAGGAGTCATAGGAGTCACGTTCAGCTGCGACGTCGACGCCGCCGGGCTGCTGTGTTGAGTGTGGTAGATCGACGCAGCCGGACTTAGGGCGGGGGGATGAACCTCAGCCACAGGCGAAGCGGGACGAGGGGTGTACGGGGGTGTCGCGAAGTGCGTGTTCTCGTGATGGGAGATTGCGTCGCGCTGGAAGTGCGAGTAGTCCATGCTCACCCGCCTGGACACACGTCCGCGCTCCCGGCTCGGCTCTCGAGAAGGGCTGCCCCGCGGTGTATCGGCGTGCTCGCCGTGTCCGAACGTATCTGTGACCGCTTCGTCGTCGTGGTAAAGGGACAGTCCTGGGCCCACCGAGAGTGTGCGACGGGAGGACGAGGCGGGGGTCGAGCCCGCACGGAAGAAGACCGTCGATGCGGTGTAAATCTTGTGTTCTTCCGTTATCTCAATGCGCCTCGCTCCGACACCTGTTTCCGCGAGCCTGAAGATTCAGGCCACTGTTAAACCAGATAAGCTGGAGAGCGACTTACCTTCCGGCCAAGCGGTGCTCGATTTGCCCTGGAGCTCAACCTCGATGCTCTTTATCCTCGTCGGCTTGACCAGGTTCAGCGTCAGGAGCCCGCGCAGCATCGCAGGCGGGGCGTTGTCATTCTGGGCACGGCGTCTGCCAATGGCGTCTGGAGCGCGAAGGAAGACGACTGACTCTGTCAAACGGATGGACAGCGAGTTCTTGGACTTGCTTGTGGCGGCCATTGCGAAGTGCGGGGTCGACGGCTCTCTGTAAGCCCAAGATAGTCAGAAGGATCATACCGTAGGATATGAGCCACAGTCTGGACATAAATAAGCACGCTTACGAACCTAGACTGCTATCTTAGTGCGCCTCCTGATCCTTGTTCTGCTTCTCGGTCCGTCAGTGCTGCTTTTCGTTCTGTCAACAAGGCCCAGCGCTGTGAACGTCGAGCAACAGAGAGAGCGACGGGGAGCGTTGTTGCCTGAGGACTTTTATGTCGGAAATTTGAGCCGATGCAGCCTCTTATGGAGAGGCCAGCCTCCTGTTGCAGCATATGGCAGTTGTCGTGCCTGGATTTTCGCAATCGATTAAGCTTTTGGGTTGCCACACCGTGAGTGGCCGGCCGGACCTACATTTGGTCTCAAATGGTAATTGCAGCATGGGACCCATGATACCTCTCGGTGAATGCATGCATGTTCTAATACATGTCTGCCAACATGCGCGACGCTACAAGCCAACAATGGTGAAAAGTCGGCGCTCTCTGGCGATATTTCGTGCAAACATACCACACAAAGGAGAATCAAAGGGGTGGAGCCTGTGTAAAACTGCAGTGGAGTATGTATAAAGAGCTCGCATCAAGCGGAGTCCTCCAATATTACGCACCAGTTTTCCCGGACGAGAGAGAATGGCGCCGGATGTTGAGCTAAGGGCAGGAGACACCTCTTACGGACAACGGGCCCAGGAGACTGCTGATCTTACTTCCCTCGTCACCAGGCAGCTACAATACCAGGAAAGTGTCCTGCAACGTCAAAATTGTACACTGGCGTCAAAGTTGGAAGGCTACCTTGATGGCAATGGGTTCTCAGTGTATGTGCGTATGAGTGCCAGTGAGGTTGTGCAGTAGATAGGCATACCACACATAGGATTCGAGTACGGGGAATTTCCAGACGTATGAGCCAGAGGTTATGCAGACGCGTTTCAAGGGCAAATATGGAAAATATCAATCGATACTTACCTTGAGCCCTTTGAAGCGGCTACCGAGTTGAGTTACACCAAGCTCCTACACTCGAGATCGTCCATAACACGCTGCGATAGACGACCTCGAACGTATAAACATGATATAACCGCAATCTCGCTAGGTTAAGTAACATGATGAGGTGGAACTCAAGCACTCACAAATGCTGGTCTGCTGTAAGGTGTGCACGGGGTCCTGGTCCGGCGCTTCCGTACCACCGTCGCAGTCAAGCAAGTAATTAGCCGTTCTGTTGCAGTCCAACGCACGTTGATGCCCATGTGCACTACAAAGTTAATTTCTGCCCGACCAGATCACATAGCACTGTGATGTATTCCATACATCCATCCTATCCTAGATACAACGTGAACAAGAGCATAAGAACGGATACACAAGCTCGCCTTCGGACCAGCTAGATAGGCGAGACCACCGATACAACTACTGCGACTAGCGCAAACACAGAGTGATGAACAGCAACCGTGAGCAGGAGAGAGTTATGAATAAGTTAGTCATACAGCAGGGACGTCAAAACATCAAGGACACTCAGAAATTGCGGCGCTTCAGCCAGTTATGCGGGCGCGCGCTGCGCTTCGAGCTCGACTGCTGGAACGACACGACCTTACCGCCAGCATTCAAGTACCCGTCGATCTCACTCCGGGTCACCGAGCCCGTCGAGAAATCGAAGCTGTCCCAGTGCTGGATCGCAATCTGGTCGGTCTTGACGTCGAAGATAACCGCGTACGTCGCGGTGCCGCTCGCGGGGCGCGAGAAGAACGCGTCGCTGCCCGTGCCCGTCGCGCCCTTGAACGAGTAGATTTCCGAGATGCCCTGGTTCTGGTCCTGCCCGCTGATGACCTCGACGACGTCGAGCTCGCCGCAGCCGCCGGGCGAGCCCTGCCCGCGGCAGTTGCAGCCGTACTGGGCGCTGCGCACGATTTGACCGTTCAGCGCCCAGATGGCGGGGGGCGTCGACCCGCCCGAGGGCATCTCGACCTCCATGACGAACATCTTGGAGTCGGCCCAGCCCAGGTTGGCGGTCCCGCGGAAGAATCCGTCACAGGTGGAGGACGTGCACGCAGTTGAAGTCATGATGTTCTAAGATTAGAGCAGAGTAGTCAGACATAATGTCCTGAATTGGTGACAAGACCAGAGGTACGCACCACTTCCTGACCGTCGGGGAGATTACCGGTGTAGGTGCTTGCACTGGGAGAAGCGGCAGCATCGGTGAACGCACCGTTGGCGTAGGACTGACTAGAACCGCCGCAGACTAAGAATAACGACCCGCGTCAGCAAGATCTTCCAGGCACACCATGGAGCTTCACACGTACTCGACCATTCACCGCTCGTCGACCCGCCCTTGTTGTTCATGAACACAAGGTTCGAGCCAGAGCCACCAGCAGCCCACGAGCTCACTTGCGACCAAGTGGCGCCAGTGGAGTTTCCGGGCTGATAGACAGCGATATTGTGCAGGTTCATGGGTCCGCGAAAGACCATCGTCAGATCCTCGTTAAACGGCGCGAGGTTGCCCGAGATCTGCTTCGGCTGCTGGATGCACGACGGGTTGACGTCGCACGTCGGGAAGGTGCCCGGCAGCATGTTGGTGACCTGCTGGTACGAGCCAGACCCGCCGACGTTCGTGTACTTGAGCGACGTCAGCGCGCCGGATTGCGACGCGGCCGCGGCCGCGAGGTTGTTAGAAGAAGGGGAAAGCGCGGCAATCGCGAGCGAAAGACTAGAGAGGGCGGCTGATGCGGAGACCATGGCTGATAAGTCTTTTGTCTTTTCTTCTGGGATAAACGACTGTCGTCAAAGGAGAGCGGAACCACTGAAACGAGCGAGGTGGTCCTTATGTGTTGTACGGGAGAAAGCACGCAAGAAACGAGGGACTATGCCGCAAGACAGCAGACAGGCAGCAGGTGCTGGTCGTAAATGAACACAGTCCGGCGCGTCCAGTCAACCAAAATGGCCCCCCATGGATTCTCACGGTGTGATGCGTTACGTGACTACATCCTGGAAGGTAGCCTCGCTCCTCTGTGGCTGGAGCATCGTTCAGCAGCAGAGAAAAAGGTGCAAGAATCATACCGGAACAATCTGGTAACGTTTCTCCGGAGAGAGCACAGAACAGCACTTGCATAGCTCCTGAGCGGTAGTAGGGAGGACCTTGTGTAAGTTCGTGCTGAAACCCAAGCAGATAGGTAGAGGGACATCATTAATGTCATGAATGTTGGGAGCCAGTCAAGGCAGATAGAACGTTGCAGACGCAAACAAAATTTGAAGTCCTTCAGACGTCCAGAAGTCCAAAAGAGATGGGTGTTGCAATTAGACGGTATGAGACCATGTAATCAATATACGGTGATAAATTAAGTGCAAAATTGAAGTCTAGTCCTCCCTGGAGAAAAAGGTGTGAGCAACGAGGCTACAGCAGGAACAACGACTATGGACGTACTCAGGTGTCTCCCTTCTCAGGAACAGATCTATAGCTGCTGAGAAAGCCGCAAACGCCAGCCCACCTCCAAGAACGGCCTTCGGCCCTGAATTTCGCGCAAGAATGCCTCCCGCCACGAACCCCGCTGCAACAGGGTTGACCATGTCGTTTCTAGCGCGATACTAACGTGACATGGTTAAACACTCCGATTGATACGCCAGGACAGCATACTCACCGATTCGATCACACACTCGATGCCCGCAAATAGCGCACCCACCTTACCAAAACCCTTTCCGCTCCTCCACATATTCCTTCCCATCTCCTTGAACACCTCCGCCGCCTTCTGCTTCTGACTCCACCCTGCTTGCGCTTGCTGCCTCAGGATAGGATCTTCGTACGCGAACGACGCCTGCATGAGCGAGAACAACCCGCCCAGCGCAAACCCTACATGCAAGAAACTATTTCTACAAACGACATTCCATACCGCGCGTGCTGCAAGGATCGCTGCACTTACCACCGCCGCCCGCGATCGCGGTTTTGACCACGCAGGACTCCATGCCGGAGGTCATGACGTTCTGCCATTTCTTCATCTGTTCCATCTGTTGTCGTTCCTCCTCCGATATGCCTGGGGGAAGAGGCTCCCTCCCTGCAGGGAATACTGGAGCCACCATTGGTAGAGCCATGGCTGGGAGTCGTTGGCAGAGGCCTCGTTGGCGTCGGCAGAGATGACGGTGGCGGAAATTGGCCGTGAATCTTCGGTGCAAGCCCTCGGTTTTCGCACGCACCTCCCAAATGCAGTAATGACCGCAACGCCGCTGACTTTAGATTCAACGCCTTACCGGTGGCGGAAATCCTGCTGGGCCTTCCAAGTCTCGCGTTCGTCGCACTCTCCCAAGCATGTATCCCCCTGCCAACGCTCGCGACGCCGACGCCGCCATCCGCCAGACCGACACTGACGCCGCCGGTGCCCGCCTCTCCGCCGTGCAGAAAGGCTACCTCCACGACCCCTTCGTCAAGGCGCTCGTCCCGCGCGCACACTTGCAGCAGCCCCGCCCGCCGCTGACCAATGTCGGCACGTACGTCCGATCGGAGGGCATCGACGAGCTCGTCAACCGCTGGCTCGACCTCGCCCAGGAGGACGGCGTGAAGGCGCAGGTCGTCAGCCTGGGTGCGGGGAGTGACACGCGGTTCTGGAGGATCGAGGTTAGTGGTTCACTTCGCGTGGCTGCTGAGTCTTGGTTCCAATGATGTATAGGAAGACGGGTCCCAGGAAGGGGCGGCTAGCGAAATATCTCGAGGTTGATTTCGCCGAGGTGACGACCAAGAAGGCGATGGCGATCAAGAAGAGCAGGGACCTCAGCGCCGTTCTCGGTTCGCCCGAAGACATCAAGCTGGGTGCGTGTTCTCGCAATTTTTCTGTAAAGATCTACTCATTGCAATTGCTCCAGGGAGCGGTGGCACGGCTCTGCATTCGCCCATCTACCACCTCCTACCCGCCGACCTCCGCCAGCCACCTTCAGAGACCCTCGCGCCCCTGCTCTCCCTCCTATCCCCCTCCCTGCCGACCCTCCTTCTCTTCGAATGCGTCCTCGTGTACATGTCCCCCGAGGCCTCGCACGCGCTCATCCAGTGGTTCGTCGACCAATGCTCCGGCATCCTCGGCGGGATCGTCTATGAAATGTTCGGCCTGCAGGACTCCTTCGGGAAAGTCATGCACGAGAACCTCAGGGTAAGCGCGACTTTGCGGTGATCTCTCCCCAGCTGACGCTTGCATATTATAGGCCCGCGGAGTTTCTCTTCCAGGCGCGGTCCCTTACCCAACGGAGGCCTCGCTCCCCGCCCGATTCCTCCAGCACGGCTTCACCATGTCTCGCGCGTTGACGCTGCGTGACATCCGGCGGGCGTACATCAGCCGTGAAGAGGCTGAACGGTAAGCTCATCCCTCGTTGCATAAGCACCGCTGATAGACGTGCGCGTCCCAGAATATCGAGATTTGAGATGCTGGATGAGATTGAAGAGCTGGAGCTCGTGCTGGGTCATTATGCTATTACTTGGGGTGTGAAAGTACCGGAGGGCAAGGCCGACGTGAGGGATCGTTGGACAGGGTGGGGTTTGGAGCCTAAGCAGACAAACGCAAGTCTTTCACAAGTGGAAGATGAGTAGAAACCATAGTGGGGAGGCGCGACTAAAGAAGGTAATTATAAATTTGTGTGTATGAGTACTGCTTTATCGTACGGGTGATGACTGAGCTGCCAATGGTCGTGATCATGATTTAAATCCCAAGAAAAGGTTCTACGCAGAGGTATGGTGTTTAAACCGGCGCCTGAAGGTCGTCCCTCCTCACTTCAGGCTGTGCCTTGTTTACCTCCTTCGGCTTCTCTTCGTCGACACCCTCCTCACCCCATCCCACCGGCTTCTGCTCGGCACTCTTCTCGCTTCCCTTTGCCGGTGTCTCCTCATCCCCTTCCTTCTCCCCTTCCTTAGCCTCCGCCGCCGCGTCCCTCCTCTCCTTATCCGTATCCGGTATCGGGCGCAAAAACAGCGCAAGCACAACCGCGATGCCCCCCCACGGCACCAGCGAGATGAAGCTGTACTGCGTCCCGACCGCGAACGCGCGCTTCACGACCGCCTGCGCCGCCGCGGGCAGCGCGTCGATGCCCTGCACGCTCGACAGCCCCCCGCTCGTGTCCAGCGACGCCCCGCCGAGCGCCGCGGGATCGAGCTGCCCGGATATGATCGCGTGCGCGATGTGCGACGACACTTTGGCGTTCATGACCGCGCCGCACTGCGCGAGGCCGACGGTGCCCCCGAACGAGCGCATCTGGTGCGAGAGGAGATGTGAGGAGGGACAAGGAGGAGGAGAGCAGGGCACGCACGAAGAGCGTGAGCGCCGTGACGACCGCCTGCCGCTCGTCCGGCTGCGAGAACCGGACGTGCACGACAGCGGACGAGAGGCAGAGCCCTACGCCGGCACCGGTCATCACCATGAACCTGAGTATCCTAATGGATGAGTCATCGTTCCAGCCTGAGAAGTCGCAGGTCACCCACCCGTCGACTAGATGCTGCTTATTCTGCTCGACCGCCATTGACACGAGGCCGAGGCCTACCGTGGTAATAATGCTGCCGATTACGACTGAGCGGCTGGGCTAATCAAAGGCCATCGTAAATTAAGCAAAGTCAGGCAGGAAGGATCGCTACGTGCCTTACGAGTCACTTTGGTGATCCATATGGATATCATCGATCCGGCGCCCTACATCGGAGGAGGAAGGATTGAGCCTCATACAACCGACAACCGCGCTAACAGACTGACCATTCCAGGAGCAAAGTAAATGAGCTGCACACCCGCCTGAGTCGGCGAGAGGCCCGTCACAATCACCATGAAAATCGCGACAAAGTAGAACATGACCATCATCACCATCCCCTGCACGAAGCACGAGTACAGCACCGCACAGACGTCGTACGAGCGGAGGACCTCCATCGGCACGAGCGGGTCCGCCAAGAGCATCCTGAGCGGCGGCGGCGCGGCGCTCTCGCGCAGCCTGTACCGCTCCAGCACGAGCTCGTACGCCGCACATGCGACGAAGAGCAGCCCGCCGACGACGAAGCACGCGATGACTTGCGCGGACGACCAGCTCTCGGTGGACCCCCAGTTCAACGCGAGCAGGAGCAGGATGCCGCCGCCCATGAAGAGCGTGGAGCCGATCCAGTCGATGCGCATGAGCTTGTCGAACCAGGTCTCCATGTCGGCGGTGCTGTGAGGCAGCTGCTGGGACGCCCGGCCCTTCTTGGTCTTTTTGCGCAGGAGGAGGAAGCCGACGGCGCTTGCTACGACGCATGCGGGTAGGCTGGGTGAAGAAATCAGCCTGCAAGCAGAGGCGTCGGGAGGGTCCGACTACTTACTTGATAGCGAATATCCAGCGGAAGGAGACGGCGATGAGCGCGCCGCCGATGACAGGGCCAATGCAGTAACCGATGGAGTAGAGGACCATGAGAATGGACATCTGCCAGTTATTGTCATCGAGCGACCTCGAGTCCGCCAGGATGATACGGACAACCTAGATCATCCTTGAGCGCCCTGCTCGAGTCGTGAATGACAAGTAATCGTACAGCAGTCAAACCTGCCGCGCCTATCCCGGCAATGCCTCGCCCCGCAAGCATCATAGGCATGCTGTTCGCACCTGTACTGAGGGCGCTGCCGACGGTGAAAAATAGCAAGGATAGTTGCAGGGCTGGATGCCGGCCATAGATATCGGCCAAGGAGCCGAAGAAGGGGATAAACACGGTTGATGACAGGAGGTAAGCTGTCCCAATATAACTGTGGACAAGTGAGTGTACGACAAGTCAATCTAAGCAGTTTGGGGAAATGTACGGGATCACCAATCGCCCGAACGCAAGCACGGGAGAGACATGGTGTTCTCTGTACACCACTAAAGCCAAAGCCTTTGAAGTGAACTTAATGCAGTAGCCAAGCAGCGCGCACGCCTGTTGCTACGAGCGGGCGGTACTCCGTATAGTTTTGGAATGTGTGTAGGAACTGCGGCCTACCTCTGGAGATCGAGCCGGTTGTATACTGACTATATGTTACACAGTGTTACATTGTAGTAGAGGAAGACTTCAGGTTTTATGGACTTACGGCGATGTGGGGCTGGGCGGTGGCCACGACTAAGAAATTAAAGGTGTGAAGTCCTTAAGCCCAGCCAATAAAGGTGGTACTTGCCAGTGTAGTCAAGTGTCTCTAGGATGACCGGTATACACAGCGCGGCCATCAAGGACAGCTTGAATCCAAGGCTCGTGCCCTCGCCATTTGGCCCCGACCTTTTCGACAAAATGCTCTTCAGCCGGTCGAGCATGACGAACGACGGATTGAAGCAAAGCAAAGGGGCACTCCTGGCGTCCGTCCGATGACCTCTATGTACAGGGGATTGGCTCCGCCTGTGTAGGTCAATCTCTTGCGCAGCTTGGCCTCCATTCAATAGTGGACGTACACAGGGACTAATCAAGAGACATGATTGGCTTGAAGGTCCTACGACCCCCCGAATTTGCAAATTCGAGGCGCACTAGAATAGACCTGTCAATATTAAGATGTCTGAGCTCTGTTCGATAGCGGCAACGGCCACCTACGATGTCCAAGGTCCAGCATTGAAGCTGTCATATGATGATTAGAAAGGGAGCCTTAGACTCCTCGCAGGCGAGCAGCCTTTCAGGATGACATTGACGCATCACGTCCACTAAATCATTAGCAACGACAGAAACATACCTACATAGCGCGAGCCAACCCATGCCTGAGGACTGAATCTACGAGACAGCCAAGTGTAATCGCGAGTGTAAGTACACGCTGGCCTAGAGCCAAGAATGAATATATTGAAAGCGTGAAGTGAAAGACCACTGCAGATGAAACACGACGATGAAAATGCAACAGAAAGAGAGCCTAATAAAATAAACGCTAATGTACAGTATGCGCAGCGATATCTACTATGATGACAATAACGAGATGAGCTTGTCCTTGTCCATGGATTTATTCACAATGCGATCGCGCCGCTCTTCTTCCTTGTCCAGACCAGCTCCTTTCATCATGATGGCGAGTAGATCCAGCGCCTTGGGTGCATCGACGGCGATATCATCAATAAACTCGGCCGTGTGCATGAAGCCCTCTTCGAATGCGGCTGGTGTGCACAGACCCTTCTCAGCAGCGCGACTGAAGAGACCAGCAACGAGCTCAGCGTCAGCCTGCTTAGCCTCGATCGCCTTCGTGACCAATGCATCCACCAGGCGGAACCGATGCTCTTGTGGAAGCTTCGTGAAGTATTGCTCGGCCTCGTCCAGATCGCGAATGGCGAAGAACTCCTGCAAGTCCTCGCCGATCCTCCGCTTGGCCTCCTCCTCTGACATGGAGGGTCCTGCATCGGCACCGTCTTCCTCATCATCAGATCCAGCGCGGGAAGCAGACGGTGTCTCGTCTTTCGCATCCTCGCCAGGTATAGGCTTAGATCGAGGCAGTAGCTGAAGACGTCTTCGCTGTTGCGGTTGCTCAGTCGGTGGCCCTGTCTGTGAGAGGTCGACACTGGGTTTCCGACTAGGGGGCCGACTAGGCTTGGCCGCAGCCTGCGCAGCCTCAGCATTCTCGAGCATGGAGAACATGTTGCCGGATGCCGACCGCGATATCGTCGAGTCCCGCTTACTCTCCTTGTTCTTCCCGGCAAAGACACCGCTGGGGCCGAAAGTCATGGTAGCCGGCTTGCTTATCTTCCCGAAGTTAGAGAGGTCACCAGCCTTGGCCGGACGAGCAGCCGTCCATCCATCAGCTTGCTGTTGCTCCCCTCGGTCCTGACCACGACGAGAACCGCCACGCGACATGTTGTTCATCTTCTGGGCAGACTCTCGTTCGGCAACAGCATGATCTCTTGCAGCCTGGGACAGATGCGTTGAGATGAGCCACGGATCCGGAAAACTTGAGAGATAACTTACCTGCTGATGGACCTGGGCAATCGTAGTCGGAGCTGCCAGAGCGTTTCGAGGAATCCATTTTCGCTCCCGCAGTTCGATGACATCCTAGTAAGAGAAGATGATTAGGACGATTCTCGGAAACAACCATATCAAGATGACGCACCTGCAACATGAATTGCATACGGGACGAAACCTTCGGGTTCTTCGCCAGCTCTTTCATCCGGGTGAAGTAGATATCCATGTACTGCTTGGCTCGCGGCGTATCGAGGATCTGGCCGATGGTCGTGAGCAGTTGGCACAAGGATTCAATCTCCTCCTCTTCAGGGTTGTCCACGTTGCTAAGGAGCTTCTTGATGCACTCATGCATGATACGCTCCGTCAGCATCTGCAACTTGAACAGCTCGCCGATAAACTTCACGAGACCGAGACCCTGACGCTTGGCCTTCTGAGCGGCATAGTACTCCTCAGAATATAGGGCAGCTTCATCACCCTCCTTGCCTTCGTTGGCAGCGGCCGTGGCGGCGTCCTCTGAAGCCTTACCTTTCGCAGCGGCAGCAGAGGCCTCCTTGGCCGCCCATCCACGCTCGAAATCCTCTTGACAACGGTTGAGCAAGTACTTCCTGAAGAGTTGACCACCGGTTATAGGTTTGCCTTCAGGGTTCCGGATGCCTTCGTCCTGGACGTTAGGGCTGATCTGTTCCATCATCTTCCGGCAGAGGCGCGCGTACATCTCCGACCAAGCAGCCTCGTCAGTCGCCTTCTCAAAGACCAAACGGATCACCTGGATGAGCGTACGGCCGTCCTTCTCCTTCTCGGACTTGTTCGCCCAGTCGATGATCTGGTTCGAAATAGACTCGAAGCGCTCCATGGTGAGCTTGTTGAGCAAACCACGGACTTTCCGGTCCACGATCTCCGGCGAGTCCTCGTTGACCGGCTTGCGAGTGAGACTGTTAGGTGTCCAGCGGTTAGCAGTCGACTGAAGTGGGGCGACGGGCTCCAGCGGCGGTCCCATATTCTGCTGCATGTGCTGGAACGAGGACATTGAGGAACCGCCGGGACCTCCAGCATTCTTCTCTGGTCTCTTGTTCCCGCGATGGCTGCGAGTACGTCCTGAGCCAGACCCTGGTCCGCCTTGACTGGGTGTACGCGACATCGAAGGAGGACGACCACCGAACGCTGACGCACCAGCGGCACCTCCCCGACCACTGTTGGCCATGGCGAAACGCTCCTCACTCGAGAGTTTGCTTGACGGAGTGGCAAACTGACCCATAGCGAAGCCACCGGGCTTGCCGAAATTGGAGATACCGAGGCCAACAGAAGCTTGGCGCATAAGCGGAGGAGTTCCCATCGAGGAGGACCTGTTACCTCGCCCGGAGCCACCTCGGGTCATGTAGTGGTCAGGACCAACGGGCTCCAATCCGATAGCGTCCAAAGGCGGGAGATGATCTGGCTTCTCCTTGCAGATCGACATGAATTGCAGCAAGAAGTCACGGTCATACCTATTATAAATTACATCAGATGAAAGCAAACCCAGCGAAAAGAAGAAAAAGCTAACCTGAACTTGCCCCCCTTCGCGTTCGCGTTGAGCTCAGGCTTGGGGCTCTGGATACCCTCCGGGTACGTGACGCTAC
Organism: Gloeophyllum trabeum ATCC 11539; assembly: GCF_000344685.1. Taxonomy (NCBI): domain Eukaryota; kingdom Fungi; phylum Basidiomycota; class Agaricomycetes; order Gloeophyllales; family Gloeophyllaceae; genus Gloeophyllum; species Gloeophyllum trabeum. The sequence continues at coordinate 853,422 of NW_006920416.1, read as the reverse complement.
CCAAGTCCTCGATGATACGAGCCGTTGCGAGAGCGGAAGGCAGAGGTTGCGGGATAGTGGCCTGACGGGCTCCAGATAGGTCGAGAGGTCCGGGACGGCGCTTGACGTCTGGAGAAGAGAGGGCTGTGTCAATTCGTAAGGGCTCCTTCGCCTTGGAATCTTTGGGCTCCTTGCTCTCTTGAGCAGCGGGAGCGTCCTCTTTGACCTCGCCATCTTCCATCTCCGGCTCCTGAGGGTTGGCCTCTTCCGCCGGCTGAGGCTCAGCCTTCGCGGCCTCCTCCTTGCGCATCTTCTCTTCTTCCTCCTTACGAAGCCGTTCCTCCTCTTCAGCCTTGCGCATCCGCTCTTCCTCCTCGAGGCGCACGCGTTCCTCCTCCTTCTTGATGCGCTCCTTCTCTTCCTCATCCTTACGTATCCGCTCCTCCTCCTCCCTCTTCAACCGCTCCTTCTCCTCTTCCTCCTTGCGTATCCGCTCTTTCTCCTCCTCCGCCTCCTTGCGTATCCGCGCCTCTTCCTCCTTCTTCTTCTGCGCCTCCTCCTGCCTCACCTTCTCCTCCTCCCTCTTCTTCCGCTCCTCCTCTTCCCGCTCCTTCCTCTCCTTCTCCTCAGCTTCCTCCTTCTTCCTGCGCTCCTCCTCCTTCTTCAGCCTCTCCTTCTCGCGCTCCTCCGCAAGCCGCTTATTCTTCGCCTCTTCGGTTTCCATGCGGACGATGTTGCGCCGCGGGCTGGGGGCAGGCGACGGCGGCGCGACGGGCCCTCCGGCCTGCGCCTGTTGCTTCCTGAGCTCCTGCAAGTCCACCTCCTTGCCGTCTGCGGCCTTGATCACGACCTTCGACTGTCTAGGCACGAATGCGCTGGCACCCGTGTTCAGTCGCGCGTTACCGGTGGGAGGCCCAGGTCCGAGGGAAGCGGGGGTCGCGGGAGGAGAGGAGATGGAGCTCGCGCTGCTCGAGGGGGGTTGATGTTGGGCGGGAAGGGCATGGGCAGGGGTGGGGGTGCCCGGCCCTTGGAGTGGCGGAGGGGGATTACGGGGAGACATAGGCATAATATGGGGCGGCCCGGGTGGACCAGGAGGAGCATGAGAGAGGTGGCTTTGCGGATGATGCTGTTGAGGAGGAAAGCCTTGCGGCGGCATGTGCCACTGGCCATGGGGAGAGTACGGGGGCATGTAGTGTTCCGGAGGGAGTCCGGGCATGTACGAGTACTGTAGGTATCCAAATCAGTTCGTCTGCTCTGAAACGCTACGGAAAAAGATAAGTCTTACATAGTAAGGCTGCCAGCCGACGGGTGTACCGGGCGGCAAACCTGCAGGTGTCCCAGGGTGCGGGTGAGGGGTCATACGAGGGCTAGGCATAGCCGCGGGCATAGCCTGAGGAGGACCGGGAGGAGAAGTGGGACCCGTCGACGGCCGAGCGCCAGCGCCCCCAGCCCCGTTCGTCATCGGTCTGAAGGACACGGGCGAGCGAGGAGGTTGGCCAGGTCCATTAGCAGGTGTCGTAGGTGTTCTAAATTGTGCGCTTGGTGTAAAGGGGGTATACGAGCCGGCGCCTAGCTGCGAAGGCTGTGAAGGCGGATGCTGCGGGCCTTGAGGCGGCGTCTGCTGGGGTAACGAGGATGGTCTTACAGAGGGAGAGGACGTCGGAGGCGGCGATGATACAGCGGGCGACGAGGAATTCGAGCTCGGATTTTGGAACAGTTTGGATATGTCGGCCTTGCTGATGGGCTTTGACGCGTGTGTCGCGCCTGACGAGCCGTTCGCGGCCGTCCGTACGGACCCTACTGGCGACTTGCCATTCGCCTGTGTCGTTGACGGCGACGCGGGAACCGTGCCAAACGATTTTACGGTTTCGGCCTTGATGGCCGGTATACTGGCGGGGGAGGAGGAGATGGGCGCCGATGACGCGTCGTCTATCGATCCAAAGGTAACCGATGAACCTGTTGAAAAAATGAGCCCATTTGCGCAAGATATCTCTACCGGCAGTCTTACCTTGCTTGACGGCACTAGCACTACTCCGTGGTACAGATACACCATCCTTGATCGACACACCCTGACCAGTGAGAGCACTAGGACGTCTAGAATGGGTCGCAGTGGCTGGAGGGGTTGCGCTCGATGGAGCGGGCGACTGAGTTCGCGGTGAAGGAGCTGACGAAGTGCTTTGAGGGGGTCCCCGTGCCCAAGCTGACTTTGACGGAAGTTGGGGAGGAATCTTCGATTGTGAACTGGAGGAAACTTTGCTCATCCTAGACAGAATAAAATCGCCAAAAATCGTCAGCAATTGGCCGCACGCCCGCTGATCGACAACGACTCACGAATTTTTGGTTTTTGCGGTGATTTGTCAGATAGAGTACGTCGCGCGCGTGGGTCGGTCGTAAATATGACCTGCCAGCAGGCGAACAAACGGTCGCAAGTTGGAAGTGGATGCGAGAAAGACGGTCGGACGCTGTCTGTAGCGATCCGCTCAATCCAGTCCTAATAGTAAGGACGAAAGATGTATGCCCGGCGCCGTGCGACTGCTGTAAAACATTCGGCGTCACAAACGGGACCCCGGACACCCCTAGCCCCGCCGGCTGCACAATGATGCTGCACGCTGCTCACCGACAATGCACCTCATTTTGATAAATTTGACCAATCATTGACATAATATTACCGAATGAAGACAAAAGCTACTAGACATTGCCCCATTGACATAGACGATTTCGAGGGAGAGCGCGGGGGAAGCACAGCCTAAGGCGAGCAAGAGGGTGTGAGACCTGCCACGCCGAAGGCAGCACGCAGAGCCAATACAATCCAATGCACGACTTACTCTTGAGCAGGCTGAAATAGGCTGACATAAGGCCAGAGGGCTCTACTGGTATTTGGAGAAGCGCACAACAGCGTGGCCTGCGTCAGGTCCTGATCAGTGTTATCGCATTTTCTCGTTAATTACAATCGAGCTTCCATTACAGAGATGACTATACAGGATATAGATAACAGGATGCAGCCTTTATTCTTTCAATCCGAACGCTTGTCTCAGCCCTCGTCCAGCGCGGAGAGGATAAGGCTCCGCTGCAGAATGTAAGTCTGGCAAAGTCAGAGGTAGCAAGGACCAGAAAGGAGACATGGATATGTCCAGCTTGTCCTGGAGGGACAGATTAGCCCAAAGGTGCAGGGTGTAGCGTCTACAAGACCCATCCATCCAACGTTTGACAGTGGCACTGGCACGTCGGTACAGCCCGGCCACGCCGAAGCATGGCAAGCAACACGCAGGTTGCCAAGCAAACACTCATTTGGAGTCACATCGACACTTCAAGCAGCCGGGTCCGAGCACAACATGAAGCGAAACACTCACACAAGAACGCCCCGTGGGCACGGCTGTCCGGGGTCCGACGGCGATGTCATTGTTTCTGCCCACCCATTTGCACGACCCAGACGAATCCGGAGAGTCACCTGGCACAAGCACGACCTGTCCTTCCAAAGGGATACGCTGGTATCGCCGTTATCGCCTCCCGATAGCAGGCAGAAATGTCCAGAAATACCTTGCGACACATGCTAGACTCGCGGTCTGTACGGCGCAAGTACGCAGGATTGCAGTTTCAGCTTTGGCCATTCGCTCGATGGTACCGAGTGATAGGTTGGAGGTCCTCATGACAGTGTTGTACCGTATCGAGAAGGCGTCCAGACTCCCATCTAATCTAGGCGCCGTCTCGATGAGGTACAAGCACAACGTTACTGAATAGTGGTACAAAACATCCCGAGCGCAGACCACCCGACTGTGCGGCCGGGCTACAAGACGCGCTCGACAGTACTAATAAAATAGATATATCAGTAGGAGAGTTAAATCAGAGGGTAACCAAGATATAATTCAGAATTTGATGGTACATAACATTTCACGGTCATCACAACGCCTCCATAGGAGACGCATATGTGCGCCGTTGAAAGCTTTCTCATCTCGTTAATGAAGCGATTGCGAAAACGATACTCACCTGGGAAGCTTTCGCCGGTCACAACCCTTGCAGAGCACTTGAGGAACTTCCGTAATCGAGTCAGCAGTTGTCAATGCCAAGCAGCCATCCACCAAAAATGCAACCACTGCGGAATCAGAAGGTGGTGATCATGACTCATCTCCACGTCTTTGACGCACATCAGAGTCTGGTTAATAATTAGATCGATGCATCATGCAGCACTCGCAACCCTTCACGACCCAATGCAGTGACAAACACGACGCTTACTTGAATGCGTCATCAGAGCAATCCTATCTACGTCCGTGTCATGGCCGAAGTCCTAGATTACAGCAATTGATTTAGCGTCGGACACAAAAGGCGAACGATACGAAGCTCAGAAGACATGGGTTAAAATGTTGGGTGTCGTCAAGGATAATTCCGAAAGAACGCAGCAACATATATTCATCATGAAAAACCAGGCTTGGAGGACAAACTCACATTATCAACGACAGCTATGAGCGTTGAGCTGTAGCCGCTGGACAACACATGCAAGCCGCCGCCCAAAACAGGACAAGTGATAAGCTGTGGAAAGACAAGATGTCAGTGCCCTGTTGTCGACAGTAACTACCAGAAGACATACTTGACTGGATTAGAACTACAATGAATCGTGAACATATCCTATCAGGCACGTGGTGTCTCTCTAACATGGGATTCACGATTTCATACAGCCTACGAAGACACTCAGTAATATGTAATAATCCCGACGCCCATGAAACGAATCACGTACTCTGTTACAGCCCGGTATCTCACTGAGGGGAACATCTCGTCCAGCCCGTAGGAGGCTTTCGTGAAAGCCACGCAAACTACCGACCTTCAAACGGCATGAAGCGTCGGTAATATCCTTTAGTTCGTGCTTCAACAACTTCCATCGTGGACTCGGGCATGTCCTCCACATATCGCCCCGGCGAACCGGCAAAGTGCGAGAGAGCGGGTATAACAGTATTCGGAGGAATCACGGTATTATCGGCAATCTTCGCGCAGTCTTTGATGATGGTAAACTTTCCCTAGATACCGAGGACTGGTCAACTACGACTTGGAGAGAAAGGATACCTAGTGGTCACTAACAATGACACAATTTTTACCGATCTCAACATGGTTCCCTATAGTAGCCGCCTCGACAACCGAGTTGGCACCGATATGAACGTGATCTCCTATCTTCATAGGGTAGTAGTTAAAGTTCCCGCGGTACGTCTTATACGGCGGCCTGAAAAGATCAACATCGACCAACGAACACATGAAAATTTTCTTCAGCGACTCACCTCATCACACAACCCTCCCCAACCAGGCAGTACCTCCCGAGGGAGATCACGACAGCATGTCCAGGCCCTGTTCTCCTCAGGTCGCCACGAATGATAGCACCCGTAGAGATTACGGTCTTCCCGCCCAGTATGATATTTTGGGGACCAGCGATGGTAGCGCGTCGCGAAACCTTGTTGCCTGTGTCCTGTAAACGCGTCAGTATGGACACTACTACGGCTGGAGTACTATCGCCTTACAGTTTCTATGAACTCAGACTTGGAATAATAGATGGGGGCCTCCATGGCCAAAAGGCCTGAAGAAAGGTGACGGCTGAGTCGACGCGAACTTATAAATGCTGGGTACACGTGGCGCCATACCGCGCAGTGCCGCTGAGTTTGGAATGCAGAAGCAGACGCGAAATTGCGAGCTCTACTGTACCTTCCTTGAGGTTCAAGGTCTCCCGCTGATTCCACCTGCAGCAGCAAAGATAATACCATTGGCAAGAGCACACTTGCGGAGGTGCCATAACATTATTGGTTTCTCCCAGCTCAAATCGATGAATGACCACAGCTGAGCAGTGGAAGTCGCCGTTTCCAAGTATGAGAGACGAGCTCGCATGTCTCAGGGAATTGCTCGCTGACGAGTTTTGCGAGCATAAAATCTTGGACTTGGAGAGGAGTTCCGCAGGCAATCGATTCACTGGGGTAGGGACTGCAGAGGCTAAGTACTGTCCGAACTGCCTTAGTCGCCAGCATGCTCCGCTCAGCTTCCAGAGACTTCAGCTTGGTTGACACGCTCATATATTTTGTATCGCATCCACTGCATCCGTAATATCACTATACACACCATGGTTATGTACCTCTCCTGGGAATATATCTTTGAATGCGCCTTTGCATTTCAAGTTGTTGTAAGCTTGGTGAGATTCGATGTATCATCTCACTCTCCTGCTTGCAGTTTGTGTTGAACTTCGTATTCATAAGTAGTCATAAGCTACATATTGGAAGACATAACAAGGTGGTAGCGAACAGATTCTCTCTGTGGAATAAGGAAAAGATATAAGGCATGTTACAGACGAAGCCCGGGCCCATCAGGCCCAGGTCTCATATGCCTATGCTCTACATGTTACGGCTCTGGCGCCAACCATCATCTTCAGGAAAGCTGCCAGGCTGGTGTCACGAAGCTCGGGGTGGCCTTCCAGAGTGACGCTCTGTACTCTTGTAAGGGAAGAGAGCCATTCCTTCAGGTATTCCTAGAAGCAAAGACTGAGTAGGTACGAAATCGTCACTGATGTTCGTACTTACCGGTACTTCATGCATTAGGTGGGGACTGTGCCGCACATCTAAGATCAGGTGTTCAACCCCGTGCAGGCTTCCGATAGAGACGGCCGGTGCGCTGGAAGGAAACGGGCAAGCCGGGATTCCCAGTACCAATCTGAGGCGTGTCAGAGAGCGACCGCCTATGACACGCAAGCAGATATTCCAGTCCTCAAGCCACTGAGCCCATTGATGCTGTGCCGGTAGAACACTCCCATAATCAGGCGCAAGTGTAATCGCAGATAGCTCGTCCCAGTTTTGATTCTCCGACAGTAAGGTTGAGACTGTCTGAGGCGGGCACCACAGCTCCTGGATCGGGAAATACACGTTCGCGCGAATCGTGGGACAAAGCAGTCCAGGCCGTAGGACTCTGGGGTCGTAAGAGAGTCTTATAACTCTGATCTCGGGATGCATGACTAGGACGTGACACAGGGTTTTGTATTCCAGGCCAGGGATCGACGCCTTGAATTCTTTGAGCTGAGGTAT
>NW_006920416.1:806711-845650 GCF_000344685.1 Gloeophyllum trabeum ATCC 11539 | reverse complement strand
TGTTCAACCCCGTGCAGGCTTCCGATAGAGACGGCCGGTGCGCTGGAAGGAAACGGGCAAGCCGGGATTCCCAGTACCAATCTGAGGCGTGTCAGAGAGCGACCGCCTATGACACGCAAGCAGATATTCCAGTCCTCAAGCCACTGAGCCCATTGATGCTGTGCCGGTAGAACACTCCCATAATCAGGCGCAAGTGTAATCGCAGATAGCTCGTCCCAGTTTTGATTCTCCGACAGTAAGGTTGAGACTGTCTGAGGCGGGCACCACAGCTCCTGGATCGGGAAATACACGTTCGCGCGAATCGTGGGACAAAGCAGTCCAGGCCGTAGGACTCTGGGGTCGTAAGAGAGTCTTATAACTCTGATCTCGGGATGCATGACTAGGACGTGACACAGGGTTTTGTATTCCAGGCCAGGGATCGACGCCTTGAATTCTTTGAGCTGAGGTATCTTGAGTTTTCTGAAAAAACTCTCCCAGATTGAGGGGGCGACAGGACCCGAAACTCGAATCTCCAGGGATTGTATTTTCTTTTTGCCAAAGTTCAGAGACGTAGCCAGCGCATCTAGCTGATTCTTGAGAGTGGATGTGTCAGAGAAGTCCGTGAAGGGAGCGCGGTCCGTATGGAATCTTATCGTGAGGTCCTTGATACGCCCTAAATTCATGATGAAGCCCGCGACGAGAGGCAAGTACCTTATCACGAGCGGGGTCACAGTGAAAGATAGCCTGTCTAAGTGGCTCTGCTTATAAGCAAGCTCGTGGCCCTCAGTGAGCATGGGCAGATGGCGTTCATCAACATCCAGAGATACCATAGTGGGGAAGGGAGAGAGTTGTATGTCGCTAGAGGTCATGTTGTTGAGAGACATTCATGGCAAGGACATGTCCGCACTTACCTATTTGTGCTTGGCTACAGAAAGAGTAATTCCGGAGACGAGGCGGGTAAGGGTCGGTAGTATCAGGAGGTGATGGGCAGAAGTCAGCAGAGGTGATGAGGTGCTGGACCTCCGGCACATCTGAGCGCGTCTTATATACGCTGGTCGTTAGCCACGACCACGGCGCACTTGACGTACCATGTCAAAGAGAATACGTCAAGCGTAGGAGTTGTGCTAGCACTCCTTACCGCGGTACCTCAAGCGCCAGGGCGATGAAATGGCAGCTGCCATGCCGTGGTACGTTGCTCGAGCAGGCGGAAACCTAGCCCGAAAGAACTGGAAGTTAGCTGGTCGAGTGCATTGAGTTAAGTCTTGCGCTTGGATAGATCAAAGAGCAAGATGGTCGTCAGGAACGTCTAGCTTAGACCGCCTTGGATCCGAGTTGCGCGTCGTTCCGTCAGCAGGCCAGGGAGGAGCTTCTGTTGACCGCAGAAGACAAAGACTGCTTGATGTCTCAAAACCACAGCTTGGTTCCAGCAATCAAAGAGGGAGACCGAGATATAATTGAGTGATGCAGTAGCCACCGCTTTTAGAACGCGGCTAGCAAGGGCAGCCTTTGGCTCTCCCGTGCCGCAACCGGCACGCAGCACAGCACCATGCCAACAGCATCTTGCCACTCAGCTTGGCAGCGCGCAGTTTCTTTGCGGGGAATCAACGGTCAGTGAGCCGGAAGCCTGCTTCTGACCAGAACCCTCCACGCAAAGGGGTCTGAACCGCCTCATCGGGCTGAGTGACATTTTCAAGTCTAGTATGCCTTTTCTTTCAAGCTGAGAAATCAATACAATAGAGAAATATATCGAGGTCTGAAATGTCTCACCTGCACAATACGAGTAATATTTGCCCTGTAAAATCAGTACTTGCCTCGCTTTTGTTCGGTGGCAAAACGAACCTACTGTGACGTGACATCCCTCGGTATGACTATCACATCACACCCGGGCGCCTATTTTCCAGCAATCCCGGCGGCGTCGCGGCATTGCTCATTCAGTCATCTGGTTATCTGCTGCATACCGGAATTGAATTAAGGGAAGACATACGGCAGTCATTTCGAGGCCGAGTCCGATGTTGGCGGCGATGGCATGCACGCGTCCGTTGAGCTTGAGACCTTGCTTATTACCACTTCGCGTTGCGACTGTAGCCTTTGTATGGCGCAATCCGTGGGAATGATGAAACTGCGAACTTTGTCGAGAGGTGGGTTTGCAAGAGATGACGAGGATACACAAGCTCTACATGCAGCCATAAGTGTGTAGGTATCTGAATGACGATCCCTGATACACCAGTGTAACACCTGACGTACCTGTTTTCTAAGTTCAGGATTTCCGTATTTTGTAAAATGCGGCTTATAGCAGCGTTATCGCGCTCGCAATGCAGACTCAATCAAATACCTGAAAGACTCCGCCATCACCGAAACGTTCTTAGCAGCGAGAGATGGGTGAGACACGACTTCCACCAGCCGAAGTCAGAAAGCAGTTGCAGAAGGGTGACCCGTATCACCCGATCGATATTTTCTTAGTGCCACCGGATTGTTCAGTGAAGTCCGGATGACTATATGCATCGTGCGCAAAACGCAGACCTACTGTTGAATGCCTCATTTAGCCTCTCAGAACCTTTCTTCATGAGAACAACTGGGGAGACAAAGCATACGAAAATGGATTATACGAATTTTTTACACTGTTTAGGGTTTGGGAAGATCTCCAGCCTTCAGTAGGTGACTACGACGCTCGTTCTCCGAATTGTGCGATTATATTCCACGTAGGCGACAACCAGCTGCAGAAAAGCAATTAATGGGAAACTCCCTTTTCAACCCGTCGAAAACACAGCGCAAGGAAAGGGATACAAACCAGGGCTAACAGGATGCGAAGTAATAAAGAAAATAACAATAAATGAGGAGGCAAGGAATGTTCAATAACAAGTCCTGCGCATGAAGACAGGATCAGCATCTCTGGAACAGCGCGAAAACGAGTGGCAGACCGTAAATCTCATAGGGTATCGGATATGTTCAGAAAGCTTGGGCAGCGACAAGGACGCTCGCAACGCTATCCTTCGAGAGCAGGCCAAGGAGAACCGCCTCTCGCAAGACAGCCTTGACCCAGTCTTGTCCGTTCCACTCCTGGTCGCCGGAACAAACCGGAGTATGCGTCGCGACGACCTCCAACTGCCGCCGCCGCGTCAGGTCCACGACGCCGAGGACAAGCTCTCTCGAGCTCCTCCGGTCGTCGTCGCTCACGAATTTGGTCAGCGGCCCCCAGTTGACGTATAGCTTCTTCCCGCGGTCGGCGACGACGTGGAGGATGCGGTTCGCGCGGATGTTCCGGTCTTGGTAGGGGACGTCCCAGAAAATGGCCCAATGCCTAGCGCGCGGGGAGAGGGAGTGGACCTGGGAGATGCGGAGACATACCGCGAGTGGTATGTCCGGGTCAGGGGCGCGCCAGCTCATGTCGATTGGCGGTGGCATGCGGTCGCAGAGGCCGAAGCTCTCCGAACGGCTGATTGGAATGGCGCTCTGCTGCTGGATACGACAAACGAAGTTAGAGCGGCCGAAGCATTTGTGGAGGAGAACAGTACTTACGGGGCACGAGAGCGCCATCATGGGCGTACGCGGTGGAGGGAGGTGTTTCGCCGAGCTCGAGCTTCGTCCGGATGTGCGATGCTGCAATCAAGAGCAACGCGGTGTCTTTATGTGATCATGCAGAAAGGCGACAATGGGCGTCCCGAGGGGACAAAAGAGCTTTAAAAGCTCATTCATGTTGAGCATGATGTTCCCGGAGAAGAAAGTTTTAGAGCCGGTGCATATCGGGGGATCGACAGCGCAAAGCTCTCATTCCCAGTGAGCGGAAACAACATGCAACCACCGAGGAGGTCATGGACTCGGTATTCTGCCGTTGAACATGCGTCCGTAGGAATGCGTCATGCGCATAGCCGAGGATTGGTAACTGTCAGAGCTGGAGATGCTGGGCATGTGATGGTCTTGATATTAAGTCTGCTGTGCTGGGGAAAGCAGGGGAGAACCGGGGTTACGCCATGGGGCGAATGAAAGAGGGAGGGATCGTGGGACATGCAAAACATCAGGGTAACACGAGCTTCAATGTCGAGGTTCTTGGACCAGGTAATAAGCCTTTCCGTGAAGACATGAGCCACGCAAGAGCACCCGGAGAAGAGAGACGTATACGCCACTAACCAGATGGTGCTCGTATACTTAGTGCAGCACGCTGCGTACGTGCTGCAAGTCAAACGCTTTATCCCCGTGTACCTACCCCGGGGGATGTATCAATTTTAATATAGCGGATATTTTCTGCACATGATCCGGTCCGGGCGGTGGAGAAAGCCTCGAGTGAGCACGGAGCGCAGGATGGCGTCAACTGAATCCGTTGGACGTGCGGCATGTCACGGAGATTCATATCTGGAGGCTCATCATGATACATGGAGGAACATACATTAGGACTACATTGACGAGGACTTCTTCGGAATGGGAGGTGACGTGCTTACAACGGTCCGATCACTGAGCAACGGGAAAACAGCGAAAGCAAACTCAAAATCTTAACCTAAAAGCAAGGACGCGACGACTCGGAGATCTAGTACATCTCCAAGCTCATCCCGTCGTGAATCTCGTAGTCCGCCAGCGTTATGTGATCTTTGTAGATTGTATACCTGGAGAAAATGGGAGCTCTCAGATACAGAACGAACACTGAGAACAATTGCAAGAGACAATGGATTGAGTGGAGCAAGGAACAAAGGTACGCACCATTTCTTCAGCTGGATCTTGGTCCAGTCCGTACCCGTTTGAGCAGCAATCAGTTTCTTCAGGTCCCCGACCGTATCATCCGGGCTACATTTGACACGTACTGATATCGGATAGATCAGCTCAGACAAGACGGCATAACTATCGGTCCTTTCACGAACCTTTCCGACCCAGACGATCATTTGCAATCACCTGGAATCAGGGATCAGCAAGCCCCAAGCTTGTCAATATCATCCAGGCAGACTCACCTCAATTAAAGCCATTTTTCTTGCAAAACAGGTAGCGATAGACGGTGAACGTGAAGGCTGTAGGTGAGGTAAGAAGTGCAAATGGCAACTTGAAGTCTGGGACTGACTTCCCCACGGTATTACTGCAGACGGTGGGAACACTGGCACTTGATCCGGTGGACCATTCCCGTTCCCAGCATTCTGCTCTGTTCTGCTTCGTGAAAGACATCTATATTCTGGCCATGTATACTGCGGAACGTCTCCTTCGACTGCACACTTATGACGGACTGCTGCAGCTCACTTTAGCTGGTCTGCGAAACCGGAATCTCTCAGAGTCTAAGGGTTTTGAAGTGAAGGGTAGTAAACACCAATTTAGCCGTGGCCGCCGTCAAACGTGCCGCTAAACATCGTGATGCTACCATGGCAAGGGTATGGGCTTGACGCTATCCGGTCGATGTTGCTTGGCCTCGCTAGCCAAGAATAATCGTCCGGTCGAGTGCTGGGCGCTGTGGACTTTGTCTGTTATGCTGAGGAGCCCCTAGCAGGTCACGAAGGACTTCTCGCTTCGCTTCCCATCCGCCGATTCATATATAGAACGCAACGTAGCGTGGCCCACCGTCTTCCCATCGGACCACCACCATGCGTGCGCTCGCCCAGCACCGGACGCTCTCCCTGTTCATTCATGCATTCTTTTTCGCCGCGTTCGTGCTTTTTCTCCTGGTCGCGCTTTCCCTGCCGATCATCAAGGCCATATACGTGCTGCAGCTGAACGCGGTGCCAGTTGCCGGGCAGCCCGAGACGAATGTGGCCACGGAGGTGCGGTTTGGGGTGTGGGGGTTCTGCGCGACCAGGTGCGTCACAGCGTCATCCTTAGGTTCCTCGCCGTGCATTGAAACCGCGCCGAGTCTAGCGTGTTGAACCCACCGACATGGTTTACCAACCCTGGAGACTGCATTGGCCCCCAGCTCGGGTACCGCGTCGACAACAGCACGACGCTCGGGCAGGACATCCTGCTCTTGACTGGCTACCCGCAGCTCGTCGACGCCATCACGGAGACGCTTACCGTCATCCTAGTCCTGCATCCTGTCACCTGCGGGCTCTCGTTCATTGTCGCATTCACATCCTTATTCCTGGAGTCGCACGCTATGTCGACGCTCTCGCTCATCATCGCGATCGTGACGGCGCTGCTCAGCAGTCTGGTGTTCGCGATCGACTTGGCGCTGGTGATCGTGGCGATGAACGAGGTGAAGAATATTAACCTTGGCACGTTTACGATCAGTTTCGGGAATGCGGTATGGATGGTGCTGGCTGGCATGGTCCTAACGTGGGCGGGGGTCATTGCGCTGAGTGCGAGGGTTTGTTATTGCTGTGGGGTGCGTCCTAGTGGTGGGAGCGGCCAATTGTGAGTGTATTGTGCTCTCTGGCGGTAATGCAGCTTTGACGGGATCCTCAGCTTCAGAAAATGGAACCGCAAATATTAAACCTCAACCCGGCGAGCTTACGACTCTCATGATCGTCACGACGAACTCATATTTGGCATAACTGTAATTTATATCCCTTATACCCGGCGACCCCAGTACCTTGCGTTCATTGCAGTCATTGTTCGGTGGCAAACTAGTTTTGTCCTTGTTCTGCACTGCATCACTAGTGAGCTCTGGCCTACCATCGCGCAATCAGTAGCCTGGCATATGTCGCATGCTCGTTGTTCACTGTCAGAATCAATGAAATAGGTCGGTCAATGTGCTCCGAATAGCGCTAGCGGAGCACGGTGACAGACATATCTCATGCGAGATAATATGCATCCTCCAAATTTCAGTGATCATGGCTGAGAGGGAAGCCTGAGGCACACGATATTCCATACTCCGCATTGATCAAGCAGGAGCATGCAAGTGCTTAGCTGCGTATTCCACATCGATGAACTCTGAGATGTCGATGTTACCGGTCGGTATGGTTGGTCCCAATAATGCTAGGCAGTGGTTGGAGTGAAGGCCAAACCATGTGCGAGCGCCGAGAGCCCAATGTACTAGAATCCAAGTCCCGAATCGCCCGTGAATCGCTCACTCTGACTGTCACCAATGACACATGACAGCGACGCGATAATCGACTGCAGCCACAATAAACCACGTTGATTAATCTCAGAACTGATCGCGCCATACTCCTCCCCCGTCCTGGACGTCGACGACCCCAAGAGCACGCCGATAAATACTCTCGGATCCAGGCTGGAAGGCTGAAGTTCTGACAGTAATCTGGCAGTGCGCATCGATACCAGATTCAAACCCAAAGGGCAATCATAGTCGGAGGAATCCATCTCCGCTCCCGCAGTTCAATGACATCCTAGCGGAAGCATAATCAGGACGATTCTCGGAAAGAAATACACACTGAGATAACTTGAATGTACCTGCAACGTGCATTGCATACGGGACGAAACCTTCGGGTTCTTCGCCAGCTCCTTCATCCGGGTGAAGTAGATATCCATGTACAACTTGGCTCGCGGCGTATCGAGGATCTGGCCGACGGTCGTGAGCAGTTGGCACAAGGATTCAATCTCCTCCTCTTCGGGGTTGTCCACGTTGCTAAGGAGCTTCTTGATGCACTCATGCATGATACGCTCCGTCAGTATCTGCAGCTTGAACAGCTCGCCGATAAACTTCATCAGACCGAGACCCTGTCGCCTAGCCTTCTGTGCCGCAAGGTACTCTTTGGGGTGCAATGTGGCTTCATTTTCCGAAGCTTCTACTTTGGCAGCGGCAGCAGGGGCCTCCTGAGCCGCCCATCCACGCTCGAAATCCTCTTGACAGCGGTCGAGTAAGTACTTCCTGAAGAGTTGACCGCCGGTGATAGGTTTGCCTTCAGGGTTCCGGATGCCCTCAACCTGGACGTTGGGGCTGATTTGTTCTGTCATCTTTCGGCAGAGGCGCGCGTACATATCTGACAAAGCAGCCTCGTCGATCGCCCTTTCTATGATCAAATGAATGACCTGAATAAGTATACGGCCGTCCTTCTCCTTCTCGGATTTGTTCGCCCAGTCGATGATCTTGTTCGAGGTAGACTCGAAGCGCTCCATGGTGAGCTTGTCGAGCAATCCGCGAACCTCCGAATCCACCACGACCGGCGAGTCCTCGTCGACCGGTAATGCTGAAGTTGGGTGTCGAGGGGTTAGCGGCCGACTGAAACGCGGCGACAGGCTTGAGCGGCAGGCCACTATTTAGAGCCTGCGTTTGTCGGAAAGAGGACATCGAGGGTTCGCCGTGCTCGACTGATATCATGAATTTGTCGGTCGAGCCGGGCTCCTCTGTTTGTTGTGATGGTGATCGCGACTGGGACTGCGACTGCTGTGAGGCACTGGTATAATCTGCAGATGCCAAGTGATTAATAGATGCAGCCGGACGCTGAAGTACGCTTTATACACACCGTCGTTCATAGAGTTGTTCTGGCCAGACACGAGTTGCTTTGAGTCGGAGGGAACACCGTTGGAGAAAGGCTTCTCGTACTTCACCTGTACAGGTTGGTGTCTTGGGAGAGCATCTGTAGGATAAATCGCATGTCGCTGTAAGAGTGAAGCAGCCCGCCATGAGCACTTACCTTCCTCTGCAGAGCTTGTGAATTTCGCACGGCTTTTGAAGGTTTGTGTGGGGGCATCTTTGATGCCTTTCGATGATTCGGTCTTCACAGCTAACTTTGCTAGTTTTCTGCCATGGACCAACCTCCGCTCAGTGAAACGCCAGGTACCGGTGCCTCCTCCGTGGACGCCGAAGGCTCCGAGTCCGATCCGATCCATGGGCTACCGCCATCATCCGCCGAAGGAGATGCCGTCTCCTCGTCTCCAACAGAGGCCAACCACACTTTCCCTCGCAGGAAGGACTTGGACGGCCTCACCACTAGGAAATAGTCGTTGTCGTCCACGTCCGAGTCCGAGCACTTTGTACCACGCGCACTGAGCGCGGTTTCCGCTGGGCCGCGGTCGGGACATTGAGTGCAAGTGACAAGCCTCCGAGGTAGTGGCAAGCGTACCTGGAGAAACTTTCTGCTGCTGATCATCCTTTACCTCGACTTCTATGATCTCCAGGAGTAAGCGGAGAGAGTCCCAGGCCCGCTTATTGATTACGGCTGCTTGTCCACGACATGCGTCGGGATCGTCGGTCTTGAGAACAATGACGGCGTCCCTGTCGAGTTCAAAGATCTCACGAGTTATGTCTATGACATCCTGTTAGATGTGTATATGAGCCCACTTCCTACGGAGCAGCGAATGCGTAGCACCTGATATGTTTGTGGCAAAGGTACGATCTCTCTTTGGTTGAGATGGGACAGTATGACAAGGTCCGTAGTAGACCGTATAGTTGGGTCAGTAGTTGATTTGAAAAACACCATGGCACGTAGCCTATTTGTTAGTGTCAGACGGTGACAAGTGCGAGCGGACGGAGGCACGAGGACTTCGCAAGGACGCTGGACTGATTCAGGTTCCCCACATCACGTGACTGTAAAGAATAACCGCTCCTGATTGGTCTGGAAGATTCAGAAGAAATAGAGCGTATTTGCAACGCCCAAAAGTTTGCTGAGACGACGGCTCCAATTTTGCCATCAAACTGGCGCAGTTAGCCGATGCGTCATAGGCTTGATTTGAGTGCCGTGGCTTGCCCGGCCGGCCATCCCGAATTGCCGTCACGTGCGTGTCGCGTCTCGTTGACACTCCGTCGCGTCTCGTCTCGTCTGCACTGATTGCCTGCGTCAACGGCAGCGTCCCTTGCTAAGCAACTTATGTCCAGCGACGATTGCGCACTACAACTTCCTGCCAACGCTTTCGACTTTGCTCCGGAGCTCTTTCCTGGCTTGCCAGCAGGTCTCGGAGAAGTACAGCAGCTCGAACATCAGCAACATGATAGTAGCGAGATTACCCCTTACACGACCCTCGGCATGCAGCCCGTGGTAGGGGAGCCCCTTCGCCTGTCCACCAACGCCTCAAACTTGCTGCAAGAAGTCCCGACTCAACCCGTCCAGGGTGGTCTGCCCAACGTACCCGCTACACCCGAGGAACAGCCTGCGCCGCGGAAACAAGTGGCACCTAAGCCGAGGAAGGGAAAGGCGACATCGAAGCGGCAAGACTGGTCGGGTCAAGACCTCCTGGACCTAGTGCATGCCGCCATCGAGGTTGACTACTACGCGGCGCCCTTTGGGGAGAAGGGCAAGCGGTTGAATGAAATCGGGGCTAAGATGAGAGGGAAGGGGGTGGATTGGAGTGATGGTGTGTGCAAGGACAGGCTCAATGATCTATTACTCTGGCATGATGTGAGTTTCTCAGCCCTATTTCACTTCGAATTACGGACTCAAACATTTCAGTCCCCGGACAAAGCGACACCGTCTATTCGTAATGCGTTACACCCCCCCTGGGACACCACGCTAGCTGCACCAATCGACCTGCTCGCATCTACGAAAGCTAGGTTCGCTACGATGGAGGATTCAGAGCGGGCGGTTGAGGCGGAGGTTAGTCTATCGAGTTTTCGTGCATGTGCTCCAGTCTATAACCCAACATACCTCTTCAGCGAAGGCAACAGGATCGCATCGGGGGCATCATAGTGCGTGACGCGTCGCTGCGACGCAGCTGTCGGCGCCCTCCATCCCCCTTCTCGTCGGGTTCTGAGGGTGATGTTGAACCCTCGGACGGCCTGTATATCGGTGAGGAGGACCCAACCTCACCTGCCACAACCAGGAGCATTACGGGGATGTCGGACACGAGCCGAAATGTGGACGCCACCCCTGCTGCTGCTTTGTCCGCTGCTGCTGCTTCTGACTCTGTCTCCCCGTTGCCGTATGATCTTGGTAACCCTTCGACTTGTGAACCCACTTCGCCTACTGGTCCTGCCGTCGCGATCATCACTGCTACGGTGCCTGCCACTCCTGTTCCTGGTTCCCCTGCTACTCCCGCTGTTGTCCCTACTTTTGCCACCGCTGCACCTGCCATCACTAGACCCACGACGCCCACTACGACCCGTGTAGCATTAGGCCCCTCTCCCGCTCGTGGTGTGACAGCCAGTCCAACTCGTTCAGGGACGAAGCGCAGTAGCAGTGAGGGCTCGGGTAAAGAGAATAGTATGGTGTCGGGGCCGCCGAAGTCTCCTGTGGGCGGCATGAAGAGCAAGAGCAAAACTCGGACTGTTACGGAGAAGACATACCTCAAGAACTTCTATGCTCGGAAGAAGGTCACGAAAGCAAGTAGCATGTCAAGTGATGATGGCGGGGCTTCCAAGAGGATCAAGCGGGAGGACAAGATGGACAAAGTCCTGACATTCTTAGAGGAGGAACGTGCAGAAAGGCAGGCATTTCAGTCTAAGGTCCTTTCGCAGATTGAGCGGGGTAATGAATTGTATGCACGGGAGGCTCAAGATAATCATAACTTTCGTCAGGACTTTCTTGCCCTCATGCGGGCGGTGATAGAGAAACATTAGCTATATTATCTTCCAATAATCTTTTTGTATTTTAACCCATGTAGTATAGTTTACATTCATGTATATAATCATACCTAGTCATGGAAGTAATCATTAAGTTCTGGTGGCATACAATCAAAGTATTGTGATACTTGGTTTGGTCGAAGACAGTTAAGTCCATTGGTAAGAAGGACACCCACCCTGTAGTAACGTGCCACTGGAGAATTATAAAGCTGCATCTTCCAACCTGCATTGAGAAATGGCCATAAGTTTGCAACAATCCCAAAACCATGCTCGACTTCAATCCGGACAGCTGCCATCCGACCATTCCACTCCTTTTCTTCAACTGTCCTTTCACCAAAACCAGCAAAGGGGCTCATAATATGGTACCCAATGCCATACGCGGGATCCCCAAAGATCTGGAAGACACGTTCCTCCAATGGCGCATCCTCCTGCACACCTTCTCGGAATGCAAATGTACCCAGCCGATCGAGGAGTTGGCTTTCAGTCAGCATAAATGCATCATTCCTCCGCCCTTCGACTGGCCCATACAAGTGGCCAATAATCCCGTTCGGAAGCATAACTGCCTGAAACTTGAGGGCATGATACTTCTTGTGGCCGTTATAAGCCTGTCGCTGGAACCAGGTTGGGCGGCATATGCGTCGGATCGTACAGTCAATGAAGCCGAAAACAGATTGAGTAGGGGCACCACGGTCTTCAATAGCTTTTGCATATCGGGCTAGTTCCGAGGGCTTGAGCAGATGTTCTGAATCACAACCCAGGAGATGCTCCCATCTGTCATCCAGGAACTCTACGAGTTCATTGATGCACTCGGATATTGCAGACTGAGATCGGTCATATTGCATTGAAAGTCCATACATGTCGCCAGCAGATCGAAAACGGGCACAGAGTAAGCAGAAAGCTTCAATGCCTTCAAACTGATAGCGACCAGATGTAGTGAACACCTCCGGTATATCGAAGGCATCAACCATCTCAAGGATCTCATCATATGTGAAACTATCATATTAATTTCAACATGCAAAAAACATCTCAAGGTGGTGCTGATATGTACCGGAATCGCCATTGGCAGTCACGGCTCCTTAGAGACTGCAGCCACTCCTGAGTGATACGTTGTCCACCCTGCTCAGGCCGCGCTCGCTCCCGCACTTCCCGCTCCGCTGCACGAAGGTATGCTGCATGTTCCTGAAAATCTGCAGGTGCTGTAGGTAGGACAGCCTGGGAGGCGATACGATGGGAAGGCGGTAGCTCTGCTACGCCATCCAGGAAAGGTAGCGAGGCCAGCAATAGACGTGAGAGAGCTTGTAGATCCATAGTTATCTCTAGGGAACTGGATGTCGAGGTAGAAAAGCCTGCGCCGGCACGGGTGCACTCAATGAGGAAGGCCGGCCGGAGCCCGGATGCACACGTGCGCGTTGCGTCATTCCAGGAGCCGGCATTCCTCGGCAGCCCGCCAAGACTTTTGGGATCAGAGGCCCCACTTTGCTGAAGGAAAGTGGTCTTTGGGCCGTTGCAAATACGCTCTAATGCTCTTCAAGTTGGTGGGCTCTGGCTTCGGAATTCATACGCGGAGACAGCTGACCCGACCTTTGACACATTCACCTGCTATGTCTAGCGCAACGGAACGGCCGAGCGCAGAAAATCCAGGAACCGCCGCATCCGAATCCCCACCGCCGCAGGTCATGCAGATAGTGGTCAGACGGGACTTGCTTGATGTGCGTGCGCCCTCCGTCTCTGTACTGAATAGAGAGGAGCTGAGAAGTGCTATATATGTAGGCGGAAGGGTGGGGATTTGGTCCATTGATGGCGCAAGTAGCGCACGCAACGGCTGCCGTTCGTGAGCGTCCAAGGACGGCATGCAGAGCGGGCTGATGATGGTGTACGATAACTTATGGAAACAGGTGCTGCATGAGACGCGGGACAGGCCTGAGACAGTGGAGTATCTCGAAAATCTCAAAGAGATGCGAAAGGTATCTCACAGAACCGTTACTTTCATTGAAAGAACAAAGGTAACCCGCGTATCCTGTTTCTCTAGGCGGTCTTGCAAGTGCGCGCTCCCTCCAACACTCTCCGCACAATTCTCGCTCACATATCTTTACCAGACGGCTAACGAAGACTCACTGACCAAGCTCGCGACACTACTGAGCTCGTCGACGCCGCCAGTGCCGCACCACCTTTGGGTCGAGCAGCCGGAGAACGTGCCTACGTGCTTGGCGCTTGCGCCGAACCGGAGGGAGTCGCCTATTAAGAAGGCGCTGGATAAGAGCGGGTGCCGGCGGTGGAAGGGCTAAGATCTGAGGGATGCGGGATGCGGGTGAGCACGCTTGGCTTCTTATGCGCGATTTTCATCACACATGTGGAGCTTCCAATACCAGCGCACATGGTCTGAACAGAGACCTGTCACAGATGTACGAACTACTAATGTGAGTTGCCTAGTCGTTGTCCTGCGCCCTCAATGTGTCCTGACGTCGTACAGTATACTGGAAATCACAATCTTTTTTGCCCTCGCTTCGCAACATGGTTATGCTGCTCTAAGCGTTCCCGAGAGCCCTTACCTCTGGGACGCGCTTTGCATTCACGCTTCGGCTTGCCGGCGTGAGGCATACCATCCAGTCACGTGGCTCTAATTAGAGTACAAGACGCGTCGCGCGCGACGCGACCGATATTTCTCCATAGCCTAGCCACCTGCTTTACGCGGACGGCTTGCACATCACCTGCGTTTGCAAACACAAATACTAACATCATACAATCATGCCCCAGGCTGCAGAAGGCAAAATCAACGCGGAGGTGCTTGCATGGAGGGTAGGGAAGCGCCTCGGGGAGTGGGTGGAGGATATAAAGGAATATGTACAAGGTGATCTGGTCTATTATACGGACACGCGGGACCCCGCTGACAGAACCCGGACATTGTCACTTCTACAGGACGGCATCATAAGGTATGTTCTTTCATCCCAAAGGAGGTGAAAGGGAATGGATGTTTACATACACGACAATCGTTCTTTCTTTTTCCGTATATCTAGACGTACCTGGTCATCCTGAGGAGCGGCGTGGTCCGCCTCGTGCGCGTCCACTGCCCCGTATCGAGGAAGTTGGGGTCGGGCGTGACGCCCGCGACGAAGATGCAATCTGAGGTCAGTGTTCCCTTTACCTGCTACATTTGTCGCTGGTCCCTGAAGCGTAGCAGATTGCAACGATGAAGCATGTGCTGAAGTGCACGCGGGTGCCCGTACCGGAAGTGTTCGTGTACGACGCGGACGCGGACGGGGGTGTGGGCGGGGAGTGGATGGTCATGGAATACGTACGTCCATCCTGCTCTTTCGTTCCTTGTTTGCTGTCTGCACTGAGCGCTTCAAGGTACAAGGTGTCCCCCTGGACGAATGTTGGGTGCAGATGACTGCTGATGAGCGGGCCAGCGTTGTTGCTGGAATCATCGCGGTCCTGGCCGAACTAGTATCGCTGCGTTTCCCTGCGATCGGTAGCCTGCAGGAGGACGAGCAAGGTCTATGCGTGGTTGGGCCGATGACGTTCACACCTTCAAGAAACGTACACGATTTGGCCGCACCGGATCCTGCTTCTTGTGGACCTTATAGGAACTACTTGGCCTGGCTGGAGTCTCTGGCGATGCGCCGAATGTCTTTCGACTCTGGACTAGAACTGGATCCCTTCCAAAAGGCAAACGTCGACATCAACTTGGCAAGGATCAAAGGGACTTCGATCTTAATCCCGAGTGGCATGCAGGAGCTCTGCGGGATCGCTTTGGAACATCCTGAATTTACCTTGGACAACATCCTGGTGGACCCTTACGACCCAGGGAGGATCAAGGCCGTCATCGACTGGGAGGGGGCGCGTACCGTGCCGCTGTGGGCTATTCAACCTAGGCCTTTCAGGAACCTCGATCTTGTAGACCACTGGGTATCGAACGAAGATAAGCGGAAGCTGCAAGAGGCGGTCTGGAAGGGCGTCGGGTGCAGGGCGCCGATGTGGCAGCTTGCCACTGGCAGCGAGCGGGTTCCCCATGAGCTGCGCATGATGTATTATCGGGCGTGGAGGAGCACGATGGTGTTTTCCCCAATTGACTTTCATTATTGGGATAGGGCGATGCGGGGGGAGACCGCTGTCAATGTGTAGGCCGGGTCGTTTGCTTTGGTCCTGCCAGGGCCGATATTCTGGATATATGTATCGCTAGATGTGATTTGGATGCTGATGGCCTGTACTCTTGTTTTATGCCGCCGGTGCTGGATATATAGTAGTTTGAGTCGCAGCTCTGACGAACGCTCTCAGGGGACATGCTTGAGCGTGCCACCTTACACGAGGATATGCACCGTATGGGCGTGGGAAACATACCGATGATAACACTTCTTCCAAACTTCATGAACATGATGAAGTCCTGCATTGACACAGTAGTCCCTCCTCTAGGACCCTCATCGTCCTAAGCCTACAATGACTGACCATCGACGATATCGACTGTTCGGTAGTGGAATATCCCGCTTCAAGAAACAGCGGTCAGTAAACTCAGCAAAAGTATGAGACGTCCTGCTCTCCAGCCCGGCGCGGCATTGCTCTGGAGACATCGATAATTGGTAGTGGACTTGTCGCAGGATTCAGGGCATTCTTGCAAGGCACCACTCATACTCTTTATTATGAATGTTTAGGGCACCGATCGCAGCCAGCTGGACATTGCACTTGGTAAGTAGCGCACTCTCAAATGAGGAGCGTGAAGGGCGACGCGTCCAGCGATCGACAACCTCCGCCGATCGCTGGACGCGTCGTTCTGAACATACCAAAAAAGGTGAGTGTCAGTTGAGAATGTGAAGGGAGGGCAGCGTATAAGTCTCCCTGTCCGACCTTCACATCCCTCTTCAACTTGAACCACGACCACCCCGCGCATCCAACCCTTTGCGACATACCAACACTCGCGAAGCCCACACGTTCTTGCCTGTCCATGGCTCCAGTCGCGGTTCCCGCCGCGTCGGCGTCGTCGCTGGCAGTCTTCAAGGTCCCCGCGCTCAAGATCGTCGTCGGCGTCGGGATCTCCATGGGCGTCGCCGGTCTTGCAGCAGGCACTATCGTCGCGCTGCGTTATTACGACAAGAAAGCCAAGGAGCGGGCTCAGCTTGAGCTCCCGCGTCCTGTTGTTTCTGTCACGACCGAGGTCGAGCGCGTTTCTGATGCACAGGTCGAGGAGAAGATGGCCGTCCCCGGTGCTTTTTACGAGGAGAAGATGGCCGTCCCCGGTGCTTTTTACGAGGATCAGGACAACCCTCACGTTGAGAAGGATATTGTCGATGAATGTAGGGGACACCAGGAAGGCGTATGGAAGACACTCGATGAAGGCCCCATCACGATCCATACCGCATACACTGACGCCCACTGCGGCGATGACGATATTTTCGAAGAAATAGACATCGCTGACGGTGATACTGTTACGAAGAATTTTATTCCAGGAGCATGGATTCCGGACGACGACACGTCCACACACTATCGACCGATGGTTCCCTTCAACATCACTATCGAAGAACCTCACGACAAGTCGGGAGGTGGGGCTGAGCATGCTATGGGCGAGGCAGGTTTGAATGCCCCTTCTGATGATGTTTACGATGGCGTCGAGGATGCCGACCGGACGGTTGTCGAACATACTATTCAGGGTTAGACATTTTCTTTCCTCGCTCAGAATCGTGCTCAACTTATCTACAGTGAGCGATCCTGCGCCTGCGGAGCAAGTGGAGGGGAAGGGAGTCCTCACTGTTGCCATGGTGGAGGAATGGCTAGAGGCGACCAAAGACTGGACGCCGCCTGAAGCGGTGATGAACGCGAGTAACAACACTACCGTGGTGGAGGATCAGCTTCCTATCTTCACCGCTACTCCCAATAGCGTCGTACTGACACCGAAGGAGGAGGCCCCTGCACTGCAAGCCGAGGCAAATGGGATCCTTACTGTGGCGATGGTGGACGAATGGCTGGCTAGGACCAGAGACATGGAGTGGGCGCCCCCAACTAAGGAGTTGAGCTTGAGCAACACCCCTACCAACGTCTCTATCACCACCACCACCACCACCCTCGATGCCGAGCTCGAAGAAGACATCACTAAAGTCTTCGGCCCTCTTCTCCCGGTACGTATCCCCTTCTCTCTCCTGTCTCCTCTCCTCGAGCTCATCCTCGCTACCAGCTGGACCACGTGATCCGCCAGCTCCTGAACGGCGAGCACCCCGCGACCATGCGCCGGCGCCGGGTAGGGAGGCAGCACTACCCGCTGGAGACAAGACGCCTGCTCACGGAAGCGCCCGAGCCGGAGCGAGTGACGTTGAGTCCTGCTGCGATGCGCTGCGCGTTGCGGGCGGTGTGCAAGGATCACGGATTTGAGGTCCCAGCGGTGAAGGTGAAGAAGATGGGGGATCGAGCGAGCGTTACGCTGAGGTTGGAGCGAGGGGGGCATGCGAGGCAGCGGTCGTCGGTTACTATCACGGCAATGGCTACGGTGGATGAGGGGAATACGGTGCGCGCTGTGATTACTGATGCAACTGTCGAGACGGTGGAGGACAACACTACGGCGCGTATCGAACCTGTGGCCGAGGATGGTCTGGTTATCGAGGCTTCCCAGGAGCTTGTCGCTGTTCCGGCCGCGGACGCTGGACAAGTCGGATCATGCGAGCAAGTCGACGAGGACGACGGGGATGAACAATCGCAGGAGGATAAGGACGAGTGGGACTCGGAGGAGGAGGAGCGGGAGCTGAAGCGGCACCGGCGGAGGATGTGGGTGATGAAGGAGGCGCCGGGCAAGGCGATGCTCGCGGTCGAGAAGGGCGAGGGCAGTGGCATGAACGAGGATGGCGAAGATACCGATGCCAAGCAGGATGAACGGTCGGAAGACGACGAGGGCGCCGAGGAGCGACGGAACAGGAGGAAGGTCTGGGTGATGAAGGAGTCGTCTGAGGACGTTGCGGTCAAGCCTGTGGATGGGAAGGAGAGCGAGGACGTTATGCGCGAGAAGGATGCTGCACTGGATGAGAAGGTATGTGATGTCTGTCGGAGAGGTTTGTGGCGCTGACGATCTTGCTTTCTTCCTTTGTAGCCCGAGTCTAACAGCCTCGTTGTCGAGAAGGAGGGACATGTTCCCCTGTCAGGAGTCTCTGACGTGCTTGTGAGTACTATATGCGCGCATATATCTACTCCTACCAAAGCTAACCGAACCTTTGCTGCAGACCAGTGCTCTGGATCGAGGGATGCCCGCCCCAGCCAACGGTGAGCTCGTCGTCGCTCGCAGCCTGTCCTCCCCTCTGGCTGAGGGAGAAGCTGTCCTTTGTGGCCAAGTGGATCAGGACACTCCAGTGGACGCTGCGACGATGACGGGTGAGTTTGTTGTTGCTGGGTGTATGGGTGATCTTTCTCCGGGGTATGGTAGGTATGTTGGGGCTCCGGTGTCTCCTCCCACTTCGAAAGTGGTTGTTCTAAATGCTTTAGAGTCTCGTGCGGTGTCGAGGTTGCCCACTCCAAATGTCAATAAGTTGAAGGGCAGCCGAGCGTCAATTTCAAGTGCAAGACGTTCTAGTCTCTTACCATCTGGCGGCAGCGGTTCGCCAGCTGTCTCTTCTCTGCCGACTGCTCGTGGTCGCAGGAAGGCGAGTATCGGTTCTCCGCCGGCTGGCTCTACCGCTGCTCGGGCTCGAAAGCAGGCGAGCATCTCACAATCAGACTCGCCATCGCCGATGTCCTATGTAAGAGCTGGCGAGCAATCTTCGACTTCCGGCAGTTCTGATTCCACGCGCAAGGCCGTCAATTCCCGGGCGCCGCGACCTCCTGTGTCTCGGTTGGTACCTCCATCAAGTCCGTCTGTATCCTTTGGCAATGGCAAGGTCCGATGGGATACCAAGACCCTCTCTGTGTCTCGAACGGTCGTTCCGACAAGTCCGCCCGTGTCCTCTAGCAATGGCAAGCACCGACAGGATTTAAGCACACCCTCTGTGTCTCGACTAGTTGCTCCGTCAAGTCCGCCCATATCTTTTGGCACTGGCAAGCTCCGACAGCATTCAAGAATGTCCTCTTCTACTTCTAGCTTGACTTCTAGATCTATAGAATCATCTGTCGCTGCTGCTGCCTCGATGAAACGTACTCCTGCGAAGAGGCAGGTGCCGCCTCCTCTACCCGTGTCCACCCGATTCGTCAAATCTGGCCTCTCTACATCTACCGGCATGTTCAGTTCTGGGTGCGCTACGCCTACCTCACCGGTTCTCTCTGGTATTCCAACTGGGTCTGGCCGACGCAAGCCATCAATGGATGTTCGCGCTGGTTCAGGTTCCCTCATCGGAAGCCGTAGAAGGCCGAACGGCTCTGGTGAACCCTTTAAGTCGTCTCTTCCTTCCTCGACCAAACGTCGGCCCCTTAGGGACTCGCGGGACCTCGATATTGGTGAAGCGCTTCCTGACGACTTGGAAGACTCCGTTTCGACTCTTAAGCTTCCCTGGGCCAGTCCAAGCATACCTGCCACGCCGTTGATGGATATCACCAACACAGTCAAGCCCAAACACATTATGAACCGTGGTAGCCCTCGGCCGTCGGCTGTCCCTGTACTATCTTCGCGGAAGGCCGGGCTCACTAGGCCAAATTCAATGTCTCCAGATTTATCTCGTCAAGAATTACCTCCTACCGCTCCTCTGACGTTCGCAAAGCGCTCGGCCTTTGGGCGCTCTGTGGCGAGCTCCTCTCAAGCGTCGGGAACACCCTGTTTCAAGCCTCACTGCCGACACGATACTTCCGCCTGCAGTTCTCGCTTCGGTCCGTCAACTATCGGCCGCGCCTCTCGTGCTGGTCCTTCTCGGCAGCACGACGTCTTGAATGCCGCATCTGCAAGACCTCCTTCGTCAATAGTGGCGAGACCTGCAGTTGCTGTCGGCTCTGCAGTCTCCCGTACGAGGTCAAGCACGCCTTCGGAGCAAGGCGGGCGATCCGCGCAGGCTTCTCCCATCGGTCGTTCGACAACCTTACCGCGCAGGGACTTCTGGGTGCCATGAACATGACTATTCTCTTCTCTTCTCTATCAGTGACCATGATTCGGTTTCCTTGTCTCCCGGAGTATCTTTATTGGGTATTTATCTCTTGTATGCTACTGTATCTGTAACACCACATCATCCTATACAATTTTTCATGAATCAGTCGGAGCAGAGTGCACGCGCCGTCCTTGAATGGGACTTTGTAAATTGTGGCTCAGTCATCTCCTGCCCACCGCGCAGCGGCTCCGCGGCAACCTTATACCCGCTCCGTGGTCGGAAATGACCGGCTTTGCTGGCAGCTGGAATATTCCGGAACTCGGCACAGGGAAGTCCCACGCATTACGCTTGCCTTCAAATTTCTGTACACGCAAAGTCCGGAGCGACTCTCATCTTCCTCCTTTCCTTCACCTCCATCCCACCACTCGTCATGTTCTCTGCTTTGCGTTCTGTGCGCGCGTTTGTTCCCCGCGGCGGGAACTATGCTGTGAGTATGGATGCAGGCGCGTTAGTGCGATTATTAACTGTGATGTGTAGGGCATTCCGCGGTCCATGATTGCGCGGAACATGAACACGAAGGTGCAGGGTGAGTTCGCGTGAAAAGCTCAATGGAAGTTCCTCAGAGGCTAAAGTCGGCTCGCGCTACCAGGCCCTGTGATCGGTATTGACTTGGGTACCACGAACTCGTGTGTATCCGTCATGGAGGGCAAGAGCTCGCGCGTGATCGAAAACGCCGAAGGCGCACGCACGACGCCGTCCGTCGTCGCGTTCACGAAGCACGGCGAGCGCCTTGTCGGACTCCCTGCGAAGCGTCAGGCCATCGTCAACTCGGCGAACACCGTGTACGCGTTCAAGCGGCTCATCGGTCGCCAGTTCAAGGACCCGGAGGTGCAGAAGGATATGGAGCACTGGCCGTTCAAGGTCGTGCCCAAGTCGGACGGACGCCCGGCAGTCGAGGTTGAAGATGGGGGGAAGAAGGTGACATACGTAAGTCTTGCACCGATGGTATATATGTGGGCGTGAAGGCTGATGTGATCCCAGTCACCCGAGCAACTGTCGTCGATGGTTCTCGTGAAGATGAAGGAGACTGCGGAACAGTTCCTGAACAAGAAGGTCAAGTAAGTGATTGCGTTGTTCCTTTCATTACCGCATCTAATGCTGTCTTAGCCACGCTGTGATCACTGTTCCGGCATACTTCAACGACGCCCAACGGCAGGCAACGAAGGATGCCGGTACCATCGCTGGCCTCGACGTCCTCCGTGTGATCAACGAGCCCACGGCAGCTGCTCTCGCCTACGGTCTCGACAAGACCGACTCGTCGGTCATCGCCGTGTACGACTTGGGAGGTGGTACCTTCGATATCTCCATTCTGGAGATGCAGAAGGGCGTGTTCGAGGTCAAGTCGACGAACGGTGACACCCACTTGGGTGGTGAGGACTTTGACTCCGTGCTCGTCAATCATATCCTCAACGAGTTCAAGAAGGAGACGGGCACGGACCTGAGCCAGGACCGCATGGCCATCCAGCGTATCCGTGAGGCGGCGGAGAAGGCGAAGATTGAACTGTCTTCGACGTCGCAGACGGAGATCAACTTGCCGTTCATCACCGCTGACGCCTCCGGTCCCAAGCACATCAACCACAAGCTTCTCCGCTCGCAGTTCGAGTCGCTTGTCGCTCCCTTGGTCCAGCGGACGATCGACCCGTGCAAGAAGGCCCTTGCTGACGCTGGTGTCAAGGCCAGCGACATCAACGAGGTCATCTTGGTTGGTGGTATGACGCGCATGCCGCGCGTCGTCGACACCGTCAAGAGTGTCTTCGGCCGTGAGCCTAACAAGGGTGTCAACCCTGACGAGGCTGTCGCCATCGGTGCCTCCATCCAGGGTGGTGTCTTGGCCGGTAACGTCACCGACATTCTCCTGCTCGATGTCACCCCCTTGTCTCTCGGTATCGAGACGCTCGGTGGTATCATGACGAAGCTGATCACTCGTAACACCACCATCCCGACGAAGAAGTCGCAGACCTTCTCGACGGCCGCGGACGGGCAGACCGCGATCGAGGTCAAGGTCTACCAGGGTGAGCGTGAGCTCGTCCGGGACAACAAGCTGCTCGGCTCGTTCAACCTTGTCGGCATCCCCCCCGCGCCCAAGGGTGTCCCCCAGATCGAGATCACCTTCGACATCGACGCTGACGGTATTGTCCACGTGACCGCGAAGGACAAGGCGACGAACAAGGACCAGTCGATGACGATTGCCAGCTCGTCTGGTCTGAGCGACAAGGACATTGAGCGGATGGTGTCTGACGCTGAGCGGTACGCTGAGCAGGACAAGGCCCGCAAGGACCTCATCGAGGAGTCGAACAAGGCTGACTCTGTCTGCTCTGATACCGAGAAGGGTAAGTGTTGTGTATGATTAGCTGCTTCCAACACGAACTAACGTCATCATCTAGCGATGAACGAGTTCAAGGACCAGTTGGACGCCGCCGAGAAGGAGAAGGTGCAGAAGCTCGTCACGGAGCTGCGCGAGATCGCTGTCAAGGGCCAGGCTGGCGACGCCTCCGTCACCGCGGAGCAGATCCGGGAGAAGATCAGCGAGACGCAGCAGGCGTCGCTCGGTCTCTTCCAGAAGGTGTACGAGAAGCGCAACGCCGAGGAGCAGTCCTCGTCGTCGTCAGAGTCTACCGAGAACAAGGAGGAGAAGAAGGATTAAGCATGGTCCGTCTCTTCGCTCTCCTCGTCCGACCCGTCCCTCGCTGCCGCCCGCCCGCCCGCCCGCGCTCCCTTAATCCCGCCCATCGCCCGCTACCTCACACTCGCATGCATGCATCTTATTAGAGTCGTTACTTAAAAGTAATCAGCACGTACATCACTTATAGTCTGCTTTTCACGACGCACCTGTCCGACATTTGACATCCCCCCGCCCCGCTCAGTACTGTTTTGCACGCTTTTTATGCTCTACCCCGTTGTATATTGTCGCCTAGTTTGCATGCCCTCCGCAATGTATGAGAAGATGAGCAGCTAGCATCTCTAATGGAATCAGGACGTGCGTTCTGCCTTGTTATATTAATAATTACTTTGCGTGACGCGTGTTTGTCCCCGCGGGTTTTGATAGAGTACTGCGCTCCCACTACTAGTATACGTACTATCCGGGATCCCCAGGCAGAAACCAGCTTCGGGGCTGCTACCACTGACTAGTACGGGAGATGAGTACGCAGTGAGAAAGGGTATGGTATGTTATGTAAATGTATTCGGCTCGGAATGCGCGCGGGCACGAGGACACCGGCGCCGATTGTATACGTATACATTAATGGCCAAGACGCATCACAAGTAGGGATGGCCGAGGAGCGAATCGCGGCCTTGTTCTCTCAGATGAAGAGCGCGACGGGTCTGATGGATCGCTGACGGCGAGCGTGTTGGTACCGGACAAGGCAACTTGGACACCGGAGAGCCTGCTCCCGTTCACCGTTCACCGTTCACCGCGCCGATCCGATCCTCGCGAAAGACCAGTGCCCGTGCGGGCAGGGGCCGGGGAAATTCGCATTGCGTTGCTGTGGTGATGGTGGCTCGGAGGCCACCTGGATCCACGAGCGCCAGCGGTGCCGGTGACGCTCTGGGATATATGTATACGCCGAGGGACCCGCGCCCGGATCCACAGAAACGTTCAAGCACTCCCGGTCGCGGTCCCGGTCGCGACAAGGGACGGGAGGGGCGGGGTGGGGGGGGGGTCGCGGTGGCGTTACCGCCCAGTGCGATGGCGGCCGGCGCGGGCGGGGCGGGCCGTGTGCACCAGCGCCAGACGGGTGTGCAGTTTGGATAGGATACGCGGGCAGGTCGCGGAGGAAGGGATCGGTCCCGTGGTCCGCGGGGGGTGGAGCAACTTGAAAGGATGGGACGCGCAGCACGCGTGGCGGGGATACTTGTAGTATACTCTCGGGGCGTTACCGCCCGGCGCACCCCGCTCGATACCCAGAGCTGGATCGGCCGCGGTGCGCAGCGCACACGGGGCGCGATCCCCGGGGATGGAGGCGCGCCGGGCCTTGTCGGGCGTGCATCATGCAGACGGAAGTGAGTGCGCGATCGATTGGTAGAGGCGCCTAAGGGGCGATCGACGAGCGGGCGTGCGTTGACGAGACAGAGGGGCCCGCGTCCGACTTTGACATTGAGATCCTGGACGGACGGGGACGACTGCGTGCATACAAGAGCGGGGATGGATCGCGTGCGCGCGGGATGGTCAGGCGGTTGGATCGCGCGAGTGTGTATTTTGGATAGTTCGTGGCACGCAGCAGGGACCTAGGCTTGATACTGCGCCTCCTAAATAAGACTTAGTAGACGAGCAACTGTCTTAAATGGACCATGCATGCTCGCATTCGTCCATGCATGCAACCCGGAGCGGGACGCGGCACTGATACTTACACGCGAGCAGGCCTGCACTGCCCCCGTCCACTCCAGCATTCGTGGGCCCGGGTGAGATCAGGAAAGGAAGTACAATTCAGAAGCGGGCGACGCGCGGGGAGGTGACGCGCGTCGACGGGTGTGGGTGGGGAGCGTCAGACAAGGACAAGGAACACAGCGTTGACAGCAGGACACTTCCCCGCGATATGTACAAGGATTCAGATGCTTGACCAGGACGCGGACTCAATGACCAATGGACCTCCTTGAGCCAATTATAACCGTGCACAGCCACCTCGGTGACCCCCTGGACGGCGTTGTACTCCCTCAACTCGACACTCTCGTGCTTGCCTACGACTAGAATGTCTTCCCCATACGGATCAAAGTCGAGTCGACGTCTAGTATATAAGCAGGGTGCGATGGGAGACCGCAGTCCTGAGCCTCTTTGACTTGTTCTGCGCACTATGCAACCCACGCTCTTACTCGCGCCCCTGCTCCTCCTGCGTACGCCCCTGCCCCTCCCTCCTCCACCCCGCCTAGGCTCATCGCCCTCCATACAGTATCCGTGTCTGCGTCTGCGTCCCCGGCCCCAGACCCGATAGACGCTGCCCTCCCGCAAGTCATCGCGCTCGACCGCAACGGCAACGACGCCTGCGGGACGCGCGCGGGCTGCCCGGGGCTGACCGCTGCCGATTTGTCCTCGGCCTCGGTACGTCCTCCCTGCGTTGGCGTGGTCGGAGTGCTGATGTGTGTGTGTGTGTGTGTGTGTGTGTGTGTGTGTGTGTGTGTGTGTGTGTGTGTGTGTGTGTGTGCAGACGGGTGGTGCGGGGAGGCCGAGCGGGGCTGGCGCGGGTATGGCGCTGGCGGGTGCGGGCGTGGTGCTCGCTGGGTTGGTGTAATGAGTGGTCGTGTGGGGGTTATGAGGACCTTGGATTGTGGACATTTGTGCGGTGTGCGGACCTTTTCTCTGGGATGTATACACGGTTGTATGATATGAATACCCCACGATGGTTACCTCTCTTCAACTTTCTTCTGATACCACGAACAACTGAGGGAACAGGACGCGCATGCATCCACCATACATGCAACGCAATACGATTCATACAACACGTCCACTGCACGAGCTGTTCATACCCCCCCCCCCCGCCCCCGCCCCCCGCCCCCCGCCACCACCATTCGGATCCGAGCCAAAGGCGAACGCCCGCCCGGCGCTCAGCACTCGCACGCCTTGCTCTCCTTCGCGCATTTGCACCCCTGCGCGGAGCCGCCGCACTCGCACTGTTCGACACAACGCACGTCAGTACCACCGATTTCACTCGCGAACGAGGGAGTGAGGGAGTGAGGGGGCAGGGGGGGGGAGGGGAAGGGAAAGGGAAAGGGGGAAGGGGGAAGGGAAAACGGGGAACGTACCCCAGCCGTGTGCGCCTTATTCACGCACTGCGCGCAGTCGCACTTGCCCTTCGGGCACGCGCAGCCCGTGCCGGAGGGGCCGCACGCGCTGGGGCCACATGAGCGGGTGCAGCATCGCGGACGCGCGGAACTCACCCGCAGCGCGCTTCGCAGGTGCAGTCTCCAGCCATATCCGTTCCTTTCGCTTAGTTCGTTTCTTTCGCTTAGTGGTGGTGGTAGTAACAGGCAATAATGTACCTGACCTGCTCAGCGTGAGTGGTTTATATTGCAGACCTCGCGAGGCCTAGGGATCCACGGTGACGTAGGCCTGACGTTGCCCGGGCGCGCGATGTAGACTGAGACTCCTCCCTCCGATGTCATGGCGGGAATAGAGCGGGAGACCGTGACGCGCCCCAGGGATACCCATGACCGTGACCATGACTACATAGCTATAGCCCCAGATGTCAATGTCGATGCATCACCAACCGAAGACCGGCAACTGCCAATTACGGTTGTCTTTGGACCTGGCCAGTCCCGTCGACCATACATCAGAAGGCTGCCGACTGCCCATCCGTCCAGTATCCCGCCTTGCTGAGTACATACAGGGTGGCACTGCACCGGACTGCGAAGACCGATGTCCATATCTCAAGGTATCATGAAGATACAAAATAAATGGAGGGATACCTGACTAACTCCCCCGAAATGATAGTATCTCCAGAATCTCCGCGCTCACTCCGCCGGCTACTCGGACGAAGTGTGACCCTAACCCTTTCACATTGCCATCACTGTCACGTCACGGTAGGACGGAGCAGAAGGTTGAGCACCTGAGGCGTATAGCGGAGGTGTTTTACTCGAACATATCAGGTGTCGTACGTTGAAAGGTCTCCCTCATTCTCCGAGATGCTCAAGGAAGGTTCGATCGCTGTTACAAAACATGATATATTCATTCCCAGAAGCACGGCGTTGCCAATGTCGATCTCAACGTCCTACATGCCAGTGATACAAGCCTCCCTCGGTCATATTCGTACATGATACACGGTCACACGACGAGGCACTTAGCACGCGCAGTTGCCCTTGGTAGCGCAGTTGCAGCCGGAACCGGAACCGTTGCAAGAACACTATAAAAGAGGGAAATGGTGAGATAGAGCTCGGATGTGAGTAGCACGACGGCACGTACGCTCGAGGAGTGGGCCTTGTTGGCGCAGGGGCCGCAGACGCACTGGCCAGAGGGGCACTTGCAGGAGCCGGTCGAGCAGGAGCTACATGAAGAGGTGAGCGCGACGTCGGGCAGCCATACGTCTGGCACGTACGAGCAGTTGTTGGTGCAGGAGCAGGCCATTGTTGCGTTGAGGAGAGGTGGTGGTGGTGGTGGTAGAGAGTTGGTTGGATAGATGAGTGAGTAGACTGGTTGTCGGAAGAAAAGATACGGCCTGACGAGCCCTTTTTATACGCCCAGAAATAGGGGTTATGTCAA
Source organism: Gloeophyllum trabeum ATCC 11539 (assembly GCF_000344685.1). NCBI lineage: Eukaryota > Fungi > Basidiomycota > Agaricomycetes > Gloeophyllales > Gloeophyllaceae > Gloeophyllum > Gloeophyllum trabeum. Next base: position 818,094 of record NW_006920416.1, on the reverse strand, counting down.
AATTCGGCAGTGTGGGTTGTCGAAACAGCCTAGCCAATGGATAGATCCGAGTTGAAGAAGGAACCAAGTTGGCCGACGCCACTTGCAGCGACCTACACGATGCTAGGAGCCTGCGACCGTGCCACGTTTGACACAAGTCAGAGAACAATGGTACTTTCTCTGAACCATCTCGCAGCTGTGAATGATTTTTCCGGGGATTCAATTGAATCCGCTCCCTCGCACGCAGTCATCCCAGGCACACAACTAGACATTCCCAAGTTCGCTCAAGTGGCGAACAGTTTATATTCATTCCATATCCTACTACATCTCATAACTGAAGGCACGTCAATCAAGGTAGCGTTCTCTAACTGAAAGCTACATACCTAACTGATACGACGTATCACCGAATCCCAGCCAGAGTTCCCCGCCTCACTGCGGAAATCTCCCGGGCTGCGCGCCATGAATGCGCTGTAATTGTCATACTTCTAGCCCCTCTCGAGTCTAGCTCCCTGTGGATACGGTATCTCCTTCCTCAGTGATCGTTCCCTCACTCTCCGCCACGGTTACAATCTCCCGGTGATTCCCAGCGTGAAGCTGTGATAGTCGGGGACGTGTTCGTCGCCCTCGGTGCAACTGCTGGACACACGTACCCGGACCCGAAGCAGTGGACCGCTCTCCCAGTGCTAGCCTTGGAATTGGGGGACTCGGTGCCGTTGGCCAATCCTAGGCCCCATCGATCCGGAGGGATCGCATGTCGCCGCATGGTATAGCCAAGACAGGTATGGAACGGCGCTACCTGATCTCGTCCCACGTGTACTAAAATTGCAATTGGTGTACTGCGACAGGATGACTCCGTGCTAGGGGCGCGGTCCAAGCGAGGGCGACCAGAGAGCGAGCCTCAGTCGACATAGCAGGCCTTTAGACGATATCCGACCTTGAATGGGCCCTTCAGACGAGAGCGCCAGCGAAGGGGACCCTGGTGAAGTGACTCCCCGCTATATACTTCGGCTAAGGGGACCGTACCGGACATCAGCATGACTGCGAGGGTACTCATGTTGCGCGAGTCCCGTGACTTTGCGCACTAACTTGGTAATTTCCTTCCCTGCAGGGAACGCGCCAGAGCCACGAGGACAACTGCAGTGGCCGACAGTGGACGCAAAGGAGGACTTGAGGGGGACGAAATGCAGGTGAGAGGTCAAGGCTCAAAGCTCCTGCTTTTATTCTTTTACTAGTAGTTGCTAATCGTGTTGGTATTTTCAGACGCATAATGGACGCTGAACGTACTGTGCACATGCTTGGACTCACCGCCCCCATACGAGACCGTGGAAGCTCGCCTCAACCGGGCGTCAATCTTCGTGGCAATCAGCTTCAGCTCCCAGCATAGTCGAAGGTGTTTGATTCTTGCGTTTTCCACTGCCGTACTGTCATGGCGGGGACACTACGCTCTGTATGAGCGAAGTTTCCTTCTCAAGACCGTCTTCTTATGTCCGGTTCGACTAGGGGAAGCTCATTGTCCATTGCATAATAAACTGATATACCTACCATGCATCGTTCCTATCATTTATTGCCCCATGTGCATATTCTTGTGGCGTTCTAAGCATCGATAGGACATGAGCTGTTCAATCGAGTGACTCGTTATCATACGAGTCCTACTTATCAAGGTCAGTCTCGTACGGTCCTCATCCGATGATTAGGACTTACTGTCCCACATTCGAAACCTGTAGGCACCTCTATCAACATGAAGATAGTCGCGGACATCATCCCAAAGGGCTGACTACCCTGTTTCGACGATAAAATCCGAACAAATTGACACCGATATCCACGGATGCCGTAGAGACTACTCCATTGAATAACCATGCAAGTAGCAGACCATAAGCTGGTAAGTCACTATAAGTTCGTGCAGCCTGGAACTTGAACTCGTGTTGCGGCAACGAGTGGGCCACTTGGCATTTGCCACCCGGTTGTTTGGGCTCGTTTGTCATGTTGATTTACTGCCCAATTGCCGCTTCAACCACACGAACACACTACATCCTCTTGAACCAGCGCTCGTCGCGCCTGCTTGAGATCTCTATTTCTTTTCTCCTAACAGCTCGACACACAGTTCTAGTAAGTCTGGAAAATATTGCGCATGCAGATAGTGACTCTTCGCCACAGTTTTGCAGAACGTCTTCCAGAACTTACCCGTTTCGTTTAGAATGACGCGCAAACGAATCGGTTTTGGCCTGCCGAACGAGATTACGCTTGTCATACTACATATGCTCAGCGACTACGGCTTGTCCCAGCTGATGGGAGTATGCCGTCTCCTCCACGAGCACGCCCTCCGCATTCTCTTGATTCGAGCCACAGTACTGGACAGGATCGGCCGCGACCTTCCTAAAGAAATCGTTATGCATGATTACCCTCGATTGAGAGCACTTGACGCATTGGCCTGGACATATCTTGTCACCACGCTGGACCTCTTCGACTGCAAGATTAAGGGAACAGAAAGCCACTTGTTATCCACTATTTGCCGTTGCATGAAATACTCGCAAACTATCCAGACCGTCAAGATCAGTATGTCCGTGAATGAATGGGTATCACTCTCCGATCCCCTCGGGCGGGCCATATCTTGGCAGATTATACCACTCATAAAGTCCCTGGAGAGCACGCATTGCCAATCCCTGTCCTTGGAGGAGCGGCAGTGCTGGATACCGGAGCAAACGCTGTATGCATCCGCGCCCAAACTAGAGGCGGCCATTAAAGCTTTACGACCGCTGACTACCCTCACGTCGCTCACCCTGTCCATCCCCCTGCTCTTCGCCCGAGACTTCCGGAGCTGGACGGTCCAGACAATGAACTTGAGTCCCCTCCAGTACCTCCGCATTGAAGATTGGACCACGGAAGCGGGGAGCTGGGGAGTCGTCTTCGAATTCCTGCGCCTCAAGCATCTGCAGAAGCTGGAGCTGTCGGTCTGCAACCTCCCAGCTCCGTGTCTGACCCGTTTCCTGAAGCGCCACAATTGTCTGACGGAACTGTCGGTAACCCAGGAGCCAAAACCAGCTTTTGCCATACTAGATTGTCGCGCTCTGCCACGGCTTCGTTCTTTAACCTGCACTCCGTCGCTGGCACTGGCCTTCCTTCAGGGCCGAAGCTCGTTGCCGTCGCTTACAAGCTTGGAGATTGTCCAGTGTGAAGCAGCCACACCCAGAACCCTCGAGGCTATTCTACGACGCTTGTCTAAACGTCCGTCGCCAAATGACATGCATCTCGGATTTTCGAGATCCACGTTTACGAGGGATCTTTTTCTCGAACGATGGATTGCCACATGCAATGAGTTGGCGCTCAACCCTTCCTTCAAGGGCCTAGCGCATGTGCGTAGCCTATTGTTAGAGACACGCTGTAGTAAGCTGAACGAGGAGAAGGTAGGTCCTGGTTCGTTTTTGGGAATGGCTGAAGAACTAATGTGAGAATCCCAAGGCTGTCGCAGCGTTACAGTGTTTTCCATCCTTGAAAAGTGTTAACTTTCTCATCGACGATTATGAAGAGTGGTATACCGAGGATAGTCTATATGACATAGGTGAACGAATTGTAGATGATTATCCTGGATTGGACGGCAAGGTTTGTTTCACCGTGTGAAGTCCGCCCATACGAATACATTTTAGAAGTGTCGTCATTCAAGCATTTGTTCTTCCCAGTATCATCCATACTTCGCCAACTCTGTAAATTGCTTCTCATAATGTATGTCGTCTGAACAACCGGATCCAACTCACTTCTTCTCCTCTGGATGTGTCCACCTTGGCGTGAAGCCTTAAATAAAATATCAATCGACATCGCTAGTTCTGCCTCAAGCTTCCCTTCAACGTCCAGCCTCCCCCATACCACACCGTACCAGCGCGCATTATCGCAGGGCCCTCGATCTTCCAAACCAAGTCCTGCCTTGGGCGTACAATGTCTCTGTCTATCCTCTCTAGTGCTTCTACCCAACTTCGCGTGGTATTGTTTCGGGCAAGCGGCTCCTTGAACCTCGCGATCGTGACGTGCGCAGAAGGCGCTGCATACCGCATCTTAATGGCAAGGTCGGGATCGTGCACAGACGCCGCTGTGTCAACCAGGTCACGGCGGTAGTGAAGATACGTGTATACATCGTGGGTTTGCAAAGACGGTAGGAACGTGATCGCGAGGGCGTGCTGGTCGAAGGATAAGACGGGGGTATCGAGTAGGACGGGCGTCTTGGGACCGGTGGTAATAGATTGCACAACGTCCAGGGGTATCTTGTCGGTTATCCCGTGAGCTGTCTCAGTGTCTACGCTGTGGAACCATTCCATAGTCGTCATATGCAGATCGGCTTCGGGCATGAGCCATATTGCGGGCTCAATGGCACGGAGTGCTCTCTGGACATCTCGGACGAGTTGTTTGACGGCCTGCGACGGCCGAGTCCATACCACCAGGGAATTGCGTGGGTCGGATGACTCCCCCTCTTTAACAACATTCACGAGAATGGGGTCAACAACGATGTTGTCTGAGGACAGCAGAGCTGCTGTTGAAGCTGCTTGGCGTGTGACCCGATGATGGTCGCACAGATCTCGGATGGCTCTTGGATTGTTCTCTATACCATTCAACAGAGTAGCGAACGGATTTGGCAAAGCCTGCAGATCGGCAGACATAGGGCAGGTGTCCCACGTAAAGAGCGGCGCAGGACAGATGGGAGTCGACAAGAGGCCAGCTCGACTTGGTCTGCATAAATAGTCAGACTATCAATGAAGCTGTGCGTCCCTAAGGTGGAACGGTCCGTCTCACCGATATATAAAAACGAGAAAGAGATATGACAGTCCTGAAGCTGTGTCGATTGTAACTCTTGAAGCGCCACGATGATTGTTGGTCCTCACGTGACATATTTTCCAACACGACGCCGGAATTTCTTCTGAACCAATCACAATGCTTCGTTCTGGGGCCAGTGCAAAGACTCTCTTTCTGCTACTTGAAGCGATATCTGTCGTCATGCCTACCAATGTTGACGCTTTCACTAGCATTTACGAGAGAACAATTCAGCTGTAAATCTCCCGGAGCGGAGCTCAACTCCCTCAAACGACGACTTGCGTGCCTCGTTCCGTCGCATGCGAAGAACGTAGTTATAGTGAATTCTGCCAGTGGAGTTGGATCAAGACTGACATCCACAGGTACATACCTGCCTCCAAGTCCAAGGTATCCAAAATTTGGCTTTGTCGTCTTCTATCAGGCTTTCCCATGTGAGGGGTTCTGCTTGTTGCAGTGGCGACTGATTGTACGTGATATCCTCTATCTTGGGGGCTTTGGCCCAACCAAGTTACATATCACAGAGCCAGATAGTGGGAATGCCCGAGAAACTCTCACTTTTTCTTTGTCTCACCTTACCCGAGTAATATTGTGCAGGAGCAAGAGCGAATTGTCTGCGCAGAAAACCTCATGGATAAGTCGTAGGCGCTGGAAAGCCGGGTTGATGAGGTTAGACGATTCCCGGCCATGTCCGGCACGTGCTTCTTGTGGCAAGCGCGATGGAACGCGTATAAGAGCCACACTGTTGAGAGTAATTCCCAGGGTAGCTTCCACCAACTCCATCGTCAACGGCTCTCTCCATTGTACTCAAAGGTCGCCCCTTGTTCAATCACTGGTCTAAGCTATGGACCTAGATGTTGATATGGACGCGGAGATGCAGCTAGAGTTTGTGGAACGGCGTGTGAAGAGGTACGATTTCCCCTTACGAGACGGGTGTGGTGTGTGGCATGACGACACGCTCTATCTTCCAGGCTTCGAGAAACGGATGAAGTAGCGACTGCGACTACTCAGTCAATACAACAACGCATTGGGCTGCTCGACGTGTCCAAAGAAATCCTTGCTGCGATCATCAGACTATGCGACGTCGAGACACTGCAGAGCCTCGCCGTGGTCTGCCAGAGGCTCCATAATGAAGCATTCCCGTACTATATGATAGTATCTGGCCACGTCTTTGAATGCTGCCAAATTACGCATCAAAATGTCCAGAGTCCACTCCAGCTGTCTTTCTACTATGACGAAGAATACCGCGCTATCGATGTCATCAAATATTCACCGATGGTCCTTGCTCTCGGGTGGATCCACACTACCTTTGGCCCCACCGATTACTGGAAGATGGACCAACTGGCCGAGCTAACGAAGGGCCTGCTGTTCGTGGAACGCGTCACTTGGTGGATGTCCTTCAAAGACCAACCCGGAGCCACAGCCGATCTAGATACGCGTGCTGCCAGTTCGTTGATAGCTCTGCTGAGAGGCCTCGTCAATAAGGGCTGCCGCCGCATCAGCCTGAAGCCGCGCGATGGCGAGGCATCCGTTCCGCGTGATCTTCTCTACTTCAAAACCGACGAGCCACTTTACGTCCTTAACGCTCTCGACAGGGTTCAGATCAGCCTCCCGGTCCTGGGCATGTCATACTTCCGCCACTGGGCAATAGAGTCTCTAAACGCCAGTCCGGTGCGGTGGCTGAAGATATGCTGCAATGGGCTATCTTCCAGGGTATGGCGGCGGTTTTTCTGCAATCTCCAACTACCCTATCTGGATCGCCTCGAGCTGGATATCGACACACTTGAATCAGGAGATCTAGCGGAGTTCCTCACTCGGCACCCATCTCTCACTTGGCTTGTTGTCCATACATATCCTCTGGACCCGGAGAAATTCACCCTGCCGCCGGACGCGCTCACCAAGCTGCGCCGCTTGCATGGAGAAGCAATTTGGATATCTCGCTTCCCTTTGGGCGACATGGGCTTACCAAAGCTGGAGGAGCTGACCATCGTGTCGCACAACCAGCGGGGCGCGGCGGATATGCACTGGCTTGCGTCATGTATGAAGACCCTCGCTACGCGAAAGGTGGACAGGCCTGTGCAGCTGTCACTGTATTTGAAGGATTTCGATCAGTCGTTCGGGGCGACGAGGGTGCAAGAGCCCGCTCGCGACGTGCCGATTAACGACCAGAGATTCAGAGAAGCTGTTAGCGTCGGCGACGCTCCGGCCGAATGTGTCAGTGCGTTGAAGATTGAGTTGTACCGCGACCTTGCATTCGGTGTCTCGGCTCACGTATGTTACCATTCCCCCTCACGCAGTCCATTCCCTTTAACTAAAACGTACAATTTCAGTATCCTTTGGGGTCCTGGCTGCCTTGGTGCCCGAAGGTGCAGGTGCAGTGTCTCGTGTTGACATGCGGTGGGCGGTGCGAGGAGCGCGGAAAGGACAGGCTGCTTGAACAAATTTGGTGCCACTGCCCGTGGATTCAGTCTGTAGAGTTCGGATTTCATAGGTTCGATCCTCCGAGGCAGCGGAAAGTACACAACAGGCCGGCAGGGAGGACATTGGCACAGTGAAAGGAGGAATGCGGTCGGGTTTTATGTCTTGTGGTATGTAGAATGCACCGTGGAAGTACTATGTATATTATTTCCAACACTGATTAGGTGGGTATATGTATCCGAGGGTACGATAGCTATACATGGAGTGTCCAATTGCGCAATATACAATAAGCAGAACCGTAAGAGTCGTCATGGGTCGTTAATCTCAATCAAACCACGTCAGGGCAAATCATCCGATAGTAAAGACGCTGCCGATCACACATATGCCCAGACACGCGGACGCGAATATACTGACACTCCGCGGCATCTGGGACCACGAGAAACACAGAATGCCCATGAGCGCGAGGATGAACCCTACCGCGGACGTCCACAGGCACAACGAGTGCACGCGCGCGAGCAGCTTGATAGGCGGTTGCCTCGAGAAGGGCCCCACTTGCACTAGCCTTGGATCCCTGGAGAATATTGCGGGAATCGGGGGCGTCTGCGCAAGGGCTGGAGACTGGGATTGCGGCACTTTAGGGTTGGACTCGTCGGCCTTTTCGAGATCGACGGGAGAGAAAGTTGTCGTGGTTGGTGCACCGCCTTCAGCTTTGATCTCTTCTTTTTTGGCTTCTTTCACTTTGTAGCGCACGAGGATGAAGGCGCCTAGGAAAGATAGTATCGCTGGGAAAGGCGCATCAGGTCCGCATACCTGAGACTGCAAGGCCTGATGTGCAGCTTGGACGTACCAGCGAAGCTGTGCATGACAAGGGCACCCATCAAGCCCGCGTTGGCGGCTTGGTCCGTACGAGTGCCTTGCCCATCGTCGGGCGTCGTGTTGCCTAGCAATTGAGACTCCACGGATGCGAAGAAGGTTGTCTGAGCACGACATGAACGAGTGGGGATTGGCATGAAACCGACAGCCGGCAGTAAATGACGTACGATCACGCTGATCAACTGCAGCCTGTCCATCCACGATTGAACCAAGTCTTTCATCGCTTTCTTCCTTGCTTCTTCATCTGCTTTGTCCTGGTCCTCCTGCGTGCCTATATATGCCTTCACTCGGGCGTTCACTAAGGGTCATGATACTGCATAACGTACGTTTGCGAGAAGGTTGCTCGTTCGCTTGACGAGGATACAGCTCTCCTTCGTAATGCTGACCTTCATAATACTGAGGTGCGTCCTCGAAGGAAACTCGTAGCGCTCTCTTGTCGTATGAGTCTGACTCTGATGCGGATGCGACACCCGTCTCGCGTCGAGAGGTGGTCGGACTGAAGACTGCTCGATATATGCGTGAGTTGACCGTATCGACGCGCCGACTTTGTCGCATATACTCGCCTTGGGCAGCCATGGTTCACAAAAGCATAGCTCAGCTAGCTCGTCCCGTCCGCGCTTATGTAGTCGTATACCAACCGCCACCGTCATCGCGACATGGAGCATAATTAGCGCTCTCGATTCCTTCGGATCACTGGTAGAGAACAGCCCGAGAACAGCCTCATTGTGGCAAGCGCTCGTCCGCGAATGGCAAATGTCTTTCTTCGTCTTTCTTCGTCTTTCCGTGATCACCTGCCGAAGTTGTCCCATTTCCGCTCCCACCTGCGCTCTGCCATTGGCATTCATGATCAGGGTCTGAGAGTCTTTGATGTTTGTCGACAATGTGCATTTGAACTTGAATTCAAGCAGATGATTCTCCGATAAATTCTATTGTCCAAATGCGCAATACTTACGATGTGGTCCTCATGATCAGGTGTGGAGTTCTGAAACGCTCTATTAGTTGAGATGGCAAACGTGTATAAGGCAAGCAGCACTGAGGTGGCCTTTGAACTGGGCTGGCACCGTTCTAGCAGTGTGAACTGCAACAAACAAAAAACAAGGCCTGCGTAGACTGTAAAACTGCGGAGCTGATCCATGGTATTCCGAGCCCAACGCACGCGGTAGATAAGCGACTGACAAGATGAAGACAGGACGGAGTGGCGAGCGTTACGGTCGAGGTTCCTCGATCGCGGTGCAGCTCGGTACTGGTATTCGAGTCAATCTGGCTTTAGCCGCCACGTCCAACAGCCGCACATAAGTGGGGTTTTACTATGATTGCGATGCGCAAAGACCTAATATGTGACGGAAGATGACGACCAGCTTGCGGCCAACATGTTCTCCTTGTCGCTTGGAATGGCGCTGCAGTTGCACCTAATAGATCCCAGTGAGTGGCGGATATTCTGAGAAAGGCAGAACTCGTCGCTGAGGGAAGTGGGGTTCAGAGAGAAGATTCAGTCTCCTCGCGAGACTATGTCACTCGAGAGCATCGATGCAGCCCGTAGGGCGCAGATCCCTCGTCCATAGATGTATAATCGATACAAGAAGTATTCATCGTCGCTACGAAAGCTAGGAAGGCGCGTTGGGAGATGGACAGTATAAACCCACCTGATATTCGCCACCGAGCACTTTGCAAGTACCCGCTCGCGAACCTGCGCGCTAACCAGTAATCTGTGAAGTACCATGTTTGACGCCTGCCGTACCGCACTTCCCAGAGTTCGTCGCGGCATCAACGGGAGCGCGACGATCCGGGAAGGATTCCACGTGCCCATGCGCATTCTTCGACGAGCAGCGAATACTTGTTAGATGGCACCAGAAGTACGAGACTACCATTTTCTGTGAGACTTCGTTTGTGGGTCAGCTTAAAGTTAAACTCAGAGGAGAGACATTATGTACAGTGCTTTGCATAAAAGTGAGAGTCGGCAACGCCTGCCAGCCAAATGTCCGTGTGACCGTGATTGTCACACGCCCATCATTTCGCGCCATAGGCCGTTCTCCTCTGCCAGCCTCGGACTGAATGATCTATTCCTGCACGATAAAGAGATACTTTGATACTTTATACAGCTGTTATAATATCTACAGTAGTATTGATGTCATATATGCAGTAAAGAGAATTATTAAACAGCTAAAAAGCGCAATATGGTAATCATGAATTAGTATTCTTCTTCCCCTGAGTCCTCATACCCTGGGTCTGTATTATCTGTGGAAGCTGCCATAAAATTAAAAGGATAGCCTTCGAATACCTCTTAAATGTTTTGATTAGAGCATTAATCTTGTCCGCCTTCTTGGTTACTTTTGACTTGATGGGGACCAGCCTCTTGTCCTTAGCTATCCCTGCCTTGATCTCCATTTGCCGGTGCTTCCAGAAGGGACGTGTTCTATCAAAACGCGTCGAAAACGCGTCAATGGACGCGTCTCGGCAAATGCCGACTATGGCTATCTGGTGTGTGTTGCGTGTGGTGCACTTTTCTCGCTCAGGATCACACTTTAATTAGAATAAAAATCGGAATATATTCTTTTAAATGTGTATGACTCCATCCTTCCAGTTTAAATTCTCGATTTGTGTCCCTCTCCTGGTTAACCTATCACCTCAGCCCTCTGAACTTGGTCTTATAGCACTTACAAGGCAGTGTATCAAAAATCGAACTGGAAGGATGGATTCTATATAACGTCAAAGAATATCCAAAGATTTGTTCGCTATTTTAGAATGTCTCCTCGTCCCGAAAAGTGCACCACAAGCTGTAACCAGCATTTCGCTCGTGTGGCTGAAGCGTGACGCGCGCGGCGGAGTTCGAATTTGGCAGGCGTTGCCGACTCCCACTGTAATACAGTCGTTTGCATATGAAACCGAAAATCGGGTTTCCGTGAGCATTGTTTGTTCGAGCCAAATATACCCATATGCAGTAATGCGAGATGGCTTCTTGTGACTGCGTGACTGTCAGATAGCATTCATCGACGTCTCGAACTTGAAGTATCGACTGGCTGGTACCATGGTTCACCTCACTCGACAACTACGTGAACGTATCATTGTCTGGCGCCATGAGCAAAACAAGACACTCTGAGTGATTTCTGAGCTTGCGGGATGCAGCATAAGCACAGTCTTCGAAGTTCTCCGACTCTACACGGAATACGGCACAGTCATCAACCCGAATGCTAGACCTCGAGGCCGGCCGCGCACTCTGGACATGCAGGATTGAACTTCGTGCGATCAGTTATTGAGGGAGAGCCTGCTATCTACCTTGATGAGCTACGAGATCGAGTCTACAACAGACTACACAGCACATGCA
>NW_006920416.1:800236-806382 GCF_000344685.1 Gloeophyllum trabeum ATCC 11539 | reverse complement strand
TGACTGCGTGACTGTCAGATAGCATTCATCGACGTCTCGAACTTGAAGTATCGACTGGCTGGTACCATGGTTCACCTCACTCGACAACTACGTGAACGTATCATTGTCTGGCGCCATGAGCAAAACAAGACACTCTGAGTGATTTCTGAGCTTGCGGGATGCAGCATAAGCACAGTCTTCGAAGTTCTCCGACTCTACACGGAATACGGCACAGTCATCAACCCGAATGCTAGACCTCGAGGCCGGCCGCGCACTCTGGACATGCAGGATTGAACTTCGTGCGATCAGTTATTGAGGGAGAGCCTGCTATCTACCTTGATGAGCTACGAGATCGAGTCTACAACAGACTACACAGCACATGCAGTTTGTCAGCCTGAGGGCGGGCTGCAGTCTACAGAGTCACACAGTCACAAGAAGCCATCTCGCATTACTGCATATGGGTATATTTGGCTCGAACAAACAATGCTCACGGAAACCCGATTTTCGGTTTCATATGCAAACGACTGTAAAAGTCCGGAAACCGCGATTCGCGAAATTTTGTTTGTGCCAGCCAAACAAACCTATATGGGGTAGTCGATCACCGTAGCGCGGGCTGTTGACTGGTTGGCGGGACGCTTCGACATCCATGTATGAGGGTCGTTCTTGTGGGATTTTGACCTTTGCGTGGTCGATATGCTGAAGAGATACAGATCTGGGCGTTATTCAGCCTTGAGACGGGCATTTGTGTCCCAGGAGCGACATAGGCTGACTCGAGGAACCGTCGCGCCCTCGGTCAGGTGTTACCCTATAGGGTATTGTTTGGCTGGGACAAACAGGGGCGACAAACTCACCCCCACGAAACGCGGGCACGGGATGAGAGCACGTGACCAAAACCCACGACTCGACTACCGAAAACGGTAGAAGGGATATAACTATGGGTATGTATGGCTATGACGCGGGCTCATAACTAGTGCAGTTTGGCGTAGTCGGTAACGCAGTCCATATAAATCCAGGATGCCTCGGTTCAATTCGCTTACTGGGCAAAAAGTCTTTCATATCCCCAGTATTGTTTGTGTGTATAAATATGGCTAAAATGAAGGGAAAATAACTCAATCAAAACTTGTTCATTTTGCCACCCTGGCTGTCTTTGGGTGGTGGAAGACACTGTACCCTTGGGTGGCCGCGTGCTGGCCACCCCGGCTACGGAAACACCATTAGACATAACTCATGGGTCAAAAATGCCATGAGCCTGACACAGAATAAAATCAGACATCAAACTACCTGCCAAAAGTGGGAAATCTCCATTTTCAGATTACTTACAACATAAAATATAACCACAGAAAGCTGATAATCAACAGCACCAGGAAAAAAGAAGCAAAGGGGGGTCCAGGGGGAACCCCCAGGCAAGGGGGGGTTGAGGGGGGACAGCATGTCCCCCCTCATAACACCTACAAAAAACTATAATAAGTCATAAATCACGGCAAAGCCCCGTAAACAAACTCATAACAAGATACCGTCGAAACCCCGCAGCACCCGTCAAGTTTGCGTCAAAATCCTGGTCAAAAACCCCGTTCAAATCACATCAAAATCACGTCCAAACTGACCGGATACAGGAATAAATATTCAACACCACTTTAGTTCAACTTGGATCCCCTCAGAGAATCTGCTTCTGCACATATTTTATCATTTATTTCACCCAGCCCACTTGGACTAAACTGATAGTGCCAGTCAAAATCAATATATTAAAGCTCTTAGCATTACATATCTAAATACGTTGTGAACTCTCGCCAGGCGGCACGAGCCGGAGCTTGAGTCACGTGACCTTCGTGGGGGTGGGTTGAAGGACCAACAAACAGAGACGCGCCGACTTTTATGCAAAGCACTGTAATTGAAGTCGGCTCTGAATCATCGGAGTCACGTTCACGCTGAAGGGCATGGTTCTTTGCTTCCGGCGTCCCATAGCCTGCACTGGCACTGTGGCAGCTGCCAGTGATCAAGCTGCAAACGAAAGCAATCCTGTCCTGACAAACATTCCATGCCGTCTTGACAATCGGCGCAATGGTATAGCTGTTTCCGAGGCTGTCTACATTGAGCTAGTAAAGATGGACAGCGAGCAGCATGGTGCGAAGGCTCCTTATCGGGCTGCCTGGCGTCCACTCCCGCACCTCAAAACGGGAAGCGCTTCTCGATGGCGGCCATCATAACAGCGTTTATTTACGACCGCGAGAATGGCGCGGTCATAGGTGGAGGCTGCTGTGTTATCCCCCATTGTCGGCGAGCACCCTCCGCCCACTTGAAGGTGCAAGAACGTGTAACAATGTCCGGTACGCGTCCTTCGCCTCTACAGTGGCATGGTGTGCCATCCTGACGTTGACGAGGTAGGTGCTGTAGGCCCTGATGGTCGATTCTCTGCGTTCTCCACACCTCGTCAACGGCGCACTCCCTTTGGGCGATGTAAGCACGTTCGTCTGTGACCCGGCTTTACACGTCTGAGGGGGTGCTCAGTGGCAGCTGGAGACGGAAGTGGAGATGACGACGCGGATAATCAGGAAATGTTGCAGATAGTGTCGATATGGACAAACAGGTTGTCCCTTATCAGCGTTGTGGTAAGGAGTTCATTTCCGCTGGAAGCGACACCTTATTACACGGGGCGTTATAGACTACCTTCTTTGCTGGGATGGATGGCACCTTCCTCGGTTTTACTGCCCCTTTCAATGATGATACCACGAACACGAGTCAGCTGGTGCACGCCAGTCTCGCAGGCGCTTTGGTCTTTCATCTTTTTGCAGGTACGCCTTACAAATCTGTCCTTCTAGTAGGGTATCTAACGTCGGTCACACAGCCATCATCTCGTATATCGCGTCGTTTGCCCTCATACGCTACCAGCTCGTAGACGCCGAAGGCGAGGAAGTCACTGAGAACACCGACCCGCAGCAGGACACGGAGAACATCGCAGCCTCTCGTAAGGCGACGCACCTGAACACTTTCACCAAGCGCGAAGCCGCCAACCTACCGCAGTCGGAGTCCAACGCCTACTCCGGGGTCAGCGCCGCCAGCACGAGCTCCAGGATCCGCGTCGAGCAGGTGCGCATATTCAGCTTCGCAAAGTCCAAGTCCAAGTCGCCGGCGAGTTCGAAGAAGCAAGAGCCGAGGCCGCCGATCGCGCTGCTGCTGTGCGTGCACACGATGTGCATCACGCTCTCAAGCTTAGGATTCGCGCTCGCCGTACTGGGGGTGATGTCGTACGTGTGGACGTCGCTCGCTCGGAGCGTGAGCATATTCACGACCGTTTGTCTCGGCATCTCGTTTGCATTTTTGTCGATTACTGTCCTTCGGTAATCGCATGACTGGCATAAGTGACGACCTAGAGTTGTAGGTAATGCGGGAATCTTGTACTGTCGAACGAATCCATAATGAATCATATGACTTGCAGAGATTTGGCACAATCCTCCCAAAATGGAAGGATCAGAGCCTCGAGGCCGATGACGCTGAGATCCGCGATGGAGCATGTTGCGGACATGAGGATCCGGACACCAAGCGGCGTGGCCCAGTCCAATGCGTATACATACTGCGTATGCAGCGGCAGCTCATTTGCCTCCTTCACCGTTACATACCAGCAGAAACCATACTCACTCGCCGGCGCCCAACAAGACTCGTAATCGCATACTGATCGGGCAAAGATTACAGTAATGGCAACCGCATTTCACCCACAGGTGCGCAGTCTCTGTGGCACGAGTACCGAGCTGATTTACTAAATCCCTAATTGTAGATTGACATCGACCTCTGCTACCTGCTCGACACGCTGAGCCTCAAGGACCCGCGCTTTGGGGTATGTACCTCCCGTCGTTACCTACCCCCGGGGTATCTGACTGACCGAGTGGCACTAAACGAGATAGCAAGAAGAACGTCGGGATACCGCACCGCCCGCGCTGCCAAGCGCCGACGTAGGCATGGTGGAACTGCAGCAGGTCCGTCCTGAGTGGTCGGCCTGTAATGTTCACTAACGCAGAAGCAGCCCGTCCAGACGCTATCAAAGCCAGCCGTCGAAGAAGAGCACTTCGGCTGCGGCCTACTGCAGGCCGCCCAAGCGCAGGTCGACAGCTGCCAGACCACAGGCCCGTCCTGTCCCGTCCTCTCTCTTACCGTGTACTAAAGCTGACCTGAGGCTTGGCAGCCGGAGAATACCTCGACATTATCTTCACGCACCGCGAGCTGCTATTCACATTCCCGCAGGCACACAAGTGCTGCGCGCGCGCCTTCACGGACCTCGCGCGTGCATTTGAGACTCGGGGCTGGCGCGCCGACCGTGATGGGGACCCCGAGGCTGTCGCCGCTTTCAGGAACGAGGCGTGGATGATTGCGGAGAGGTGGTGTCCGCAGTGAGGCCTGACGTGTTACTTTCTTCGTCTGGGACGCGATCTTGATGTGTATTTATTACCTTTGGCTTCCGAGCCCAGGCTCTTCGTGTACGATCATGTATTATTATTCTCGGCAATTTGTGATTATGTACCTGCCTCACACCCCTTGGTAGATGCCTACTTTTAGTTACTCGAAGATTGAATGGTTCCCCTCGGCGCATTCAGGGGGGGCTATAGATTGGAACGAGGACTATTCCCCTCAGATGGAAGTTTAACGATGCTGTTACATTGGCGAGAGGAGCATCATATCAGAATATTTAAGTATTATATGGTCTCTGTGCATCAAGTCCGAATTTCTGAGTTGAAATATTCCTAGCAAACGGAAGACGAACGCGTTTGCCCCGAGCGGGCGGTTGCCCGAAGGGCAATCGCGTATGGTACATCGAGTAGATACAACAAATATATAAGTATCAGTCAGGCCCGCCTGCGGCGGTCCCCCTGAACACGCGCAACATGGCGCGAGCTCGCACTGGCAAGCTCGAACCCAAAATCCGAAATCCAACATTCTGAAGATAATGGGTAGCCGCGATACTGAAAGTCTTCGGCGGCGGCGTCGTTGAGAAAAGAATGCCGGTGAGTACTCAGCACCCTCCTGAACTGGGGTCGTACTCGTGTTAGTCTTTCCTCAAGGCTCGCACAGGCCCAGGTGCCTACTCTCTGGTCTGTATAAGTGCTGCGTCGTAATTGATAGGCAGTAGGGAACTTAAAGACTCGCATCATATCTGACAATCTTAAAGCAGAACGCGACAGTTGCTAACTCGAAAGCTTACCACCCGGTGGGGAGTCAGAAAGTTCCAGTATCCTTGCATTCAATAGCGACTTGGGTTATAATAAACGGCAAGGAAATAGGTACAAGTAGGCGTTACAAAACTAGCAGTGAATGCAGAGGGACAAGCCGAAACTCCCGTGGAATACCCGAGATAGTCAATCAAAATCTGCTGCCAGTGCGAGACCGTGACATCTTCGGCTTTCGTTCATCGTCGGAATCGAAGTCGGCCACTTGGCTGGCAGTGCGCTTGGATGTTAACCTCGGAGTCTTCGAGATGCCGAAAAGGTTGTACGTGTTACGAGTCCTGAGGTACGAAGGTCGAGTCCTTACGCGCAAAATATGCCTGCGTGCCGAACGTTGTACCCCGTGAGAACCGTTTGTGCCGAGACGTCGTGGGAGTTATGTTTTGTATTGCAGACTACATTTCTGAAACTCCGATTGAAAGTCCGGTTGTATGTGAGACTACAAAACCACTTTTGGCGCATTTTTGTAGTCTCTGGGACCATTGTTTGCTCATTTGCGGGCTCAATTCTTCGTCTTATCTCTCTTTTATTTTCTCTAGTCTGGGGTGTATGCTATATGGGTCTACAACAATATGTTCGTGAATTTATCGATTGTGTGTCTTGTCCTAGTCCGCATGGCGGTTTTACTCTTATTGCTTATCGTGGGAATTGACTATTGTAGTGGCTTGTAGCACTCTCTGCTGTGAGATGAGCCATGTTCGCGAAAACCTGGGTATATTCTCTGGGTCGGGAGATGACACTGACGAAATGCAATCCTCCCTACAAAGTTGAGGACGCAGATTATGTAAGTGAGTCGCGCAGCGGCTCGCAAAGTGGACGCGGAGCCATTGCAGCGGATGCGCCCAGACGGTGATAGGCACTAACACACGACAACACCAAAGACCAAAAAGAAATAAAACCTAAAACACCCAGCGGTATGGGTGTAGGCGGTCTAAGGCGATTGAAGGGTAATATTTA
>NW_006920416.1:794969-799833 GCF_000344685.1 Gloeophyllum trabeum ATCC 11539 | reverse complement strand
CCGAGGGTCGCTGAGACGATAATTCTGGTACGCTGAGAGGGTGAAGTACAAAACTTGGATTTTCCACTATGCTCCATACATTTTTATGCTATTGGAATGGTTTTGCGTCCGCCCGGAGTTAAATAACAAATATGCACCGCATCCCACACAATTACTCAGCCTTTGCCCACCGCTATACCATGTCCCATACGATCCTGCCGTGTTTCCACGTGCTCGTCCTAGGTCCTATAGGTAGCCTCGACGCGTCAATGCTCGCTTGAAGTGCCTCATCACGCGGTACTGCAGGCTGATCACGTGCGGATTAGCTCCGGCCGCTTGCTGACTGATACGTTCCGTCCGGCCGGCGATTTACGTCCGCTGACTCGGTCGCTTTGACGGAAACAAAGGGGAGTGATGACTGGGGAGTGGTAATACCAATGACTCACTGCGACGCGGGCCTCCGCCGTTCCCGGAGATAATTAGTCACAAAGGTATTCTTCCGGGTGACTTCGGAGCGTCTGGCTGCGGAGCTAAATCATTTTGGTGATCTGCGCCTGCCTTGAGGACGTTAGAAGGTCCAGAATTAAATCCAGAACCCTTCGTCGGTTACTTGTCGCGTAAGAGGTTCGACAGGTGGTGTCGAATAAACTTTGGAGGGGATGTATGGTGTGTCAAATTCGCAATTTCGGGGGTCAGAAGATCGCTGGGGCTTATCAACGGTTGCCCGACTAACATATTATCTTATTTTTCAATATTGCTAGTGTGCTGTTAGTGCAGCGGTTAGTGTGATGGGTTATTTCAGATGCAATGATGTGAGCTCGAGGTTCAATCCCACCCATGGATGATATTTTTCACTTGATGATTCTAGTTGTCTTCACTCCGTAACGCAACTTGGAAATTTTCTTTTGTTCTCTGTCTCATCATGCAGTCATTGCAAGGCACCGATATTGATGACATTGTGGCAGTTTGAGTCCGGACAAGGGCCAATCTATACACAAAGCCTTCACTTGGTATTATACTTTGGGGTTTAGTTTCAAAAAATTAAAACTACATGTATACTGATATACAAAACCATTCAACTTCTCATGATCATGGGAGGTGGTGTTACCGGTGTACGAATGAATTGCAGTGAGTACACAACCTCCTCACCGCCTTAGGATTCCCATATTCCGAAGCGAGTCACCCCAACTTCAGACGAAGTCCTTCGCGACGCTGCGGGGTTACCGCACAGTGTCTCGACCTTCCATTTATAGCGACTCGCGTCCTTAACTTTGTAGGGAGGATTGCACTTTCTGATCCGGTGTCTTGTCGTTATCAGGCCACTGCTCGTCCTCCAGTTGCTTTTCAAAGACCCGCACCATTTGCTGATGATTGTCGAATTTGCTGGCAACTTCCACATGGGCTTCGTGCTTCTTTGCTTTCTCAACAACTTTTGGATCTTTATCCGACCGCAATCGCGTCGGGAGCTTAAATACTTGCTTCTGCGGTTTGTCTCTGTGCTGAGATGTTGACGTCCCAACAGCGGTAGGAGTCTCCAGAAGGTCTTCACGCATGCAGTAGTATCCTTCAAACCATCCAAAGAGTGTGTCAATGATATGCTGAAGTGTGGGATGTGTGAACGTGAGTTCCAGCTTGCCGGCGACGAAAGTGTTCATCTTGCGCAGTCCACCTCGAACGCCATCGCCCGGGTTGTAGGCTTCATCGAAGAATGTTGTCATAAATGCACCCACAGAGGGGCATCCTTTGTGTGGCAAGTAACGCACTGCTTCCCACAGCAGGACATGGAGAAATGATTCGAAATCATCCTGCACTTCGTGGAACTTGGAAGGATGGGCAAGCAATCACCTGGACATGAACTGCCATGTGCCCTGAGTATGATATAGTTTATTAGTCCCTACTACTGGAAGATCGGGAAGGACAGTGTACGCACAGTCCGATCTCGCTGCCTTGGAGACTTTATCTCAGTGTCCTTAGACAGGTCCCAATCATTTAGGAGACCTTGGCCAAGGACAACCCTGTCTTTGGTTTTTCGTATGATGAGAATATTACCAACACTAATATCTCGGTGCAGAATATGTGCATCATTGAAGGCGACACAATGCGCTAAATGGGGAGAGTGAATAGATGCCTTTGAATTTGATGTAACATAGCACACTCACCACAGATACATTCATGTATCACTTGCACCAACTCCCTCGAGTTACTGAAGTCATCGAGGGGACAACCGATCTCCTCCACTACGAGGCGATAGTGCGTGTGTGGCTTCATCGTGCTCTCTTCTCCGTCTCGTTCTTTGTCCCAGCATCCCGGAGTTACTGTGGTCTGGCTCTCGACGTCACCATGGCAGACCAACGTCAGCACGAATGGGACATCAACACCTTTCAGCTTCAGCAAGGTATCCCCCTCCTTCGTCAGCGTTGGCACTTGCCAGCAATGCTTCAAAAATACAAGCCTTCCGCCGGTGACGTCCCAAGCAACGTAGCCTCGCGTTGCCCAGCCAGCTAAGCCAGGAGGGTCCGTGCGAGACTTGCCAACCAGGAAATAACGAGGCTCTGTCTTTACGGCAGCAATCTCGTCCAGCGTCGACCTTGGTGCGATGGCGGAAGATGCTCTGGTGGGAGGGGTCCCGGAGGGAGGGGGCTGTACTTCGGCATCCACGCGCAGCTTGTACCATGGCCAGTCCCCATCGGTATCCTCTTTGAAGTAGTCAAGCTTTTACTGCTCCTCATTGGCGTCCCGAGCAGCAAGCAGAAGATTGTACTCGGTGGAGTCCTTCACAATCTCCTTGATGGTTTCGTCGTATCCTTGCTGCTGACGACTGGACTTCACAAACCTCCAGAGGAACTCGGAGATTTGCTGGGAACACTGTGCGTAACGGATTCTCTCCAAAAATACTGCCCCGGAATGATCCCATCGAATGAACCGTGCCCATGCGCCAAGGACAATGAGAGTAAAGACATGTGTGCGGTGCTGCTGAGCCAGCATCTGGGCGGCATAGCCTACGATCTGACCCCGCATGTCCTGGCGCGGCTGCGATACTGCTTCAGACCACTTCGTTGGATCGTCCTCAAAAGGATCCATTGTGTTGGTGTTAGCGTGCGACTTGAACTCGGCGCAGAGCATCACACGATCCCATCGCGGTTTGGGCGGAGAGCCATTCTGCTCAGAATACGGGACGTGGTCAGAATGATATAGGCCCATGTCCACCAGCTGAGATCTCCTCTTCCCCCCTTCTTTTTCATCCATGGTGGTTGCAGTGTTAACCCATTTGTACTCAGGCGGGAGGATCTTCTCAGAGCATTCACGCTAGAATGCCAAGCAAGTCAATACATCGATAATGCAAAACAGCATCGGGTGCTTACAAATGCATCGTACATTTGTTTTTCTGTTGTATGATATTTCATCTTAGCGAACGCACCGTTGCAGCTTTTCGGGTTTTGAGGGTCGATCGAGGAAGTGGTAAAAATGTCTTCAGGAAGGTGTCGGCCGGCATAGGCCCAGCAAATTTTCCGCTCATGTCGTAGACGTGGTTTTTACGCTTTGTTTTGGCGTCAGGTACAGCGGCAGAGTGCTGACGCGAGCCTGTAAGAGAATGTTTGCCCGGCGAGGAGCCCACTGTATGAGACGACATAGTGGTAGGAAAGATTGGATCGCATAGGAACATTATTCACCTTATATATG
The DNA here is from genome assembly GCF_000344685.1 of Gloeophyllum trabeum ATCC 11539. Lineage (NCBI taxonomy): Eukaryota > Fungi > Basidiomycota > Agaricomycetes > Gloeophyllales > Gloeophyllaceae > Gloeophyllum > Gloeophyllum trabeum. The sequence goes on along the minus strand of NW_006920416.1, from coordinate 796,173 downwards.
TTCGGTAAGTGGCTTAACGGTTGTTCCCGCTTATCGATCAACCGATGTAGAAGCGCCTTTGTTCTGCCACGTTTCTCGTCGTGAGGACGGGCCACTGATCGTGGACGCGTGATATATCCTTGCGACCGCTTCTTGGAAATTTATCAGTATTTTCACTAACGCTCGTCTCAAAGGTACGCGCGAAGGAAAGTGATGGGGACAGAGAGACCAGGACTGTTACTGGGCTCGTGATGAATGTGGCGGCCTGGTAGGTAGGACGCGAGGAGAACGTCCAGGCGACTGGGAGGTTCGCCCGCCGAACGCGTTCGCGAACGTGTTGTAAGGATACGCACCCGCGCTCGCTACCGTATTCGGCCAGTAGATTCCTTATTCGGCTACTCGCTACTATATTCGGACTCTAAGCTATACGGCTCCTTCGGAGCCTTCGAGTTAATCCTCTTCGCATTCATTTCGTCTCTTCTCGTATTCTTCTATTTTCTGTCTCTATCTCTTCTATTCGGTACATGTAATCTCGTAGTATAAAAGCCCAGCCCATGTACCTCATACCTAAGTCTTTTTCGAACACGAATCTCTTGCTACTCATCCCTGTGAGAGACTCGAACGTTGAAGACTTTCCGTGGTGTCGCTTATCTAATCAGCGACCTCACATTTTTTTGAGTCGTTTTTTCTATTTCTATTCGTGTTTAACGCAGACGGACTGATCACTCGTTTGTTGTCATAGCGCGCGTAGTCACCGGTGCACTTCTCGTCGACGAACTTATCAACTTCCGGAAATGGTTACAACCAGAACGCGTACGTATGCAGCTGTAGCCAGCTCACCTCGGACTCCCAACAGGCGCACACTCCTGGAGGAAGCGGCCGAGCTTGGTGCGGCCTTGGGCTCCAGCCCGAAGGACACCCCATCAGCAAATAACACCACGGTGTATTCAGGTCTCGGTGAGTTACCGATTGGATCTCAGCCCGCGGTTGATCTCGAAGCTTTTAGACCCCCAGCTCCTCCTCGATTCTCACCCGAGCACATGGAGGAAGCCACGCACCTCGAGTTAGGAGGGTTGCGCAGGTCTGGAGGGCGGGTTATTGCGCCGACAGTGCCGGTAGCCCCGACGCTCGAGCGGTCGAGCTCTTCGGAGGTCGCACACAGTCTCGCGTCAACGGAATCGTCTGGCTTGTCCAGCGTTTCGAGCGTCTCATCGGAGCCGGAAGC
>NW_006920416.1:716763-783611 GCF_000344685.1 Gloeophyllum trabeum ATCC 11539 | reverse complement strand
GCCGACATGTTCACTAAGAACTTAGGACATGTCAAGTTCCTATGCTTCAGAGCGCAACTCGGACTTAGGTTTTACAAGTAATCTAAGTCAGCCCAACGCTTGCGTGCGCGAATATCCGCGGCACTTAGCGAGGGGGAGTGTTGAACTGGGCGCTGACTTAGCTGCCAGGTTCTACAACATACCAGAACGTACCAGAACCCTCTGGAACATTCTGGTATATTCCATTATTGTACAAGGCACGGAGCTCATGTGGGTCAGTGACATCATAGGTGGAGCTCAGTAGGATTATAGATATTCCACGTAGCTTAGTCAGCCTATGGGCCACAGTGTATATAAACCCTGCAGCTCTGCTGCCTAATGACAAGGGTCGTTCATACGAGCTTTACCAGTAGCTACAGCATCCAACCAATACAGGTGAGTTGTGTAGGGCGCACTGTGCGTGCTGCTGCCTCCATAACTCTTCATCAGTAATTCCCATGAATTTCAAGTTGTCCATGCCCAATGACTAATTATATGTATACAGGGCTGTTGGATTTCGGGAGTCGGGATCGAGCTTGCGAGCTCGCGCCGTGTTGCGCGTGGTCAGGGGGGACCGCCACAGGTGGGCCCGACTGATAAGGTGATAAGAAAATTCATATATATTCATTGTATCTACTCGATGTCCTGTACGCGATTGCCCTTCGGGCAACCGACCGCCTGGGGCAAACGCGCTCATCTTCCGTTTGCTTAGAATATTTCAACAAGGGCATCTGTGGAGGCATCACATTTCCAATGCAATGCCAGTAGTATTGACTATGGAAACCGTTAGGGGGAGGGCACGGAAGGGGCTTCAGTGCATTCGTGTGACCCCAATTGGACAGACAGCTTCGATTACTCACCACATTTTTTTACAATTACCCAGCAATTTCAATCTCACAGACTGATTACAATAAACTTACAAGCTAAAACCATCAGGCTATGCAGATTTTATCATAAGCAGGAGGGGTACGCGTCTGTGGCCGGTGGACAGAGCCACAGAATCGACACGCGCCCACGTGCACCGTGGTGTGGTTCTCACGTTCGCATTTGCAGTTCGCGAACGCGTTCGGCGGTGTGACCTCCCAGTGGGGTCGACTTTCTGGACGCGAGCGTGACTTATCGCGTCGGTCCCTGTCACGTTGTCACGCGTGGGTCCCTCCATCATTGGTTGTGATTGGCCGCGCCGGCTAAGTTCAGAGACGTGAATGGACTCTGACCATGGCCCAAAGCACTGCGATTCATGAGATAAGCAGGTGGGAGAACAATTTTTTTGCATGCTCCGAAGCTGACCTTGGTAGAGGCATAAAGAATGAGAGGATAATGTTGATAAAACGTTCCCTACTAGTACTTTTGACAGACCACAGTAAATGCCCCGCGGACCTCCCTTTGTTCATTCAAAGGACATGCTCCCGGTCATGGCACAACAAAGACCATCGTAAGAAAGTGTTCTCCCAACTGGGGCATGTTCCTAGCACGCTCGCGGGTGGGACATCATGATCGGTCTCTGCCCGCAGTGACTGTCCCTGGTTTCGAGATAGTGAGCTCGTAATGACGCACAAATTTACTCTGCTGCAGTCTACCCTAGCTGCTTCAGCAGTTCCAGCCAAAGTTATGCTTTACACCGCGCATACCAAAATAGCCCTAGACCTGTATGCCACCAACCCAATTCTGCATGCGCATATGACAGCGCATTGTAAGACGGGACCATGATGCGGGCATCTGCAGAATTCTTCTATGATTTTCTAACATATTCTATAGTTTAAACCGGCTTAAGTGCCCACTAGAGCAATGGCGCATTGCTCCCCTCTCAGAAGAGAACGCCGCGAGGAATATATGCCAGTGCGGGGTTGTGCAAAAGGTCTATATCGTCCCTCTATGACGATTAACATGTAAAGACCATTTTCCGGTTATAGGGTGCACTCACCAGGAACAGGTAGATTGTACAAGAAGAAAGAAAGAATATACAAAATCCAGCCGATCAGAGGACTTATTCTGCTCATAGTATGCTCTGTTTAGAATGCTATAGTATGATGCGTGCTGGGTTCTTTCAACTGCAAGAAAATGACTGCACAGGAGAAGTAGCCGACATATCATTCCATCAGCACTGGGTCCTCACTCCTCCGATTTTTATGGGGGATTACCGCCCGCTCAGTGTCTCAGTACTGGCACCCCTGATGTACGGACATTCCATTGGCCGACCTGGTTGTTTTTCCTCACATATTTTTTCTGTATATTGGAAACCCTTATATACAAGTTCCTGAGGCCGTTGGAGCCCTCCTACAAGTGCTACGCTTATTTCTATTCCGGAGGCCATCTCGCGGGCCGAAAGTGGCGCACCGCCTTACAGTACGTTCCAAACACAGCAGCGATGCTATACAACGTAACTCGAGTACCGCATGGCCGTTCTCTAATCCACATGTGAGTTCCTCCAAGATGCCACGGAGTTGTGATGGCTCATGTCCTGTAGCGTGTCGATATCCAAATCAGGGAAAGACAGTCAGGCCCTAGCCATGGTGGTCATTGACAGGCCCGTCCCACACGCATTCATGTGGATTTGCTACGACGACCACGTCAAGCACATTGAAGCCAACCGCCCAGGTGAGATCTGCAGCAGGAATAGGGCCTCTATACTGATAGCGCGATATGGTGTATATCACAACTACAGCCGTTCGCGGTGGCACTGGGCCGGGGAACGGTGGAAGTTGGCGATATTGGGATAGCTCGAAAGGCTCGTTCCTGCCATCGAAGACTTCCACTATCAAGCAGTCAGCGGAGAACGGTTTCGTCAGGAAGAAGACTTGCCTGGATCATTGTAAGCCCGGACCAATGGATAGGCTGCAAGGAACATAGTAGTTAATGTGAAGTCCAGCAGAATTCGGGAAGGTGTTCCGTACCATGTACGTTGCCTGGTATCAGGCGCGGGTGTTTCGGCGGCTGCTTGACCGGTGTGCCGTTGACCACATCTAAGAAATTAAGAGGGATTCGTCGTGGCGAGAACAGCCCGACTCACTTTTTCTGCGCGTAGTCGAAAACGCCACGCCGTTCCGGAAGGTCGACGTGTAAAGACAATTCGCGTCAAGAACGGCTCCGACTACGGAGCACAGACGAGGCCACGTCGTCTGCGATGGTGTAACACAGATCTCGGGTTGATCATCGCCAGCGCGATGGAGGGTGCTCCACGTGCAGAATCCCACCGTGAAGAAAACCCCACATTTCCGAATATTCTTGATGTGCAGATAACTGTGGGGTATATAAAGAGAATCTGGATCAGCGAAGGCAAGATTCTTGAGCTGGGATGTGCCCCTATGCGTGTCAAGCCGAAGTAGGTGACTATTTCGAGTCAGTTAGTATAAGAAAATCATGACTATTGAGACTGACTCCTTCACGCCTCCGGCAGGATTCTGACGCATCCTCTCAAAGCTCACAGGCTGGACTTCGGCAGCGATGCCGTTCACACCAGTTAAGAGTCTGACGAATCTCAAGGGCGGCAAGCCGCGTACCATGTCCCGCCTTTGGGCATAGACATGAGCTATGCTTGTTTCCTTCAAACAATTCGGCTGAACGTCACCCACCCATGTACGGGAACAGGGTCGGCTTCAGCGCGTACCTCCGCCTCGCCTTGGTGGTGGTCATGCTGCGGGTCAGCGATGTTTGGATCCTGGTTCCCGCCGGTAGCTTGCACCGAGATCTGTCGGTATGCTAAAAAGCTATACATTATCTGTTTGTTGCAAAACATACTTCCAGCTCGTCGACTCGTCTAAGGAGTTCGTCAATGCTGAGAGAGACCGCGACGGAGCGGTCTCGACTGGCGGACACTTCCTCCGCCAACCTCTGAGCCCTAGGGTCAGCTTAGGAGTATACTGCATGTGTATTCTGCGTACGCTCTGCAAGGCTGTTATGCGCTCCTGGCAGGATTCCATCTGCCGCAGCCTAGAGCCAGGGCGAAGTAGGCCCGACAGGCTGCGGAACTGCCTCAGCCTCGCTAGCTCCGTCTGATTCCGTTCCAACTCTCTAGTGCGCGAGCTATATCAGGTGATGTGCTAATGAACGCAGAAAAGGTCACGAACGTTTGGATACTCTGTATGATAGCTTCGCTCATACCCGTATCGTCGTCCCCGATGATGTCGTACTTTGTAAGTTGTATAAGCGGTCAGAATTATGACCGGCAAATCCAGGGGAATCATACCTGCACCACTCCAGCGGATGCCATAGCTGAGGAGGTAGAACTTTGATGACTCTACCATCTGTCATATATATAGCAGGCACTGTGCGCAGTTACCGCGCCTTGACGGCGTCTAACTATCAATGCCCAGTGAATGAATCCCATATCGCGTCTAATTCGTACTTTGAATCAACGAGGTTACGTGTTTTTACGTGCGATGTTGTCAACTTTCGTGCCTGAATTTCGACAGGGAACCAATCAGGTGCAGTAAAATCTCAGCAAATAGGAACGACTGCCGCACGCACAGAGCCAACACGGCAATACAAAGTACTAACACGAAGCCGAGTAAGGATAAGTCACCTCGATCAAAGAAGGAAGTATGTCTGCCATTTCTCTCTTCACAAGGTTATGAAGCAGAATCACGACCGAGTTGATGGCACAGGATTTGTACGCAGCAATTATAGGCCTAGGAACACAGCACCAAGAGAACATCCTCGTATCACTGGGCTGCAACGTCTTCATCAGCTACCCAAAGATCACAGAGTCCTTAGATTGTTCTCCGCCTGCCCACAGAAAGGGGCACTTCAGCCCGGCTGTTCAAGACTAGGTGTCCTAGTGAGAGAAAGCAGCCAAAGGTCCAGTGTTCCCGGATAGGAATGGGCGAAATGAATGTCCACGGCTATTCAGAAACCCTCCGTCGCACCCCAGAGAGCGGTGCAAAGACATATAGAACAAGTAGTGGTTACTCCACAGAAATTCACGGCACCTTCAACTTCACGAACGTGGCAGTGCGAGCGTGACCGGAAATGTTTGGCCTACAAGTCTCTGGGCAGACTCCAAGTTTTGAAAGACATTCTGAAAGCCATGATAGCTCGCCTCGTTCTGTGGCATGGGGAGTTACAGAGCTCTTGATGCACCGGGACAGAGGAGGACACGCGTTAAGCCGATGAAAGGTCTTTTGTGATGGCTAAGCAAAGTGAGCTATGCTAGAGCAGGCTAAGGTGGTAAGGCAGACGTCGACGACCCTCATTCACAGGTTGCTGAGTAGTAACGAAACGCGCGATCGCTATGACTCGGCCATCCCAAATACCTCGTTTCACGAGATGTCCACGTCTTGATCTATCGTCCATTGATGTTTGCTGGTAGAGGGAAGTCTGGCGTGGAAGCGATGTACGTAGTCGTGGTCGAACGAAATCAACAACCACTCCCAAAGGATAGATGCGGCAAGCCTGATAGTATCACGTACGCCTGCGTTCCAAAGAGGTTTGGAATGGAGCCGTACAAGGATACTTCATTGTTGTGGATTCGTTCATTCTCCTGATTGATAGCGCTCGTCGCCACCCTGTTTATTTCAACAAAAGCGCAACGCCGAAGAAGCTGCAGACAACAAATTCACTGTCTGGGACGTCCGTCGTGGCGACGAGGTTGCTATTGCCAAGGCCGATTGCCATCACTGCAGTTCAGGCGGCAATGTTCGAACATGACGCACTTGTTTCGAAGGCCGCGAGGGAGTCTTTAAGACATGACGTCGTGAATTCACGGCCAGTGAATTCAGATCAAGCCTATGTTCCTCCCGCGGAACGACAGAAATTACTGTAACAGGGACAGAAGGAGGATGGGTGAGAGAGCATGGTCGCTGTGCCTTCGTAAATATAGAGATTTATAAGAGCAAACGGAGGGAGAGGATCGACACGGCCTCTCCTATGCGGAAGAGGCCGAGAATACAGCGTGCAAATGACGGCACAGGTCCCCGGCGGATAGATAAGGGAATTGCCGGATAGGTTCTGACCAATAGCAAGTCGAGAATCAATCTACACATTATTACTTACCGTGAGAAGGTGATGGGACTAGTATTTTTGGCAGGGAGAAGCGTTCTGTTCTATTCTGCAGGCCAGCGTGCGTTGTTGACCGTCCCCTCGTTTACCCGGCGCCGTCCCCTCTTTATCCTCTTGCTCTTGAGCTTGTCGGTTTCCCGCCCACGCATTTTTGCCAGGTTTTGTGTTTGACGTCCTCCAAAATGCGCGCCGCGACCTTTGCCATTGCTGCTGTGAGTACGAACACTTGTCATGCGACTGGATGCAAGACTAATGTCACTATTTTTCGGTGCTTTCCTAGTTGACTGCTGCGTCGGCGGCGTCTGCCGCCAACATCGTGATCACTGTCGGCGGTAACACGACCAGCAACGCGAGCCTGGTTTTCCAGCCTCAGCGGGTGACCGCCCAAGTGGGCGACACGGTCATTTTCAACTGTGAGTTGCTCCTCGAACGAGAACGTTCGCATATTCATCCATTCGTGTCAGTCACCCAAGGAAACCACACGGCGACCCAAGCTGTCTTCTCCGAGCCGTGCATCCCCGCGCACGATGCGAACATCACCATCAACGGGTTCGACTCGGGCTTCCGCGACGCGGGCAACGGCACCGCGATCACCATCCTCTCCGTGCCCATCCTGCCGGAGAACGTCAACCAGACGATGTGGTTCTATGACTACAACCTGTGCGGGCAGGGCGGCGTCGGCGTGATCAACGACAACGAGTCCAGCTACGAGACCCTCGCGGGCTTCGAGCGCAACGCCATCCGCCTCAACGGCACCGGCGCGCATTCGTCCTCTGCCTCGCACAGCGCCACGCGCACCGCGACCTCTGCGACCGGCTCGTCGACGTCCCACAGCTCGAGTGCGGACCGCGCGGTCAAGGTCGGGAGCATCGCAGCCCTGCCGCTTGCCCTCGCGGGCCTTGCGCTTTCGCTCTGAGGTCCGACTTTGCGTACACTTACTGTTCCGAGGCAGCGTTGTCCCCTCGTTTCCTTCCGGTTGTTGCATTCCTATCCACTGCCTGTTGTATACCCCGAGAACATTTTCTTGACGACCCCTTTAGATGACCATGTCCGCCGATTCCCTTCTCGCTGTTCCTCCCGCTGTCCTTACGTATACTACTTCCGCTGTGTTGTGATCCTGTGCATTGTGCTGTATCTTCGTGGCGTATATCATCTACTTGATTCTGCTCTGAACCTTAGGTTCAGTGCCAATTGCGTTCCTCACAACTCAGGTGCTGTCAAGTGTCCAGAGATTTGCTCTCCTCCCGTGTGCTAGTGATACTACAACGCGAGGGTCCGAGACTGACGGAATTTACTCCTGTTGATCGACCGATAGCTCTGGATTGCCCCTTACCATACCAGAACCGGATCACTTCCCTGGCGCAAGTCAAACTTCAAAGACCTATCCTACTAGTGTATCGGCGTAGTGACATTAGTCTTCTATCCCGTCGCATGACAACTATTCGTACTCACAGCAGCAGTGGCAAAGGTCGCGGCACGCATTTTGGACCAAACCTGGCAAAAATGCGTGGGCGGGAAAGCCGACAAGCTCGAGAGCAAGAGGATAAAGCGGGGACGCCGCAGGGTAAACGAGGGGACGGTCCTTGGAGGTGTGGTACGGCGTCCGCCCGCCGGAGGGCGAGGAGGACGACGAGGGCGTGTGTGAGCAGCAGCTGGAGCGCCGCATTATATCCGTCGAGAAACAAACTAGGCGGAGGGCATGCCGGAGGGATGAGGGTGCGGAGGTGGAGGATGATAGTTGGATTAAGATCGCGTTTCGGTTGAGGGAGGAGCTGGATATCAAGTGCATCCGTGGATCCATAAAGGTTCGTGTTAATCTTTGTACGTCGTGTATTAGAATTCCCAGAGATGAGATGGAGGAAATTGGACGGGTTGTGGGGAGAGAGCTAGAGCAACTGCAGCCGGGATGCGTGTTCACGATCGACGGAGGGTGAGTGTCGTAGCTGCTTTCGAAGGCAGATCGACCGCTGATGGCGAACAGAGGTTGGCGCGGAAAGCTGATGAGCAACGACGTGGATATCGTGTTCACGCACCCCGAGGTCGAGAAGGTCAAGGGCCTTTGCGGACGGTTCGTAAATCCTTTATATGAGCGAGGTATGTCCTCGATTGTCTCTCGTGTTCGTATAACATGGCTGAACAATCCTGCAATACAGGACTGGACTCACATGTGATATGTCCGTGCTCACCTCGTTCGAACGAATCCAGCCTGACATTTCCATAAACTTGTCTGGGTTCCATGCCCATAAACCGTTGCGTACCACGCACAGGGATTCCCTGGAGAAGGCGTTGACGGTCTTCATGCTGCCAGAAGACTCGCCCTTCGCCAGGGACTTTCCGCAGGGGAAAGGTGGGGAGGTGAAGAGGCGCGCTTTGCGGAGGAGGCTAGATTTGATCTTTGCGATGCTGGAGGTGCATTGGACTGCGGTGATTAGCTGGGAAGTTTGCAGGGTCTGATGCATAAAGGGATGGGCAGCTCATATTAAGTAGGACGGGGTCGATAATGTTCCAGCGGGATTTGAGGCAGTGGGCGACGGATAAGAAGTGAGTGTTCCTTCGTGCGTTTGCTGGTGAGCTGACCTTGTCGTTGATGCAGGGGTTACAAGTTTGATAGCTCTGGCATGTGAGCGTCCTTTCATATCATAGTTGAAGTAGTGATACTTATCCTATGTCTCAGAACCCGACGCAGGGATTCGAAGCAGCTGTCCCCGAAGGCGGAGAAAGATGTGATTGATTATAATCTGTTCGAGCTCGAGTGGGTGGACCCGACTTGGAGGAATGCGGATGTGTGAATGGTCCCCTATGTGGTGGTTGTGATATTATTCTTGTATTGCCTCGTTGTAGCGCTAGACCCTTGTCTGTATTCCATTATAATGTAATGTTTACCAGCGATCTTGATAATAAGGAGTGAGCCGTGAACGTTCTCTGCTGACCTGGCCTACTTGTCTCGTCCCGTTCAGGATGGGGGGTCAGACCGGTCAGGTTCAACCCGTCAATGTCCTCCACACTGGGCGTAGGGTATATGGTCGTTAATTTACGGGTTCCATCCAAGGGTCGCGGGCGTGGTTCCCGTGGATCTCCGGATGGGGCTACGTATAGAATTACTGTGAACGCTTCGCTATTGTATGCCCGTAAGCCTTAAGCTTCCTCCCTGCACTCGAGTTGAGGGTTGGTAGGCTTCATGAGGTTGAATCTCCAGAATGCACAAAATCCTGCCTAGGTTTATTGAGTACTGATAGTAGGTACTGGTCCTGACGTTAGTGGGCCTGGGACCCGGACTCGGAAGGGGCGGCTGTTATGAGTTTCGTGGCATTTCTTCGTTGCAGCCAGTCCTTCCATAGATATAGAACACTTTCCTGCAAGTTGTTCTTGCTCGGTGGGTCCTTGTGGGCGCAAGCCGGCCGCATGACCGTGGACGTAAGGCCGTAAGCGGGCAAACAGCCACAATTCAAACAAGCGACGCGTATCGACAGTGAGATGGGCATCGATAATAATATCCCTCTTTCTCCCAACTTTCTCCTGTTCCACTCCCTGCCCTCCTCGAAATATGAGGCCTTCCTCTTTTTCTATGTCTCTGGCCAGCGGCGACACTCTGGAAGGTCGCCTAGGACTCGCCCATATTTTTTTCGTGACAAATGGTCTGACCTGGCGACTTGTGTAACGTCTGTCGTCGGAGTCCTCCTGAACGCGCAATGAAGTTTCCTTCTCTCGGATGTACTCGAGCGAAATCCTATCTGGCACAGTAGCCATCCTACGAAAGCCCAGGGAACGAATATCCGGAATTGCTGATAGGCACCGGATACGGGGTCGTGTATGTCAACTGCACTCCTATAAACATCGAGGAACCCCTACGAGTGGGTGACTTTCACACCGATTGAGCTAGCTGAGACAATTGAAGGGACCAAGGCAAGGCGATATTTTAATCACACAAACAATGAACAAAAGAAACTTATCAATCCTATCGCGATTTCCTCCTCCACCAGATCGTCGACGCACGAACCGTGTATACTACGTGCCTTCAACAAGCCGTGATTTTGGCCTCCGCTTGCCCTTTATTCGTCCGAAACCCCTGTTATTTGGCCAATCAATCTCACATTTTGATCGCCAAGGGAGTGTTACACACATCATCTTGTGCCCTTTTCAATGGACATTGACGCGACTCCTGGTTGCGCTACTTCATGTTCGTTTATAGGAGTTCGAGACCGGAGCGACTAATAACCGAATTCTAGTGAATAGCTTATAGGAAGACAAAGTCCGACGGGCAACATACCTCGCGACGGGGCATCTCATTGGCAGCGTTGCCCTCAAAGGCTGAAGACAACGCGTCGTTGTCTTCGATATCGCCGTCGTACGCGGAAGATGCATCGTCCACGTCCGACTCCTCCATCCCGGCGTCCTCTTCCTCGTCGGATGCCAGATCCGAGTAGTGATTTACCTCTCCAAGAACCTCCTTCTCCGTTTGGATACCACTGTGGATGATCTCCATGTCCTCCCCATGCTCGTCATCATCACTGCTAGGGTACTCGATTTCTGTGTCGAAAATGTCGCTCGCCGTCTCCGAAGCGCCCTCCCCGATTTCCATCTCCATCTCCTCATCAGCAGAGGAGTCATGGTCGCAAACGATCTGGCGCAGGTCCTCTGCGTTGGATTTCCGTGCCCACTTTGCGGGCAGCACGAGCGCGGACATGGCTATGAAGGTCGTTGTTCAAGTGTCGGCCTATCGATGTTCAAGGTGAAGCTGAAGGTGCGTCGCTGATCTTGGGCGATCGCTTAAGTGCGTGTCGGGCGATGCCGGTCTTTGTGGGCGTCGCCATCCGTTGTCCTCGCTTGAATAGTGTGATTACGCGATAAAAGGTCTTTCATATTCACTAGAGTAATGGATAAGTGCTGACTATGGTCTCCCATTAGGATATGTCACTATGTTTGGTGGTACGCGGTTTTAGTGTCGGCTTACTCGAATTAGGTCAAGCGCGTGGTGGGTGCCGCTCTTGCAGTCAGTCAGATTTATAGATGCGCATGACGTCCACCCGCGGACCATATAGTCGTCCCAGAATCAATACCCGGAACTGGACAGGCCTTGCTGCGAGAGAGCCCTTTCCCCTGCTGTCATGGCGAGGTGATTAAAGAGACCACACAGTCGTGTTATTTACAGAAGACAAGCAAAGACAAACGAAATTTCTCGATTCCAAGTCTACCTCAAAACATATCGTACCCAACTCTCTAACATGCATACCCAGCCGCCCATTTATAGCCCACATTCTCAAGTCTCCGATAAGATGCGATTTACCTGGCGCCAATGAATATACGAGTTCTCTCCAATAGGTGCCTACCACGCACATCGTCCTGTATATCATCGATAAACATGGATTCTAGTCATATACGACCATATTCCACTCCGAATCGGACAATGAAGATAGCGTGCTGTCGGAGTCAGCATCGCTGCAGGTCTCGTCGGATGACGATCTAACAGCTCCATGGACCAAACGGACGCGACCGCTGGAGGTGTTGCCAAGAGAGCGTAATCCCCCTTGCTCCTGGGTGGTGTCGTCATTTGCTTGGGATTGTTCCTCGGCAGACGTTGGATGGCAGCCGCGCTGTTGGAGGTTGGTTGTTTTAGTTGATTTCTTGTTCAAGAGCAACTAATGACCAAATGTCAGTTAGCTTGAATTGACCCTTCACGAGGTGATGCATGATGTACCTCCTCATCATAATTGTCGCTTTCATCCCCCTCGGCGCCTTCCTCCACATAATCCGGATCGGTCCGTCTTCCCTCGTCCTCGTCGCTTTCATCCTCCTCGTCATAATCATCGCGCATGCCCTCGGACATCCACATGTCATCGACATTGACATACGCGCCGTTGGATACGTTGACTTCGCTCAGGTCCATCTGGGCGCTGCCCTCATTGTCTGCAAGCTCCTCATTGTTCTCCATCTCCTCATCGGAACATTGGACGAAGGGTTTGCCATTTTCGCAGAAGGTTTGTCGGAGCTCTTCGGCGTTCGACTTTCTCCTCCACTTGGGGGGTAAGACGAGGGCAGTCATGGCAGAGAAAAGAAGATGTTCAAGAGTCGACGCGTGTGGCTATCGATGTTCAAGTTAAGGCCTGAAGACCGGTGGTCGAGCCGCATCGATCGCTTAGATGCTTATCGGGTGATGCCGGTCACTATGGGCATCACTCCTTTGTCCTCAATCTCTCGTCAAACGTCCACATAGGCACCTTAAAAAGTCCCGATGCCGCGGTACTCTGGATAGATCGAGATGACATCCCATTCACTCTACAATCGGTCATAACTTTCGCTGCGTCTCGCCGCTATACAGGAGTCAAGAACTGAAGTGTCTTCTTCAAAACGAGCTGTCTGCCCATTGCCGGAAATCCATGCTACATTAGTCACCCGGCCATCGATACACCACGAAGGGGACTGGAGAGCCACATCCGATCGCTCTCCAATCCCGCAGTGTACTTTATGACGAGCAATTGCTGATGATAGCCAAAGGCTCAGATGACCGTGCGGATTGCACTTGGCGGCACGAATACGCGGTCTGTGAGCCTGCGACCATAGGCCGCCGGATCTGCACGACTCTCGTGGGCATATTCCATTGACGTAGGCGGCGTGAATGTGCGGCCCATGAACCTGAGACTCAGAGTCGCTATTAGCCCAAAGGTCGTCGAGATCTTCGTCGTCCTATTCCCACTCCCATTCAACAGGATTGTAGGGCTCGTCGTCTGAGGTGGCAATAGCCAGCGCGAGAAGAATCCTTCTGATGTTTCTCTTATCTTGGGGTGTCATGATATACTTGCGTTCGAGTTCGACGGCCATTCGAAGAATGAAGTGGAAGTGACTGCAATATGAGAGGCAGTAGCAAAGGTGATCAGTAGTAATTCAGCATGATATCTGCATGCAGACCGTATGTTGACATACACATATAGCTATAGGATTCTTGTTTCAGGTAAAAGTGAATGTGGTGATCCTTGAGACTCTTACACGGTTTTGCGTCTAAGAAGGGAGGACACGAGAGTGTCATCCGTGTTGGTCTGTCGGAAAATAAAAGCCTACAGAAGGTTGCCTGTCAGGCAAAGCTCAGCGGCTATATCCTTCTTGAACACTATCTTCATGGCCTCTTCGTCGAGAAATGTTGCATGGCCTAGCCTCGACGGCGCAAACGTGTGAAGCAGATCATCAGTCTCGGAAGCAGGATTGTCAGCTGTCTGTAGAAGAATGCTGATCAGTCTTCCCGCCGGTCACCTCCCTCCCGATCATTTCTTACTTTGGCGATATGGACAGTTACACCCAGTCCCGACTTCTTGGCATTTTGAAAGTGTTTGACGAACCGCTGGAGTTCCCCGGCCTGAAACAGTGGTAGCTGAGAACAAGGTAACCTTTTAAGTGACAACATACCCGCGGATCACCACAGAGGTCAATACCGACGACCCTCCGCCCTTCTTCCTTCAGTGTGATGGCGAGGTTAATGCATTCTTCCACAATCGTCTCTTCCATGCGTCAGTCCATGCTAACTATCAAAGCAGCCTTGTCTGCTGAATATTTTTCGACTTCCTCGAGCACTGCCAGCAGATAACCACGCCTGTCCATCAAGTCAGTAGCATGGGGGGATCATTCTCATCTCCAGGTATGCACATTGAGGATTCAGGTCATCCAGAAAGGAATGCAGAACAGCTTGAGCAGCTTTTGCAACGTATTCGGGAGAAGATGTCAAAGCATGGATCGCCGGGAACAGCCCAAAGAATTCGCGCATTTTGTTGAGTTGCATGCAGATGGTTCATCAGAGGTCTTCGGCGTGCAACTGTCTCCTCCACTTGGGAGGTAAGACGAGGGCAGCCATGGCGGAGAAGGAGGATGTTCAAAAGTCGACGTGTGTGGCTAACGGTGTTCAGCCTGAAGGCCTGAAGCCTGAAGACCGGTGGTTAAGCCGGAATCCTCGGTAGACGTTACGGTTGAGGCATCTAAGCAAGGACCCCTGAAAATACCGATGGAGGTTAGATACCAATTCCGTAAAAAAGTGAGGTCTGGAGGCCGTATGTTAGATATGGTTGCAGTAAAATGTGGCGAAGCGCCCAAGAGGCCGGATACTTTAGTCCCGGTAGAATTGAGGGGAGGTTACGCATATGGTTGCTCGATATCAATATCGAGTGGCTGTGCCATTTCGTGGGACGAACCTACCAAACTCAACGAGTTATCGAGTGGCTGTGCCAGAGGCGCCACAACGGCTGCTGTGGCTCTCCCCGAGAACTCGATTTGTGCCTGCCATGACAGGTGTCAGACGAGCTCCCGTACGCGAGTACAATAGGTAAAATACCTGTGTATACTGTATACTTGAGACCATATATATGAATGTAGATGCGGCTTGATATCCATTACCCCAAATCATACCAACAGACCTTGATGTCCATGCAGAGTTTTTATGGAGCAGTGAATGCTGAGTGTTCAGCACTCAGCAGCAGTGAGACAGTTCACAGCAGTAGATTTACAGAATCATTTTCAATGAAATATCCTCTGCGCAGTTGGCCTGACTGGGTGTCACCACATTTACAGATATCCACAGTAATTCAGACCTTGTAAGGCAGTGTGGAGGGGGGAAAGCGTGCAAACTACAGATTCAATGCTAAACCTCTTTTGTGGAATTGTGGGGGAGTGGTGTTTGCTTTGAATGTTCGATATAAGAAGTCACTTGCCCCGGAGCACCCTAAATTGAGGAATTACAGTATTTTGGGCTTGAATTGCCTTCAGAAAATATGCATGGACTAGCTGTAGACTTTCTCATGGTTTCAGCCGCCATTTTATAGGAGATATATCTCAGAGAACGATGGACGGGTTGAGTATTACAGTAGTATGGCCCCGGAGGGGCCGGACAAATTCGATTTTAGTAGTATTCACACTTGGATTTTACGGTAAAACATGCAATCAGTCACTCACTAGCTGCTTTGTTCCTACTTCGGGGCTCTGAGGGCGATTTGTGGAGCATAGGCCCGAGAGTAACGCAGATTTCGGTCCCAAGGGCCTCAAAGCCACAACTGCCACATGGCTCTCTGAGCCAATCCCAATTTTTCTTTTTTCTTTTTTCTTTTTC
Organism: Gloeophyllum trabeum ATCC 11539; assembly: GCF_000344685.1. Taxonomy (NCBI): domain Eukaryota; kingdom Fungi; phylum Basidiomycota; class Agaricomycetes; order Gloeophyllales; family Gloeophyllaceae; genus Gloeophyllum; species Gloeophyllum trabeum. The sequence goes on along the minus strand of NW_006920416.1, from coordinate 768,514 downwards.
TTTTTATTTTATTTTATTGCAACTCTATCATTATCGAGCCAAATTGAGGCTCAATATCCATTGTGGTATATACCCGGCTTCTCCCGGCACTCAATCACTGGCTTGTGCAGCCACAATTTGCCCCAATAAATATTTGAGCTGAGATTGCACTGTTCTGGCAACATTGGGCCTATATATGGCATATTGTAGCGGATAATGCCTTATTTTGATCAAATTTGGCTAAGAAAAACCCTTGTGACCGGATCAAAATTCGGAGGTTGAATATCTGGGTCCCGGTAAATCTCGAGCCACACGGCTAGGTTGGTATCGCGTCCCGGTAAAAATAGCCAAATTAGGCGAAATCCGGTCCCGGTAAAAATGAAGGAAATCAGGTTCTCTGGTATCTAACCTCCATTGGTACTTTCAGGGGTCCTCATGTTGGTGACTGGTATCACATGACTTATTTTCTAGCTTCTTCAGGCTCCATAGCTCTGGGGGCAGAATCGTCCAGACACGATGCTTTTTGATCTTGAAGAGAGAGAATTTGCGCATGTTCTTTCTCTTCCCCGAAGGACGGTTCTTAGTCTCACGCCGGGACCAGTCGCTGTGTGTCTTTCCTTTACTCGCTCTGATGCCCTGGAAAATGTGAAACACCTGTTTCGAGAGATGTCAGTGTCATCTCCCGACCCAGAGAATATACCCAGGTTTTCGCGAACATGGCTCATCTCACAGCAGAGAGTGGGGCGTGAATGCGCGGAAAGACTTGAATGCTAGTACACGCAGGTGAGTCTGTCTCCGCTGTGTCCAATCCCGTCGTCCCGGGCCCGTTTCTTCCTATGTATAGTGATGAAAATTGCATGTATCGAATGCATGTAGTCGGACGAGAGATCTCCGCCATTCGGGGCGCGTGGATGCTCTTGAGTGACGTAGTCTCATCAACAGACTGTATCTTCTCTCTGAGTTGTGGAGTCCTCTTGACTTTAGCGACGAGTACTGTCTTTGTTAGAGCTTTCTGTGCTAATTGTATCTCGTCGCAGGTAGCTTCACTCGGCAAAATATTACTTTACACTTGGTTTGCGCGTGTCTTAACTACGGATTGCCATTTCCAGAAAGTGAGGATTAGCTCCTCTTCTTTCCGCCTTGAAAGTGACGCAGTACGTGTCAGAATCAGAGCTTCCCGGCTAGCGAGACGGCGAGAGAGATCTTCGACACCCTCGTTTCCCAACCGTCCTAGCACGCTCTGATCATCAATCGTCCGTTGTAAATGTATCGACGACTCCCGCCCGTCTCGGTCTATATCAGACCTAGTTGCTGGTATCTTAGTTCTTACTTCATCACAATGTCTCCTTGTTGACATGGTGCATCGCCTGTCTGAAGTCGAGCGCCCGCTTTCGCTCCGCTATAGGTGAGTTCCTGGCAGAAATGAGGATGGCGCATGTCAAAGTTGCAGTTGCCACATGATTGTTGGACCCCGAGGTACGTACTGTCACGAGTAAATCCCCTTCTCGGAACGTTCGTTAGTTCATAGACTTATAACGAATGGACATCAAGCCAAATAAGTAGTCATGGTTGCGTTTGCTCTCCGTGTATGTTGATTCACGGAGAACACGATATTGCTTTTGATCTTCGCCTAAGACTTGGACATCTAGAATCCGATAGGTAGGCTTGAACCTTGATATACCGTGATGGGGATTGGACCATCCTCATTGAGTTTAATCTACATAGCTGCTCGTTGATCGCGGCGTCGCTTTTGCTCCCGCCATCACAGCTCTCCGAGCCTCCCAGGTCCGTCAAGCGACCCTTTCTTGAAAATAAGGTTTAGGCCTCAAGTCATCCAACAGTGGTAATTCATGCTCGTAATCACAGCTCAAAGCGGCCGGTTTCCACTGAAGGTGGGAGGACAATCAGGTACGCCATCCCGAAGGCTGTATTCAATCGCTCACTTCTGACAGAGACGTCTTGATAGTTAGACAGCGTCCAAGCGCAGCAACGGATCTCGCGCGGCGGTGCGTCATATATCATACTAATACAGCGTATCAGTCCTGTCCTTACGACTCCTCTTCCACCAGCGATACCTCCCTCCCCTGATCTTGGCACTCATTTCCGCTTCCCAGGTATGAGCTCTCATATTCAAACTTGCACAGACCTTATTCTAACTTCGGCAGGCTATGAACGCTGTTTTGGTCGGCACAGAAGGCGACTCACAGAAAGCTATTGATACAGGCTGCAGCTATAGCAACAGCATTGACGACTCTGTGCTACAACAAATTAAATCGTTAGTGCAACCGCATAAGTTGTACCTGTGACTATCTCAGGTCCTGATACTTGATGCTAGTGAGGTTGAAGAGTGCCTGGCCGGGTTAGCGAAGGGCCCTCGCATCACTTGGTTGAACACACTCCGTCCTGGGACTAGACAGCGTCACATCGAAGCGTGCAAGACACGCTTGCAGACTTTACAGAACGTGCGTATGTAACACAGGCAGTGCTTGTTCCTCCGACATTGCACCTTCGCATACAGATATTGGCAGCGGGTCTGCGAGACGGCCATGCCGTCAGCGTCGAAGAGTTGGACAAGCGCATCGCCGACATCGAGGTATATACCACCACCCACTGGCGTCTGAGTCGCCCCATCTGGCTTGGCCTATTCACACACAGCGTTCTTAGAGCTCAGTGAAAGCAAACGGCGAACGCCAAACTGCGAGCGAAGCATTGTCGCAGGATGCACAATGCTCGATTGCAGAATCTGATTCCCAATCAGGTTCGTTTACCATCGAGTACGCCTTTGTTTTATTTTCGGAGCTGGAGCAGCACTCATTAGATTCTCAGTTCCTCCCTTGGATTGGACACATCCCCTGAAAAGCCCGCCGGGTATGTCCCATATATACCTTTGTAAGAATAAATGTAATCCAGTGCCCACAGGAGGGATATCATGCGCGATTTGCCCCTCTTGAAACCGACCAGGGTCCTAACGGGCGTAAATGGTGCAGCTGCTGTGATCCAGCCTGTGAGCTTGGAGCAAATGCATTCATATCCTGATGACAGGACGAAGAAGTCAGTTTCAGTACCATGAACTTGTACCTGAATATCTCTTTATCAGTATTTGCTCCAGCCGCCTGCTTCGCCTAGACACGCATAGGGATACCTCGAAGCTGAGGAATCTAGCGCTGGTGGATCCGGATGCATATTTCGTGCCTTCGAAATACCTCTATGTCAAAGACAGCTGGAACTGCGGCATCTTCTTCGCAGTGGGGTTTTGCTCATGGAGCTCTCTGCATCTTTCCGTCGATCAACCCCAGATTTGCGTTACCCCTTCCCAGACGACGTGGCCCAGGTTGTGCGCGGTGGTGGGGGCCGTCTTCAAGGCTAGATGTCTCTACACCTCGACGTTCCGAAACGGCGTCGCGTTCTCGACTATGCGCAGGATCTGTGAGTCGCTATCCTTATCCACTTAACGTTGCATCCTACCCAAAGTGTTAGCGGCGGCTTCCCCGTCTCCCAGCCAGCTTCCGAGGCAGGCTCAACCAATTCAAGGAGGCCACAGTAAGAATGCTGAGCTAATTTTTGGCTTGCTCTGACCTTCCGTTCTTTCGAAGTTTACCCCCAAGTCCGGGCATACAATGATCCAGGTAGCAATCTCTCATGATTATGGCCTTTTATCCTGAAGTCTTTGCTAGTGGAAGTCTTCGACGGCAGACACGACTCTTTCAAGCTATGCAAATATCGCCACCTGCCACGTTTTCACGGGCCAGTACCAGCCGACGCCGCCGTGGTCGTCGTCTACACAGTGTCTCGCTACGAGAACAGAGGAAGGATCAATGTAGAAGGTCTCGAGGGCTCCGTTGGCTTCAATGTTCTTGATGTGATCGTCCTGTCGAACCCGGGCGAGTGCTCGTGGGATGGTATCGGGGGAGGCGACGAGGAATGCCTGGGTGTACTCCCTGATTGTGGTGACGAGTCTGATGGCACCCTAGACGATGAGTCGGATGATGGGGATATCATTTAGTCGATGCCAGGATTGTCAGTGCGCCCCAGACCGAATATGTTCTCTGTCTCATCTGTGTACCACCATTGGTAATGTGGCTGTGTATTCTTGATATAACACGCTAACGCTAGCACCCCCACTGCAAATGTATGATTTTATGCCTCCGGCCATGAGTACCTGTATGCCGACTGCCCTCCACCTGCCTTATAAGGGAGGCATTTAATCGGTCGCCTTTGGGAGACTAGAGTACCTGGGGATCCCGAGCGTAGTACTATGAACCTCCTAGATCTCCTCATCCTTACCTTTCGCGGTCTCCTCCTTGCACTTCGCCTTGTGATTCTGCCAATCCGCAGTCTGACAATCTCTCCCGCAATAAGAGACGTATTTGCAACTACCAGCCGCTGCATCAGCAAAGGTCGATCACCGCTAGACATGGGCGCGCATACCTGCTGCATATCCTCGCCTCCGCACCCCATCTGAACAGTCGGTCCTCCAGCACGGGGTCCCTTGTCCCTTTCTTACGAGCCTGCTGTATTTCGAGCAGCGCAGCCTTCTCCGGACAATTCTTGTACTCGCACCCGAACAGGTCAATGCACTCCCATCGCGCTGGGAGTGACATGACGGACCAACTGTGGCGCTGCCTCGTCGCCCGAGGCACGTTCTTGTACTTCTCGAGGAGGTGCATCCAGTCCTTCACGTTCTTGACTTTCTGCTGTCTCTTGCCGTTGGATAGGCGCCGGTAGATGAAGTAGAAGATGACCGCGTCTCCTGGGACCGAGCTGGCTGCTTCGAAGGGGGCAAGACCGTACCTTGAGTACATCTGGTGCATCATGTTGGCGAAGACTGGCGTTGCCTGCAAATTGAATGAGAATTTTACCGAAAACGAGGTGAATGAGATGTGAGTTGCTCACCGCTATCTCATCTCCAGCAAATTCCACCTTCCTAGCTAACTCACGAGTAACTGCTGCCAGGGAGGCAGGCGTCTGGCCGATCCACACTTGATCAGGCAACGTCTGCACGACCTCTTCACAAACCGACTCCGAGATGAAGCTTTCCACCTGATGAATGGGTCAGCATCAGCTCACCCTCTGCCAAATCACGACTCCTTACCCAGTCACCAATGAACGACCCGAGTCCACCGGCTTGGCAAAACTTGATGAAGGCCGCGCGATTGCGATAGAGGGGTATCATCGCGGCGGTGAGCGCATCACCCAACGCAGCGCGGTACAGCTTGCTAGTCGACCACTCGACCAGACGCTTCATAGCCTTCTGGTACCTCTGCTTATCCTTTGCATCCTTGACCGGATTCAGTACGAATGCCACGAGCACGTCTCCTAGGAGGAACGCCATCTGAAAGGCGGCCTGGTCGTTGTCCGCCTCGTCATAATGGTCGAAGACGGCGTCCTTTTCCTCCTGCTCGACTTCGCGGCCGGCTTCAATGAGGTCCTTCGCACGCGCGGTGGCCTCACGGAAGGGTCCAACGTCGATGGGCTCTTCGAGGATGAATTTCTCAGTTTCGGGAGCGGTCTCGAGAAGAATACGCAGGCGCACGGGGCTGAGCTGGAGGAAGACACCAATCTCGTGCAGCAGGAGCCCCACATCTGCTATATCTTGTACGTCGCAGAATTTGAATTCAGGAGATTTTTTCCCAGTTACCCGGGCGTTGTAGTAGACGCGCAGGAGCTCTTTGAGACGCTTCAAAAGACCTGGAATCTACCTATTTTTGAGACAACAGCACAACTGTGTGGATTCCAGGGCCCGTACCTCCTTCAACTCTTCCTTGAGAACTCCGTTTCTACGCAGTAAAATGTCATGCATTCTCTGCACAGTGGCAGTCATCCCGGTGGGTATGGGAGGGTCCATTAGAGGTGCTGAGCGCAGTGTACCCATACACGCCTCTCCGAATCCCTTGAGCGTCGCTCCATGGTAAGCGCTCCTTACACGCAGGAATACCTGGTTACGGACAAGGTCACCGGACAGGACGGCTCGCCGGGCGTCCAGTCGCTTTTGGGCGATTCGGGGAAGGGTATTGGAGTCTATGGGACCGTTGAAGAGCTCTTCCATGGCTCTGCGATCCTGCGGAGGCCATAGGAGGCACTGGGAGCAGTTTTCGGCGCAATAATTAACGCGTCTGTGGCTGAGCACGTGCAGCACGCGACAGACACGTGGCGCGGCTGCTGCCACATGGACGCGAGACACTTTCCTTTCTCCCTTTCAGTTTACTGAGACAATCAAGTTCAGTAGGAGACTGCGCTATTGACTTTGAACGTATCATACTGTGGCAGAGGGCTTGAGGATTCTTCAGTGATTTCCAGTTTGCATAGGACTCGCTCGCACGTCGCCCGACAGCTGGAGGAGTACCGTTAATGACCGCAATTGCTATCGCTGCTTCAACGCCGTACTTGGGTGCCCCTGTATATCATTGACGGTTCGTACCTTCCAGCCCCATGCGTGTGCCCTGGACCATAGGACCCCTGATAATAGGTATCAAGGCTTTGTGGAAACGCGGACAAATCAAGCCAAATTAGACCTCACCAGGCCTTATTTTTCGCGGACAGAAAGGCCCAAAAACGGGTGCACGTCTGATTTTTTTCGCGGACATATATACCATCCGCTATCGATGCCTTATGCTTGTGCGGACATCTATAGTCTCGTGGTCCAGGGGTTACCGCTTGACCCATGTACGATTGGTTGATTCCTGGATACTAGGTTCGATTCTCCATGTAGGCATGACTTTTCAACTTTTTCTCTATACGATGGATGTGGCCATTGTGGGTCCCTATCCCATCTCATAGTAGACTATGTCTATCCAGCATTTATTAAGTTATTGTAGTTCACATACTAGAAACATGACTGTTTCTATAACGAGTTCCATCTTGAATCGGAGATGGCGGAGTTGGCTCCCGCAGTGGAAGAACTGGCAAAATTCCGCCGCAAACGCAAGGCGGCGAGCGGTGTGGACATGATTTCTGACGGTGAATAGAGTGGTGCTATAGATATACATTACTAGAAGAGCAAAATTGATACATTTTAATGCCTTATCCTACAGCGCGGACAAAGGTCTTGTAAGCAGAGCCCTGATCAGAATCGCGGACATTTTCGGCCAAAATCCGCTCAGGCCACATTTTTCGCGGACAAAACGGCACCAAATCCGGAAATTTGGCGCGGACAAAAAGGTCGGATTCTCAGGATTCAAAATAAAGCCTTGATACCTATTATCAGGGGTCCTTGGACCATTGGTCTTTTGCCTGCACCGCGTGAAGGGCCTTCGGCAGTCGGGACAGAATGCCGAAAACAGTCGAGCTCGGCACATGATGACAGAGATACCCTCATGCAGTCTATTCTCGATCCATTGCGATCCATATGGACCGCGTTGGAACGTTGGTGGCGATGAGCACAGGCCTTTTCGCATCTTCGACTGGAACCCCCACCTGGCCTTGGGCGTCTTATAAGCCCGGACTACTTACTGGTTTACCTGGACTTTACTGACAATAATCATGACTTCACCGAACGGTCTTATCTGCTTCACGAACTGCCTTCTTCCGTTGGAGGATGGAAGCTTGGTCGAGAGGGACCTGTGGATAGACGAGCGCCGGGGTATTATTCTGGATTCCCAGGTGCGAAGTAGTCAGAGCGCGAAACAGAGAATGGGGGCTGAATAGCGTCGGCCAACAGCGGACATTCTTCCTCAGGAAGGAGCGGCCGGACAGAATTATCGACCTCGGTGGCAACATCCTGAGGCAGGTCCATCTCACCGCGCGAGGATATGGAGCTGATGTTATAGACTTCAAGTCCTGGATTGATTGACATCCAGATCAACGGAGCATACGGCTTCGATTTCTCTGTATACGAGGGAGACGATGAAGCCTACAAAGAGGGGATGAAGACGGTTGCGTTGAAAATCGTAGAGACAGGCGTCACTTCGTATGTTCCTCCCATCATGACCGAATGACTTTCTTATCTATCTCGCCTAGTCTCGTACCCACCCTCATCGTAAGTACCCATTACAACTCTCATCCATCGTCTAAGTAAATGCGGGTGCGTTAGACCCAAGAAAAATCCCTCTACCCCAAACTCCTCCATCTCCTGCGCCCCTTCTCCGTGCCCAACTCCGCCAACCTACTCGGCTGGCACGCCGAGGGCCCCTTCATCCAGATGGCGAAGCGCGGCGCGCACGCGCCGCCGTTCATCATCCCCGCTCCGGAGCGCCTCAAATCCTTCGAGGACGTGTACGGCGCCGAGAACCTCGTGCACGCCGAGGACTGGATGATGGAGGACGGCGAGACCGATCGTGTAGGTGTGCGGATTATCACCGCGGCCCCTGAGATCGACGGCGTGATGGACACCGTCCCGGAGCTGATCAAGCGGGGGGTCGTCTACTCCATCGGCCACAGGTGCGTCGTATGTCGCGAGCGCTACGGTTTGTCCGGGCGGCCATTGTACTAAGTATTTGAGCGTAGTATCGCAAAGACGGACACGGCGACGCTCGCGGTAATCCAGGGCGCGCGCCTGATTACCCACTTGTTCAACGCGATGCCGCTGCTGCACCACCGGGACCCGTCGATCATCGGCCTGCTCGGCGCGTCCCCACACCTCTCCTCCGCGTTCACGCCTCTCGCCACCCCCGTCACCACGCGCACGCCAGGGTCGCCCGTGCACCCCGTCTCGCGTGGTGGGACCCTGCGCCTGCACCACGGCGGCAAGGCGACGTCGGAGGCGTTCGACGAGCACGAGACGCCGCCGCAGACGCCGGTGGACAGGAGGGAGCTGGCAATCAGCAGCGAGACGATTGCGCAGCGGTTGAGCCAGAAGGGGGGGAGGCCGGAGCTGCACCTTGATAAGGGCGAGACGGCGGACATGGCGTTTGAGAGGCCGTTCTACGAGATGATCGTGGATGGGATACATTCGCATCCCAACTCTGTGCGGGTAAGTGGTATGGCGTTCGGTGAGTCAGTGGGGGACTGACAAGGTGAGGGCTCATAGCTCGCCTATGGAGCGTATCCTGATGGGTGTATCCTGATAACGGATGGTGAGTCCCGCTGTGCTCAGAGCGACTAGTGTATCGGGACCGTTCACTTTACTTTGGGATAGCCATGAAGATCCTCGACCCGCACCTCAAGGACGGTGTACATGAATGGCGTGATGGGAAGAGATTCGTAAAGGAGGGCGACAAGCTATACCTGGAAGGGACGGACACGCTCGCAGGAAGGTATGCATATGAGACTTAACAATTTCGGCTCCGACTCAGTGTTGATTGCATTGCCTGGTTCTCACTCTTATTCGTGTCAGTGTCGTCACCCTGGACAAGTGCGTCCGCAACTTCTCGCGCTTCACGGGGTGCTCGCTCGGCGAGGCGATTAAGTGCGCGACCTACAACCCTGCAAAGTAAGCACCCCTCACTCGTCGTCTTCGCTTCGTCCTCTCGCTCAACGTCAGTGGCACTGTCCAGGTGCTTGGGCATCGAGAACAGGAAGGGCACGCTCAGGCCGGGTGCGGATGCGGATCTCGTCGTGTTGGACAGGAAGGGGCATGTCGTATGTACGTGGGTGAAGGGCAAGGAAGTGTGGACGAGGAGCGGATCGCAGGTTGTGGCTTGATGGAGTTCCCGTTTGGATCTGCAGCAAGATGTTTCTATCGTGAGTCGCTTCGGGCCATGAGTTTTGTGTGCCAAGATAGATTGCCTAGTTCGGGGACCACTATGTATGAGTAGTGATATATTTACGGGGCAGAATATTGCACAAGGGTCATGGATCTGTGCAACAAGACAGCTGCCACTCGCAGCAGTTGAACCGCACCGTGACAGACGCCATTCTGGCTAATTTCGCCATCCTCTCCTGCTTGGCTAACGCTGCGTTTGCAGGAACTAGCAGTCGTCTAGTTCAATTGCAGGTTACTGCGCTTAAAAGTGTTGAAAGGGTGTAGAATTCCAGCAAAGTGAAATAGGTGGGCGTTAACCTTTGCTTCAGGGCTCCAACCTTTTAGTTTATTTACTGTTTTAAACGGTTTTTTGGTGTAAGTTAGATATGATATCTGCTTGAACTAATCTGGCACCACGGAAAGCTCATATAGGCTGTCCATGTTTAATTCATAGATGACTTGGGGGGCTCAGGAGAGTGTACTCCAGGCCTTCGACGTTTTACCGGCCTCAGGCCACGAGCCACAAGGACAACCGGCTTCGACGGTCCTCCCAGTATGTTAGACAATGTCACGTATGGCTTTCGGGAGCTCTTGGAGACATCAGGGCATTTTAGAGGGAGCAAGAAGTCTCTTTAGCATACGAAACAGGCTGTTTACTGGTTATTTACTGTTTAGTTTACTGGTTGTTTATGTTTATGTTTACAAGAATCTGTAAACGTATGGTTGGAGCCTTACTCCCTCCTGCCTCCATCATAAATCGTGACCCCGACCTAACCTGCCATCCCTGGAAAGTATTTAGGAGGACCATAACAAGCTATGTCGGACGCTAGCGACGGCCTTTCTACGCTGTCCCTTCCGCCGGAAATTGTCATCCTCGTCTTCGAGCACGCAGCTGCATCCTGCAAGGAGAGCGCCTGCTCCATCTCTCTCGTCTCCTCCTGGGCCCGCGCAGTCGCACTCAAGCATCTCTTCTCAACTCTCGTAATCCGTGGGCGTGGGCGCATCTCCAACCTGACGCCCTTCCCAGACGCGATAGGGTCTCTCGTGCGCAATCTCTGGATCGAGAACGTCGGCGCCAACTGGCGCAACGCGATCCCCTTCTTCAGCGTCATGCCCTCACTCGAGTCCATCGCCCTGCCGGGATTTTACATGTGGGCGCTCTTGGAAGCCCTCAAGCACAACGACAAGGAGGACACCGATCGTCCCAACAACAACCGACACTTCCGCTGCGCGCAGATCTGGATCATCGACGAGGGACCCCTCCAGATCTGGCGCATGTTCCAGGAGTGCAACGTCGGGAGCGCGTTCCTCCGCGGGATCACGCACCTGCGCCTGCATGCCCTCGGCATCACGACGGGCATTCCCGCCCTCCCGTGTCTAACGCATCTCGAGTTCCCCGCGAGGGAGCTGTACGCGCACACGTTCTCCCTGCTCGACGGCGTGCTTATGCAGAGCAGCATGCAGAAGCTTGTGCTGACGGCGCGCAAGCCGCGTGCGGGCATCCTTCCGCCCTACGGGCTCGCCGATTTTGCGCTGACGCTCGTGAAAGACTACGTCGACGGGCGGCGGGACCGCATCCCCACGACGCGTATATACATCAACCTCGCTGAGCGGGACAGTAAAGAAGTCAGTGTTCGTCAGTGGAAGGACGAGGTAGCTGGGAATAGGAGCATCTGGGATAATGCGATCCCTTTCGACGCGTTCCTCGATCGCACGTTCTTCGCGCATTTTAATTTCGGCGCTGGGATTGCAGCAAGTGCAGATGGTTTCTAGGACTGGGCTGACCATGATGCTTTCTTGTTCCGTAGTAGATCGCTTGCCAGAATTTACGAAAGAAAAATTCCGAGCGAGGTTTGTGCAACTCAAGTGCAACTGCAACCTAAGGGGCTCTCAATGGATTCGTACGATACTTTCGTCCAAGAGAGTCATTCAGTGAGCGCTTTCATTCACGACATCTCGACCGAAACTTCTACATTAAGTGGGTGGATTCAGATCTACCACGACCCTAGGGAAACTGACTGACGCTCATGATCAGGCGGTGACCCTGTTACAGCCCGGAACGACAGACTTCACCCTTTTGTCTTCGCCCGTCTTCGACTCTTCCCCTCGTAGATGCGTCACTAAGCGACTGGCTCGAACGTACGTCTGGCCCTCCGAAGAACAAGAACTGCCTGGTACGAGTGTCAGCAATTTCATTTGGGTCCAGTTTGGAGAATGCGCACAGCAGCAGCAAGTTGCGGCCGACTTTGCAGAATAAACAACAATTATACGACTATATGACGAAGGAGGCCGCTGTCGAGGCGAAATCCGACAAGCTCAATGAAATGAATGAGGAAGAAGCTGCCTGGCGAATGCAGCTCACTGGCAGGAAGCTTCTGGGCGGTGAGCGCGGCACCCACGGTATGAGGCAGGTACGTCTTAAACTTCGAGCGTGATACTATTTGCTTGTACTCCAAACAGACCTTCATCTTAGACGTCCTCGGACAGGTTTCACGAAGTTGTACATTGTCAGAGCCTGAGGGCGGTCCTTCAAGTTCGGGAATCGATATTGCAGCCACCCGGCGGCTCCGGGCCGCCGCAAGCTTCAGTCGAAATGGCGAAGTTATTCCGTTGGCCAGCGGTCACGGTTCTGCGAGCAAAACTGTACCTGTGATGGCCTTGTGACCCCTTCTCTCGCGATAAATGCGACGCCTACTCAGATGATGTCCTTGACAGTCGACCGCGATGGCGAAACTGTGGGCTCTCCTGCTGATCGCTCTCGCAGAGTTGAGCGCCAGTCGTGCATGGCCAGGGGACCGCCCGTACAAGGACCCCATTATCCCTGGATTCAACCCTGACCCGTCGTGCACGCGCGTCGGAGACCAGTTTTATTGCGTGAACAGCTCGTTCAACACGTTTCCTGGTATTCCAGTCTATACGTCCAGAGACCTCATTCACTGGGAGCAAATCGGTGAGCCCCATCATCACAGGTGCATGAGGGTCCGGGATTGAGGCCGTGGTCATGGGCAGGGAATGTCTTGTCGCGGCATGAGCAGCTTCCGCAATTGGCTCAAGTTTACGGGTTTACTAGCGGTATCTGGGCTTCCAGTAAGCACTGCTCGTACGCTCTGCTTGGAATCCTCGTAAGCGAGACGGTTTGTAGCCATCCGCTACAACAACGGGACCTTCTACTTGACGACCACCCTAGTCTGGGACAAGTTCGCCGCCGATGACCCGACGCGCTGGGACAACGTCAGTCCACCTTTCCCGCTCCTCACCGATTGCACCATCCCATGATCCCTCAGATGATATTCACGACGACAGATATATACGGTGACAACTGGAGCGACCCGATCCACTTCTCGCCTCTCTTCCAGGGCTACGACGTGTCGCTGTTCTGGGACGACGACGGCAAGACGTACGTCCAGGGCTCACATGCGTGGCACGTCTCGCCCGGGATCTGGCAGTACGAGATTGATCTGAGCAACGGGTCAATATCGAACTCCGAGGTGCTGTGGACCGGGACCGGGGGCCTTGTGAGCTCGACTGTGCCATTCATTCGATTCTACTTGTAATAATGGTGTATGGGCAGGCGCCCGAGGGTCCGCATGTTTACAAGAGAGACGGGTATTACTACCTGCTGATTGCAGAAGGTAGACCTGTCCCGGATTGTGAGCACTCAGACCACTCACCACCTTCGTTTAGGCGGGACCGGTGTGAACCACATGGTCACCATGGCGCGCTCCAATGCTAGCATCCACGGCCCCTACGAGCCGTACACGCACAACCCCGTCCTGACGAACGCCAACACGACCGAGTACCGTAAGCACCCACTGCACGACTAATACAAGTATCTGATGTATCCTGCACCGCAGTGCAGACGGTCGGTCACGCGGACGTATTCGACGACACAGAGGGCAATGTGTGGGCAGTCGCGCTCGCGACACGGAACGGGACGTGGGACTATCCCATGGGTCGCGAGACTGTGCTAGTCCCCGTGGTCTGGGAGACAGGTATCGAGGATTCCATTGCCTTCACCCCTCTTCACCTATCCCACTTGATACTTAGGTGCATATCCGCTATTCAACCCTGCGGACCCGCTTAGGGTGACCGTCAACATGACTGGACCCCTCCCTCCACCTCGTCCGGTACGCTATTCACGCTTCGCAGAGCAGGGGTGAGGAAACTAACCTACTTACTGACAATTGCTCGCAGCCCCTGGCGCACCCCGACGGCGGCGTCCTAGTCGGGCACGACCAGACGATCACTTTTTCACCGAATAGGTCCCTCCCCCGACAGCTGGTCTACCTCCGTCTCCCGAATCCGTCCGCCTACATACTCGCCCCTCCCTCGAACCCCCACTCACTGTGTCTGATCGGGTCAGCAGCGAACCTGACGGGGCCGGACGGTATCTCGGGCACGTCGACGTTCATCGGACGGCGGCAGGAGCACGTCGAATTCACGACTGACGTGGATCTCCAGTTCTCGCCCGGGCAGGATGGCGAGGAGGCGGGCATAACTGTCTTCCTGCAGCAATTGCAGCATTTCGATCTGGGTGTGGTCGCGCTGAACGGCACGCGGTACATGAGGGTGAAGACGACGACGCATAACTCGACGGATGGGGATATGGCGGACCCGCTGTCCAGGCCCGGCATGGTGGAGTTGCCAGGTAATGTCGGGCACGACTTGAAGCTGAGGGTGCAGGCGGTGAATGCGAGCACGTACGTGTTTTCGTATGCTGAATCAGGGCAGGGTGCTGGGGAGGGGTGGAACGTCGTTGGGTATGGGGACGCTAGTGAGGTTAGCGGCGGTTTCACGGGGGTGAGTGCACAACATGATTTCCGCTGAGGCGTACGATGCTGAACGGGTCTTCTGTAGACTATAATTGGGATGTATGCAACCGGGAACGGGCGAAATTCGACGTCCCAGGCTTGCTTCAGCACATTTTCCTACAGAGGCGTGCAGAATGTGTATTGACTGTGACGGAGTGAGGTGCTTGCATAGTAGCGGGAATATGTCTACGCACTTCCGATCAAAACCCCTAAGGTTTCAACGAATGACGGTGCGGACGCGACTAGTCAGAGCTTCTACATGTCGCATTTCGGCGAGGCAGACAGTCTCGCCGTCTAAGTACCATGCGCACTTTGACAACGTCTGTTGCACTAAGGGTGGCCAACAATTAGGGAGAATGGTGGCGACGACAAAGTGCATGGCTAACCACCATCAGGGTGTCTAAGCAGGTCCCGACGAACAGATGGAGTGCATTTGGACTCGCTACCACGGAGCAGACGAGATACAACGCAGTCGAAGGCGCAGCTTCGAGTCACTGCAACGTCAAAAGTGCAGAGCAGCGCAGTAGACAGCGCCGCTTACAAGGCAGTCAAACTTGCACGATGTGGAAGGCAATAAAGCAGACAGACCCTTCTCCATTCATGTGATGTTGTAATGAAGTCACCGTATCAAACGCGGATGCGCATCCACGAGCACAAGTCGGCGCCAGACGCAAGGTGCACATCACATAGTTCGCGACACACCCACTCCAATGTGAACAGGCAGTCCATACCTTGATATCAAACGACCTCCACTCCATCGAAGAGTATACATGCATCACGGGAAATGCAATGTGCAGGCCTTGCCTGCTCAATCGAGGGATGTCAATATGCCCCTACATCGCTGAGTGACCTGCGGTGGGCACTTATGGTGGTGACATATGTCGTCCCGCGATCGGCCAGACAGGTCTGTACTTAAAGTCAACACCATCAGTCCACTGGATGTGTGGTCTCACAGACAGTCTCCCAAGCAGTGGAGTCCGAAAGTGATCGCATGGGAACCGGAGCCTGAGACTCATGCGACGATGAGACATATACCAGGTATGGTCAGTGGTTGCGCATAACATTAAAGGGCGGGTGAGGTTGCCGGGGGGCGGAGGGGTTGTGGGAGTTGGGCATGCAGGTTGACCGGACCAAATTCACGGTAGTATTGGCAAAGCCATGTCTAGCAGGACTGCCTGCACGCTCTGATCATAACAATGAACAGTAAAGAGTCCGCGAAACATTGCCAGAGGCGAGCTAGCCTGCCATACCTGCCGGGAGTGAGTCCGTGTCGCGTTCACTGATGTCTCCTGCAAGAACGTGCGCCCCAGTGTGCTCGCTCGCGGAACGTTGGCCTGACCCCATACTGAGCGCGACTGCGGAGAGGAGCGTTGACCATCGCCGGGCTACGGATGTGCGGGTCGAGAGTGGGGGACGCTCGTAGTTCGGTATACCTGTCCTGTAGAGTACGTAGTCGTGTCGGGTACGCGAACATCATTCCCAGCGGCGATGCTCAGTGGGACCGCGGGAACGTGTGAGGCAGCAGCGACGAGGCAGCTGGACGTCGTGGAGAGTAGTCTCCAAGCTTGATCATGACTTGAGAGAGACGTACTCGGATCTTCAAGTTCCAATCGTTTTCTGACCGCAGCGACCATGGCCAACGTCGCAGACGTACGACTGGCGTGTTTACTATCCAATGTCGCACAAGAGGACATATTCTCGTTGCCGACCGACGAGATCGTACGCAGGGCGCTGCAAAGGCTCGCTGAGCACACGCAGCTCATTGTCTGGGGCTCCCTCTTGGATCGGCGCATGCGTCTCCCTCGGATACAAAAGGTGTGTCAAAGGTGTGTATAAAATTTCCCAAATCTCGAGCACATCCGTTGACCCAGGCAGAACTTCACATCGACAAGCTGGAGGCACTCTCAGCGATGCTCACCCAAATGACCCTCCCCGTCGCCACACTGCCCAACTCCGTCGTCAGCACTGAGGGCGACTTCCTGCGGCGGGGCCGACTTCACCGCGTCACACGGGCCACCGATTGCTTCGGCATGCAGTGCCTCCATCTCATGCCCGCCCCACTGCCAGGCTACACCGAGGACGATCTCGAGCCGGCGCCTCTGGACGGTACATCGCTGACGATGTACGTCCCGCGCCCCTCCGCTGTTTACGCGGGGATCCTACGCATGATGCTCAAGTATCCGCGGTGGTGCGCGGAGCAGTACAAGCTGCAGGCCGACCTCGAGCTGCTCGTCTACTACAACATGCTCGGGCCCGAGAAGATGTCCGCGGGGTACGAGCTCGAGGAACGCGAGATGGATAGGCGGGGTATGGAGGCGGCCGAGCCCGTCAGGGGCTGGGGGCGGGAGGGCCAGTGGAGGGAGGGCGAGGAGTGGATGGAGGACGCGCTTGTCGGGATTGTGACGGGCGAGAAGGATATAACCAGTCTCCCACATCTTGGCACTATGGCCCATGGGAAGATCGCATGACCGCGCAGATCCCGAGAGACATTGTTAGCCTTGTGTCTGCTCTACTGCGACCTACGTTGAATGGAGCCAGGTATGTCCGGCTGAAGACGATCACGAAGAACTCGACGGACTGGCATATGAAGGATTGACCGTCCCGCCGGGCGTCCCGATGTGGGGGACGAGTTGAGGTTGAGGGTTCAGGCGGTGGATGCGAGCACGTATGTTTTTTCACGTGTGTAACCAGAAAAGGGTGCGGAGGGCGAGAGGAATGTCGCTGGGTATGAGGATGGATGCTCATGAGGTCAATGGGGTTAACGGGGGTGAGTGAATACAAGAAGTCTGTTCAGGTGTATGCATGCTGATGGTTCCGGTGTAGACTATTATTGGGATTTATGCAACAGGGAACGGGAGGAATTTTCGTCCCCAGCTGCTTCAGCACATTTTCCTACGGAGGAGTCCAAGAGGCGTCTGATCATGACACTTTCAGTCCCGCGTATTATTTCAAATAATGCTTGGATAAACCCTTTAGCGGTGCGATCAAACGCAGTATGTGTATGTGGCCATGGTCACGCTCCTCTTCCTCCATCGCCCCGCCTCTCGTCGTGTATGCCTACGGGAAGTACCATTCTCCCGCGCAGCAGATGACCTCTATATAACGGCCATGGCCACGGTTGAGACCTTCGCGTTCAGTTATCTGTCGCAGACGGCGATGGCGAGCAAGCTACCGGTCTGGCGGACAATAGTGGGCCTCTTTGGAGCTGTCGCAGTTGCTGGTGGCAGCAACTGCACGTCCTTCCGATTCGACGACTATCCTGGCGCCGCACTGCTCGGAACCACGCTCTACGAGCAGGGCGCACGCGTGAACATCACTAACGAGTTTTCCAGCATTAATACGGACGGCCTCCCCAGCTTCTGCCGTGCGTGGAAACAAGCGCTATTTGGTCTTGTCAATGTTGTTCATGTAGCGTGCGTCACGTAGGAGTCGAGCTACAGGTTACGACGAACGCCAGCGCGGGCTCCTACGCTATCACGGAGCTCTGGCTTCCTGATGCGTGGAATGGCCGTTTTCTGGGCTTTGGGAATGGTGGTATCGGGGGAGGAGGTGCGCACTAATACATGATGTTCGCACCGGAACGCTGAAGTGAATCCGCTGTGCTCGATACTCGTGCATAGTCAATGTCGCCGACCTTGGCTATGTAGCAATCACTCACGGTTGTAAGTCTGCTTCCAATTGCAGGTTCGTTGCGACTGACGCTGAGCGAGTCCCTGTACGCAGTCGCTGGCATGTCGACGGATACGGGGCACAACTCTTCTGCCGTGGATGGTAGCTGGGCCGGACCAGGCAACGACGTTGGTATCCTGACCTAGTGTGAGGCTGTTTCTTCGGTCTGAGACTGTCGAGTAGAATGCCATAATCGACTGGTCCTGGCGTGCGATGCACCTGAGCGTCGAGGTAGGTAAAGCGGTCGTGGAGAGCTACTACGGAAATTCGGCGGCGAAGTCGTATTACTTGGGGTGTTCCACCGGTTCGTGCATCGCTCTTTCGCTCTTCGGTAACTCATGGCGGACATTCTCGGATGGGAACACGACATGTAGGCGGCAGACAAGGGTGAGTCGGGGTTGCCACCACATACCGTGACTGGCCGTTGAAAGAACTCACGTTCGGATACGAATATAAGGCTGAAAGAGATTCAGCGGTTCCCCGAGAATTTCGATGGAGTGGTAAGCACGAGCACGTCACCGAGCGTACTCAGTCGGTGCTATATCCATGGCACGTAGGTTCTGGGTTCGCCAGCAAACTGGCTGAGCCACCTTGCGCCATGGTCCGTTCACCTCGCCCTGGATGCTCTCCCGGTCGGCTCGCCTCACTCAATTTCGGACGATCTCTGGGTCGGTCTCATTCATGACGAGGTCCTGCGGCAATGCGACGGCATTGATGGTGTCCGTTATTAGTACTAAGTACCTGAAGTGACGGAGTTTTGATTGTTTTGTGACAGGTAAGCGACGGGATCATCAACGACCCTCGCGTCTGCAAGTGAGTGCGAGATATCATGTCTCTGTCAACAATCGCTTAGCTGTTATCGTAGCTTTCGACCAGAGACCCTTGCATGCCGTCCCGGGCAGAACACCGCCACTTGCTTGAACTTGGACCAGATACAGGCCCTGCACCGTGTCTACTCAGACTACTACGAGACCAATCAAACCTACATATTCGGGCCCTACTATCCGGGCGGCGAAACGGGATACATTGGTGGCATGGTCGGAACAGCACCTGCGCTCGGGTTATCGACTGACGTCCTCAAGTACTTTGTGCTCAAGTAAGTGACCATTGTTTTCTTGATCTGCTTTCGGTGATGCTTCACGCCGTGGCTCCAGCGATACAACTTGGGATTACACCACTCTCAATTACGACGTCATCAAGTTAGCGGAGCAGGTATTCTCGGGCACTGGGGATGTGAGATGTGGCGCTGGGTCTCATTGGTCCATTGCTCTGATTCTGCTTTTTCTGTAGGCTATCGATGCTAACCTGACTGCCTTCGCGGGGCCTAGCCACAGCGGAAAAGTAATACACTATGTCGGGTGGGCTGACCAAATAATTAGCCCGGGAAATTCCCTGCACTACTATGAAACTGTTCATGCCTTTATGCAAGCCGAAACCGGGATGGAGATAGATGATTACTACCGTCTCTTCACGGTCCCTGGGATGCAACATTGGTAGGTGATTCTTTCATCGAAGACATACATTTGACAAACGTGGTCATGGGACAGTCAGGTCAGTGCCGATCCTCAGCTTTTTCCTCAACTCGTCTTGATACAAAGACCAGGGCGGTTACGGTGCCAACGCTTTCGGAGGATCCGGCCAGGCAGCAGGTGGGATGCCTCCAACGTCTTACAACCCAGAGAACGACGTGGTATCGGCCATCGTAGCGTGGGTGGAGAATGGGACTGCGCCTGACTCCTTCATCGCGTCATATTATAACAACAACGATTTTACGCAAGGTGTTAATTTCTCGAGGCCGATATGCAAGGTTGGTGAGACATACTGAGTGTCGGTGGGAGAAGACACTCATGATCCACTCCTCCTTTGCAGTATCCCCGGAGCCTTCGATATACCGGAGGGGATGTCGACGCTCCAACGAGTTTCGCCTGTGTGTGAGGGTCGCGCTTTAGTCCGTTCGTGTCTACAGAAACAGCAGTGGTCAGGGCACTGTCGACAGTACGTACTTCCGTAGGGTCCTAATAGTCAACGCTTCTAGGATCCTCGGATGCGAATAGACTAAGATATTCATCATGCTATAGTACTCAAACAGAGGTACGTTGTCAAATAATTATACAGATGGGATAGGAAGTATATGCGAGCAACGGCATACTGACAAATCCGACATCTCCTAAATCATATCCCCGTCGTCGTCTGTCGACTCATCACCTGAAGTGGCATTCAAGTCATCTTTACAATCGGTGAGAACGCCCAAGCTCTCCTCGTCCCCCGTCGCGATGTTGTCCCACGAGCACTCGCCCGGGTTTGACAGGACGATCACGTCAAGCACATTGAAACCGACAGAGCATTCGAGGCGGCTGACACTGATCCTGCCTCTGTTCTCGTTGCATGATACAGTGTATATCACGACGACGGCGGCGTCCTCCGGGACGGGCCCGTGCAGACGTGGAAGGCGGCGATACTGGTCAGCCAGAATGACTCATGTCTGGCGTCGAAGACCTCCACTACCCATGAATATTAGACGAGGAGCCGTAAGCAAAGGAAATGACTACCTTGATCATTGTATGCCCGGACCACGGGATTCACTTTCGGAGGAAGAAATGATAGGAAGAGGCCTACACAAGAATTCGGCTCTCCTTACTATGTGCTCCTTTTATAGGCAGAGCCTGTCTCTGTTGACTGGGGGACGGGGAAGCCGTCGCTGATACCTCGAAATGAACAGAACATCACGTTCATAAGGATAGAAACTCACATATCCTGCGCATTGTCGAGAACGCTACGCCCTTGCGGAATGTCGATATGTAGAAACCTTTGGCATTAAGGACAGCACCGACCGCGGCGCACAGCCTGGGGCACGTTGTCTGCGAGGGCGTGACGCACATCTGGGGTTGGTTAACGGAAAGATGCAGAGAGCTCCACGCGCAGGACCCTACTGCGAAGTTAATACCGCGCAATTCGAGGTGTCCCTGATGCAAACATATCTCGAAGGTACGTAGTACTCTTCCGGATTGGCCAAGGTCAGATATCTCAACTTGGAGGTATCGTTGCCTGGATCCAGGACGGAGCATGGATGAGAGAGTGCGGCGGCTGCTTCCCAACTCTGCCAGGCATTTCTCCACCTCACTAAAGGTAAGTGTCAGCATTCAGAAAAAGCAGACCATCCCGATACATTGACGATTTAATCTGTCCTATCACGGGTCCATCGAAACTGAGGTTGTTATAGCTTCAGCTGGCGTCGGACGCTCTCCGCGAGTGGCCGTCTGCGCTAGCAGGACCAGCATTCAATACTTGCTGTATGACGAACACTGAAGACTCAAGATCAAGACTCGGCGGTATGGACGCTGAATACGAAGCACGGAAATTCTTACCTGCGGAACAACCATGAGTACTGAGCTACAGAACAGCAGGGAGGTGGGTGTCGCGAGGAAACAGCTTACCCTGTTGACATCTAAGTGTCCTCACCTCTGCGCTCTTGGAGTCTTCGCACAAGCCTTTCCCACCCCATCAGTGTTTCATCCATCCTGTCCTGTGTTTCTGACTATGACAAAGTGCTCTGTGATGGCTGTTCTATGGACTTGGCGAGCTTCTCTCCTGGAGCCTTCTCTTTCGACTTCGCACTGGCAGTTCTGTTTGGTTTTACACGTGGCACCATCATCTTCCACTTCTTCCGCGCGGCCGCCACAGTTCACATTCGCGCTTTCATCTGCTATGCTCTTTATCACAACTTCTACTTGGATGTCATCATTCAGTCGCTTATGCAGGCCATGACAGCCGTTTGCAGATCGTTAGGCCATCACTTCAGAAAGTCACATATAGTTGGAGTTTGTCGGACATGGTGCCAGCGACGTCCCAGGAATTAAAAGGAGTCCAAATGGTCTGATGTTGGGGCCTTGGGGACTTGAATTCCCCTCTCCGACATGGTCCGACTGTAAATAATTTTCAAGAAATGGGCCCATCAAACTGCAAACGGCTGGAATATGTTATGAGCTGAATAGAGCGTATTTGCAAGGCCCAAAGTACGACTTTTGATCCAAAATTTGGAGCTGCTGATCCAGAGGATTTAGCCGAGGGTTGCCTACCTAAACCGGTAGCCCATGCTCCACCCGTGCCGCAAAGTCGTCTGTAAAACTCATATTTCTCACTCACTCGACTTCATTCTTGTTCAACAAGCATCTACAGGTACCTACGATACGCCTTGTACAACTTTTGCGGTAGTTAGACACGATTTAGAGGAAACCGAAAATCAGCCGTACTTCGCTGAGAGAGCGTGCCGCGCTGATCCGTGAGTCCTTCAGAAAAGTGGAGCGCCTCTCTCCGCAAACTTTTGGGCCTTGCAAATACGCTCTAATATCTCACGATCAAACTTCGGCTCGTATGGCAGACACACTCAGCTCAAGCGCTTCGCCGACGCGGCTCGTGCTGCTGTTATCATGTATCTATGTAAACGAGAAAATATAGACCCCATTGCCAAATAACGATACACCTCGGAGCTCTTGCACGCGTTTGTGGCACTGGCACGCTAATTAGCGTCGGATCTCGATCGATCGCGTTTATTTTTGACCGCCGCAACAACCCATCGCGGCAGCAGCGCGTTGCGTTCTCTTGTCATCTGCTCTGTACTACGGTTGACCAGGAGTGTCAGGTCTATTTTGCATTTGCACTTCGCACTTGCGTTTGGCTGAGGGCACGACGTGAGTTCGAATCCCGCTGAGAGCAACGGGCAAGGGGCCGTGGGAACGTCCCGGATACTGCCGTACCCCTGTTGTCGCTGTGCTCGACGTTGCCCGACGCGTTGTCGACGCTGTTGTCGGCGACGTCGACGAAGGTTGCACTGAAACTCCCAAACAAATACTGAAAAAATTGTAATCCTTCTGAACAGGCATAAATTTGCAACTATTAGGGTGTAAATGTCTAGACATGTTTAGGTGTTGTGTGAAAGTTTGCCCTCGAAGAGTGTGCTGGATAGTGTGGCCATATTAGATTTGTCTTGTTGAAGTTCATCGTGGGTCGCGTCACAGATACCACACCACCGCATTTATTCTGCCGCTATTTTTACTCATCTACTGCCCATGCAGCATTTGCAGCTAACAGAGCACACATGTTGCTGAAGCCCGCAAGGCTGGCCAAGGGTGTGTGGCAGACGCCACAATTTCCTTCCCACACTTGCCGACTACCTAATGCGGTAGCAGGTCGGGACCGTCGAACATGCGTGTGTTTGCTCCCTTGCAATTCGCCACGACGCGTTACTAGTAGTATAGGGGGAATGCGCAACGGCGTCGGATATGGATTAGTTTCATTGACATTGGCGCGCACGTCAAGGCTCCCTATCTCAATTGTAGAGTTTGTCTTAATATTGAACGCACCTCTTGACTCGCAACGTTGGTTGTGCAACGACTTCTCGCATAGCTCCTCAAATGAACAGAATAATTGATATTAGATAGGTTGGTACAATAAGCTCAGAAGGAACCGATTTTTTCCTTGTATTTTTAGGAATATTCATCGCTTAACATTCGTCGACGTCGCCGACAACAGCGTCGACAACGCGTCGGGCAACGTCGAGCACAGCGACAACAGGGGTACGGCAGTATCCGGGACGTTCCCACGGCCCCTTGCCCGTTGCTCTCAGAGGGATTCGAACTCACGGCGTGCCCTCAGCCAAACGCAAGTGCGAAGTGCAAATGCAAAATAGACCTGACACTCCTGGTCAACCGTATGTACTCATCCTACAGATCAGGACAAATGGATACCCTCGAAAGCTTTCTCACCAGTCTCAGTACTCTCGGGGTTGGCGCTCTAGATTCATTCGACACAAACACCCTGTTCGTGGGTGCTCAAGAGCGTCACCGTTCACGGCGGGCTGACCTCTCTGGGGACCCTGTCAGAGAGCAGGTATGGCAGAGATTGACCAATGCGTACTTGGGTGTTGCACAGAAGCAGTTTGGAGAGGCACTATCTCCCACATCGTTCCGCCCTGCGCCTCTGCGCGAGCCGCCCGTTGCTACCGGAATGACGGATACCCTGGGGAAGATACAGAGTATCCTCATGAAACGTGGGCCCATCGCAAAGGATGAACTAAAAGAGGTCGGTGTAGTACTTTAGATAGTCCGCAAGATACAGATATAACATGACCTACTTAGATTCCGGCCTTGTTCAGACGCATGCGGACCCTCCTCCGCCTCTACTACAACGCCCGTATGGGCGAAAAGAAGACGTCAGACTTCAAGTTCT
Source organism: Gloeophyllum trabeum ATCC 11539 (assembly GCF_000344685.1). NCBI lineage: Eukaryota > Fungi > Basidiomycota > Agaricomycetes > Gloeophyllales > Gloeophyllaceae > Gloeophyllum > Gloeophyllum trabeum. Next base: position 744,211 of record NW_006920416.1, on the reverse strand, counting down.
GCGACATCAAAGACGCCAACGACATCGGGCTACGCCTCCACGAAGTCGGGCTCTTCCTACAACTCAGCCCCGTGCGGCTGCGCGCCCTCATGGACACCGCCCCGGACATGGAAAGCTTCATCCTCGACGAGCCCATTGACGTCGGCAAGTACCGCGAGCATGCTGCGCAGACCGATGCGCTGCTCAACTCGGATGCGGACCTCGACGAGGAGACGCGCGACAAGTACCTCGAAGAGCAGACGACGTCCCAGAAGGACCAGGCAGGGTACCAGATGATGTTCTTCATCGCGGACATGTGCGTCGCCTTTATCATCAACCCGGCGAGGGACAAGAAGGACAAGGAGCGCTCGCAGAAGGCGCTGACGCGGCTGGTGGAGTGGTCTACCGTTCGGATGTACCGGGACGCCTTTGGCGACGCACTGACGGACGCGATGAGCCCCATCTATAAGAAGAACACGCACCTCGTCAAGTTCTGCCAGGCCGGTGGTTTGGGCGCTCTGATCGGTGACTGGGTAAGTCGACCAGGTGCGGGATTTCCGGTAATATTGACAGCGGTGGTATCAAGGTCGAAAGTACGTTCGCCAACACCATCTGCGCGCGCGCTCTTGAGGGCCTTCCAAACGAAGCGTGGAACCGCCAGACACCAGACTCGCTCGCAGTCGTCACGCGAGAGCTCACTGCCAAGATCGAGCGGGAGAGTGATAAAGTCACGGTGAGTCCCTCCAGCTCCTCCAGCAAGACAGCCCACTTAGCGCTGTTCGCAGCAAACTCGCATGTGGGCCAACATGATGCACCAAATGTACAGCAGGTACGGACTGGCCCCCTTCGAGCGTGCTGCAACGACTTCGAAGCACGGCATCATCTTCTTCTACTTCCTCCACCGGCGTGCCAGCAAACGGCAACAGAAGCTAACAGGGGTGGACGACTGGGTGAAGCTACTGGAGAAGTACGTGAACGTACCACAGGCCACGAGACGCCGACACGCGTGGATGATCATGAGTGTCCCCGACCGGTGGGAGTGTCTCGACCGCGACTACTATGGCTGCTGTTTCGGTGACTGCCCGGAGAGGGCGGCGTTGATGGAGGTGCAGCAGACGAGGACGAGGGGCCACCGGGATCCCGTTATTGAGGATAGGTTGTTTAGATTTGGCGGGTTGAGTAAGGCGTGCGATAGGTGGGCGTCCTGCTTGCTCGGATGGATTTCTTGCTCAGGTCAGTCTAGATGTAAGCACGTCTCCTATTGTGGCAAGGAGTGCCAGGCGGCGGACTGGCCAAACCACAAGCGAGTCTGCAAGACGGAGGCCGCGAAACACAAGACTGAGGAGCTCTAGACAATCTAGGGGAAGGCTGTGGCCGCTGCCTGCTGTCAGTGTAGTTGTGCCTGGGTATTCCGTTGATTGAGCGGGCCGTGTTGGGAAGCCTCGTACTCGGCCATTTCGATGTTGCGAGATGGCTCAGTGGTCTTGATCATTTACCATGAATTCGTGTTCTTCTGGTGGGCGGTACCGAAGCACCGTCATCCCGCACTACTCCACTTCGCGGGAAGTAATCAGGCCATCGCTCTGAAGCGCTGCTTCGTGATGCGCCCGCCCCATCAGACGAGGTACGGCATACCTTGCATACTATGTACTTATGGTGCTGGGACTTCAGCGTAAGGATATACTGCTAAAGTTGCTGCACTTACTATCTACTTCAATGCAATTGGAGACCGTCAATGGAGAGGAAACCAATCAACTTGCGGTACAGGTCTGTTCAAACTCGCGCTTGTCAATACCTCACTTCCGAAGGCCCGCATCCCCTTCGTGCCTACCGATGCTCCCGCGATCCTAGTGATTGCAGTGCCTGGGAAGTCGCATAACGGAGGCTCGTAAAACTGCAGCTTTCATGCCGTGACTCCGCAACGATGCGAGCGTCGGTGCCGTCCCAGTGGGTCCATGCGAGAATCCACAATATCGCACTCACCGCGGATCAGCTTGTTGGATCCTCAGGCTCAACTGAATTTGGGAATGTCAAAGACTGCAGACTTGCGAAAATCCAGGCGAACAGGCGCGCCGACAGCGACGTCGTGCTCATGTCCAGGTCGTTGCTTGTCGTATTGGTTCTTCTGCAGGAGGCATAAATACCGGTCGTCCTGGATGTAGAAGGAACACCATCAACTTCCCATTCCATCGATCCCATCCCCAATCCCAAAGCCAAAAAGAAAATGCGAACCACAACTTTCGCCCTCGTAGCGTGCTTCCTGGCTCTCGTCGGTTAGCGGAGATAAGCCCAGCGATTAGGCGTAGCTGATCACACTCTTCGTCGACAGGGAGCAATGCCGTGTTAGCAGTCCGCGCGCCCAGCGACGACATCTGCAAATACGGCTGTGGCTCGGAGTCAATCCAGGTAAGCGTTGACAGCACGTCATGGTCTTCGATAGCCCGTAAGTACTGAAATCCCACCTAGGCTGCCGAGCAAACCTTGGCGGTAAGGAGCCCCCCGCCTCCCGCTCCCACCCCGACCGAAGAGGTTTGCAGCTTCGGTTGCAGGACTAAATTTGCGGAGGTAAGAATCTGCGCACCTTTTCACCCCCGCTTGGTTTCCCAATTTCTCTCGGCTGAGGCGACTGCCGCTGAATCTGACCCCGATCCGTGAATGGAAGGAGCCGCTAGAAACGGAGCATTTCGGTCAATCACCTGGTTTAGTTTGATTGGAAACCGCCTTGCTATCCCTCGCTCATCACTTTCAAAATAAAGCATGTGTTGCTTACAACCGAAGTCATCTTACCCCCCCCCCCCCCGGCTTGTTCACATTTGTTGCATTTAGTCCTGCTTTCATTGATTGGAGCCGATATTCTGTCTCTGATTTAAACGTCCACGTGGTACTCACACCTGGGCGCCGTCTGAGGGCTCGAAGCTTGGTATAAGTCAAAGTAGCCTCGCGCTCGTCGACAGGTTAAGGTCACCCGTCAGTAGTCGTTCCAAGCGCAATAATCGCAAGCACCGCCTGTTCAACCAGAGGATGTCGACGCCCTACCTGAAAGGAAACATGTTGTACGGATATAGCGGGATCCTGCAGAGCGTAGAGAAGACCCGAGAGTCGACCGAGTTCACCTGGCAGCATGCCGTTGAATCCCTTGTTGGCCAGATTTCCCGAGCCATAAGGATCCCGGGGAGCCAAGCTAATACGGCGGAGAAAATGTGAGTCTTACATAAGGTTAGTCCGGACACGGGCGCTACAGTTCCTTGACTGAGGGGTGACCTGACGCAGGGCTTACAAAGAGGGTGGAGATCGTGGATGAGAGACTAGCCCAAGGTCCCGTAGCATGCGACGCGGTCCTCCGCAGTCTCCAGGTGGATGAGGGATAGAAATGTTTCAAGAGATCATCAAGAAATCATCAGCCCCTCCCTCGGGTCAACGAGAATGAGTTTCATAGTATGTTCGTCCTCCAAAGGTCAGGAGCTTGTAGAGTGTATGCGCGTCGTACGCACTAAGTTCCGGCAAACCAGTCGCGCATACATCGCGGTCTCTGATTGGTTCGCTCCTCCTTCGGACATAGAAAGCGCCGAATCAGTGCAAGTGTTGGAATCAGGATTCCCAAGCGAAGCCCGCCCAGTTCGAGGCTTCTGCGCCCGAGAAGATCAAGGAGTCGGATAGCGCCGTCGCAACCCGTCCACTGGCGGTTCGTAGAGGTCCAGTGACGACAGCGAGCAGGCCAGAGAGGTCGAGCGACATGCCCTAAGCCATAGCAAGCACAAAAAGAATTCACTAAAGACCTGTCTTCTACGCCTTGAACGAACCCTTGAATGACGACGCAAAGGCGTGTTTCGGCGATTCTTCAGTGGGAGTCCCATCCGCTAGTTCAGGCTACCAGTATGTCAATGATGCCGTATAGTGATGGCAGTCGATATACCACTGACACCCACATCTTCTCTTCTCTACCTTCGCATCTCCACTGCGAACGTACGCAAGCGTCCAGACCCTCCCTCTCTATCTCTTTGAGCCTGCCCAAAACGGCTGCTCCTCCATCTACGTTTGTTCCCGAAAAGGCAATTTCCCCCGATACAACAAAGGTGGTCCCAAATGCGGTAATCGGTGGCTGCTTTGCTCGAAGTCGTGTGTTTCCTTTCGCGGACGCTCCTTTCGACTTGGTTCGGGCAGTGGTATTGTGCGCGCTGATATGTGGTAGGGAGGTGCGGATGAGGATGGTGTATATAAAACGAGGAGGGGGTGAGGCGTCGCTACGGTCGCAGCAGTACTCGTGTCCTGCCCTTGTACCAGGCAGAACAACAGCTCCCCTTCACATTCCTTGGCGTACCCCTTCCGTACATCCATCTATCCCTCAATTCTCTAGAGATCCCCTCCTATTACTCTCCATCCCATCCCAACGCTATGCAGTCGAACACAAGCCTCCTCCTGCTGACCCTCTTTACAATCCTTTCATTCCGTGAGCGCATCATCTTCCTCGTACCGTGACTTTCAATGGCTAACATACCTTGTACATGAAGTTACCCTCCTCGCATCAGCATCCCCCATACCCGCCGAAGTCGACCTTGAAGGGCGGATATGCAGGTATGGGTGCACCAAGCGGGGCGAGACCCAAGTCGCTCGCTCACCGGAATTGGAAGTCGCGCAGGGGTCGCAAAGGCAGCCCTCTCCAAATCCAGAATGGCAACCTGCCATTTCCGTGAGCGACCCCGTCGCTCGGGAAGACAGCGCCGACAGCACATGCGTCTACGGATGCACCTCCAGCTCCCGGAGAGAACCTACACCCGAGTCACTTGAGGAGCTGTCATGACCTCTCGTGGCATCCTCCCTTCCTGCGTCGTCACTTCGTCGTGATCACCGACAATCCTTCCTGTCACCCACCTATAGCCCACGTACTCTCCCGCCAGCTAAAATCATGCCCACATCTCGGCATCCTCTCCTTACGCCCGCACCGCTCTTCGTCTTCCAGTAAATATTTCTAGTCCCTCGCATCCGACCACCTCTCCCAGGGTCTTTGACAGACCTCCAACCATCCTCCGCGGACTCTTCCCATCCCCATCCCCGGTACACGCACCTCCCATCTTCCTCGGACAACCCTTCGCATTCTCGTCCCCGACCCCTTACCTTACCGCCCCCTTTGCCGTGCCAATCCCGGCGAATATTGTATTGAAGTTCCCGTTCCCCTCGCTCACCCACCTTGGTTTATCGTTCATCCTTGGATTATTAGATTGATTATTTGCTGTCGCGTCTTGCCTATTGTTGTAGTACCTGTACCAGTAGTAATCTCTGCCTTGTCTTGTTTTGTCGTCGCAATCGCATTCGCTATCGATTTGTCTGCACACGTCTATATGCCTGTCTCCTCAGTCCACTCAGAAAAACATAGGCCGCGTTCAAATCATTGAGGACTTTGATGGTGCTCAGCGGACTTGGATGCGATGTCACCATTCACTCACTCAGGTAACATCCCTACCTCTCCTCAGTGCGATCCCGGCAAAGTCCCCTCAGGCGGTAAGCGGCGCGCTTGACCCGCTTAGGCCAATGCGCAAGCCGGAATATTCAGACGAAGGCATGTAAGCCGAGTAGACCACATCACTAGAAGGGAACCGCGCGCAGGGATCCATCGTATAAGTAATCTCCCCTCAGGCTATGCTCACCAAGGTGCACGCATGTTTGGATTTACCCCGAGCACCATGGGCGAGCGACCAGATCACTGCCCCGCCAGACTGGCGCGGGGCGTTATCCTGAAGAACGTCCATCGACTGACTTGCATACAAGACATCTGGTCCTTGGTGTCTGAACCGCCCAGACCAAGGTAAGCAGGACCGCGCGCAGGGGGTTATCATACATCGCTCCCTGTGCTCACTAGGGTGCGCGCATGTCTGGAGTCACTCCGAGTGAGTACCATGGAACACCGCGACAGGATCACTGCCATGCTATACTTGAGCTTGCGCGGGCGTCATCCTGAAGACAACAAATCAGAACTCAAAGCACGGTCGACTCACTTGGATGGAATAAAAGACCACCCTGTGTCTTGACTGCTGGTAGGGAATATTCCAATGCGTACATCAAGGACACATAATCCAACGGCCGACCTGACGCAGAATGCCACCATCAGCCAGTCCCACAAATCCACACACTCACGCATATACGCATACGCATGGCCAACGCATGTGTCACGATACAGCGTTGTATGCGGCGTTAAGCCACAACCACGACCGCCTGACCTCCCCCGCGCACGGGTCTACGAGAGAATAAATAGATTATGTACTAGCTATACGGTAGGTAATACGGGGTCTATGTAATCTAGTCGGCGGCTCCTCCCCTCCGTCTAACGTACTCGCGACTCTACTCTCTAAACACGGATCCTACAGCACATCTAGAAGCAAACGCAAGCGGGGGCGGGACGGGGGATAGATGAGAAAGGCAAGAGAAGCGTCCGTAGGAGGCATGATCTAATAAATAGGGAGACGGGAGAAGGGATGACGTCTAATAAAACGCAGAAGCGGAAACTATAGTCAGAGAAGAGAGAAAGAAGAGACCAGGGAATCTATACGGACGGGCACTACCAGCGCCCGAGTCTATAGGGCGCACTGGCACCGAGCACGCAGGCATCTACACGGGGCCGCTCCATCAGCCTCATGACCCCCCACCGCGCATGCGGACGCACCAGGGCGTTCTAAAGCACTTCCCGCATCCGCCTCTGCTGCTCCCTCACCCCCCGCCAGAACGCGTCCCCCTCCACCCCCTCCGTCCACTCCCCATACACCCCCTCCCTCACCACCAACCTCCCGTCCTGCATACTCATCTCCCGCAGCAGCCCCCATATGAACGACCTCGTCACGTCCTCCATCTTCGGCACCGTATTCACGCTCGGAAACACGCTCACCACGAGCGCCCGCAGCGCGGGCCGCGCGGCAAGGAGCGCGCGCACGTCCTCCACGAACGCGCGGTCATTATCCTCATTCGCCCGCGCCCGCCGCGCAAGCTGGAGGTGCGTCAGCCCGGGCATCGCACCCGGCGTGAGCGCCGCGAGCGCCTCGCTCGGCGCGGCATAGAACGGCGGCGGCTCGCAGAAGCGCAGGTGCGTCACCGCGCCGAACCACGCGTGCTCCGTCTTCACCGGGGGCTTCCTGGCTTGCGGCGGCGGCGGCGCGGCGCCCGCGGGGAGGTAAAAGGCCGGCACGCGCTCGGCGGGGCGCAGGTCGAGGAACGAGCCGAGCACGAGCTCGAACGGCGCGGGCGGCGCAGGCGTGAACGGGCGCGCGGCGAACACGGGCACGCACGGCGGGACGGCGAGCGCGCGCAGGCCCGTGCACGCGCGCGCGATGCGCGCGATGGCCGCTTCCAACTTGTCGTCGGCGGGCCCCGTCCAGGTCACCGCGAGCTTCTTGACGTGCGCGGCGAGGAAGGCGGGCGGCTTGGAGGCTGCGGTGCGCGCGAAGAGCGCGATGGATTTCGGGGTGGCGAGCGTGACGGCGGTGTAGAGGAGCACGTCGACGAGCGCGGTGATGCGCTTGCTGATGAGCGCGAGTGCGGGCAGGGGCCGTTTGTGCGTGGCGAGCGCGAGCTCGAGGATGCGCAGCGCGAGCTCGGCGGGGAGGGACGAGAAGCGATCCGGGCCGTGTGGGACGGTGAAGTAGATCGAGAGCCCGCGCGTTCGCGTCGTCGCTGTCGTCGTCGTCGTTGTGGTCGTCATCGTCGCTGCTGCCGTCGTCGCCGTCGCTGTCTAAGGTGAGGGTGCTTGGTGGTCCGAAAATTACAAGTCCGTTAAGTACGGTGGCGAGTGCGGGGTGGGCTCGGCACCCCGTCGGCGCGGCATCTCCCGACGCTCGTCATGGCCCTCCTCATCGCTCGCCATCTCTTACCCTCCCGACCGCGCACGACGGGCGTACGCGGGCTGGCATTTTTCGCCCGCTTTGTGTTTCTCCGGCGACCGGCTGCTGGGCGTTGATTGTCGACTTTGGGCCGTGCGCTGAGGAAAACTCGCCCTATCGATCTCGACTGACTCGGAGAAGGATCAACACGGGATCGTCTGTCTATATGTATGTATGTGTGTGTGCTGCACGTTGCAATTGCGTCTCGCTCGCTCGAGGCAGGGCTCTCGTTTTATGGACAAACACCTGGATCCACATCCCCCGGCCCCGGGGCGACGCTCGCTTCCCGATGCGGGGCACCGTCGGCTCCTGCCTCCATCAGCAACGGAAGCAAATTTGCGCGCGAGTCGCGTTCCTGGTTGGCGTCCCTGAAAGTTATTGCGCTGCGGGCAGGGTGCTGAGCGAGGTGCAATAGACGTACAGTACGGGGACATCTCACTGCGTCGCGAGTCCCAGCGGTCGGGATGGGGGCTTGGTGCGTCTGCCAATCAATCAAGGGTATCTGTCGCGACGCCTCGGTCTCTTTTGGTGCGGAGAGTGGTTAGTGTTGTCCCTGAAGCGAACATCGCGCAGTCGAGCAAACCAAGCACTTGCGTATCTTGGGGTTATGGTCTCTAATCAAGGCCCGGTTCGCTCTTCCCCATTGTCTTCTTCGCTTCTGTTGGGTCTTGGTGTCGCCTAAGCTCGGAGCACTCTTGAACGCGGATCACCCCAGAATATCTATCGTCGCTCGCGGCAACCGCTCATTCACCAAAATGTTCTGCGCCCCGCGAAAGGGAGGAGAGCTGCAGGCGTCAATCGCGTATTCCTCTATCTCTGTTTGCTATGGCTGGTGTTGCTCTGTCCATCGTTTGGCAAGAATCAGGAGATCGTTCTCCTCGGCGGGCAAGATGGTGTTATCGAGGACTGTATCCGGACACTCCACTTGGCGATCGTCGCTCCGGACCGTCTCCGGGATCGTCCTTGGTGCTCTATTGATAGTGGTCTTGCTCGCTTTTCCTCGCCTCGGCGATCTCCTCTTGCAGTAGCAGCTCCACCGAACCAACCATCCACATACGTTCTCGGACTGCCCCGCCCCGGAAGGAAGCTAGTGGAGGTTGATTCGTGGTCTTGTTCTTCCTGGCTATATCCGAACCGCCCTCGCCCCGACTGGCTCCCGTACAACCTTCCCCGTCGGCCGGGAGGTCTCCAATACGAATGACTCCATGTAGCCACTCATCCACGATGCGCGCGTCCCTGGAGAAACGTGCAACTGGTTGGATACACGGGTTGTGCTCGCTGGATGTATCGATGGAGGTGCCAACGCCGGGGAGTGTCACTGTTCCGTTTGATGGGCTCGGTTTCATCTCTCATCCCACTCTGAGTGTCGCGACAATGGCCTTGCACGCCTCGGAGAGCAGCGCTCGTCAGGTCCTACGTGGAAGAGAAGACCGACAGCATCTAGATCGTGGTGGGGTATCCCTACGCGTGGTTCCTCGCGTGCTGTGTGCGCCGCGTCCTATGCATCTTATCCTAGGCTAGTGCCCTCCCTCTCTAACCCGAGTAAGGCAGAATTAGTGGGCTTTCTTGTCCAGGTCCAACGTTTGCACTCCTTCTCCTCGGCAGAGTCCTCTTTGGGGAAGGAGCTCTTCCAGCAAGTACGAATCAACCATCTACGTATGTTCTGTCTCCTGCGGCATTAGGTGTAGGCTAGAACTGAGCAGAACCGGAACGCGAGTTCGTTCGTTCGAATGTCCCCAGGACCCCATCTCCTGTGGATGGACCATCCCGAACTGTCCTCGATGCTTGCTTTCTGGCCCTAACCGCGACATTCTCGCTTCCCATGCCTCGTGTTCGCCTTCGTCAGCCGGCTGCTCCCCAGTACGATAAGGGCGTCCGTCCAGACCCTCCCCCCTCTCCCCGACTTTCCGCATCCCACTGCGGCGCGCACCACTCCTTAGGCCTTAGGTCCCGCGCCCCATCCTTATCACATATGGTTGGAAATCTTCATTTTCTGCGCGTAGTCCTTGATGAGATGTGCGCGCCGCGTCCTATAGGCATCAGAGTTGGAAGGTGTGTGCGTCCGGGTAGTGCAGATCTTGCTCCTACCGGCTGGGTTTAGGAAGTCGCCGCGTCCGCGCAGGGCAGACGGGGCTTGCGCGTGGGGACACTTGAGTGTGCGATGCTACGCACTACATATATGCGATGCTGGTCATCCATATGATCCGTACTTATATGCACGAACGGCATCGCATACATACGCGGGAAATGCCCATTTCGGAGGTTGTGCACTTGGGAGCTCGTCGGTTATGCAGATCACGATGCAGCGTAATTCTCGCTGCCGTGTGCTCATTGCTCGACATTCCGCTGTTGCGGCGCATGCTACCTCCAACTCGTGTGCATCGGCGCGGTTCAGTCGTTGCGATGAGCGTCCCCAGTTCCGAGGGAATGGAGGAGCACTATGTTCTGGGCTTTGCAAGGCCATACGCGGCTCAGGATGCAGCGCATCATGCATCGGCAAGTCTATCGCCGATGCCCAGCGCGGCTCGTGGATCGGGGGCATAGCCTCATCTCGCTTTACGTTCCCGCCGGCTGCAGCTGTCTGTCGGGACCGGCACGTACCTGCCTGTCCAAACGTCGGCGCCTCACCACTTTCCAGCAATACCGCAGACTCGGATGTCCTCCTGATAGAGTAACGCTCGCCCAGCATCGTACTGTAAATCCCAGAAGCGCAAGAATAGGTCACTGCGATCCGCCCGTCTGTGTTACATGGTCTGCCAAGCTACCTATAGGGTCGTGCCCCCATCAGACACTCATGTGTTCTGACAAACTAACGAAATGGACACCCCAGAATCTATGCTGCAGTATGCTACGTTACCCCGATTCAATTATCCGAACATCTTGCAGAGGAGCACTAGATGGAGCTATCAGGAAGTGTCGTCTGCAAGCGTCCGTACATATAGCAATACGCGGTTGCGTCAACTTGCATATATGCCCTCAAATGCACGTCATCCACTTGGCTTTGCGACAGGCCAAGGCCACGACCCACCTTTGATCATGAGTTGATCCTTACTTCCTCGTCGGCGCACAGTGAGCACGCCAGGAACACCTTATTCAATTCAATCCGCACATGCCATGTGCGTGCGATATTCCCTCATGATCGTCGTCGTCGTCAAGAAGGCCCTCAGCCCTTGGGGGTATCAAGGGCGTCTTGTGACCGCACTGCCGGCGAACCCAGCAGTAATCAGAAAATTCCTTATTAGTCCGAGCGAGTGTGTTCCCTAATATCCAAAGGGCGAGAAGGATGGAAGAAAAGAAAAGAAAAAAAGGGGATGGTTACAGGTTCATGAGCTTGCGCGCGTGCTCCCGCGGTCGGATGTCCATCTTGAAGGGCGCCGGCATCCTAAAGCACGTCGGTGAGTACACAGTCGCGGGACGTCGTAACATGGGGGGAGGAAGAGGAAGAAGGGGGAGGCGGGGACACTCAATCTGTGGGATCGACGCTCACCGGAAGACGCTATTCTCATACCGCACTTCGGGCTCAATGACGTTCCCTTTCTCATCGACCGCCTTCTGGATGTCGAGCGCCGCGAGCATCGACGTGATCAGCAGCCACGTCGACTGCTCCGCCAGGTACATCCCCGGGCACCGCCTGCGCGTGGGGACCAGAACACACCCGTGAGCACGCACACACACACGCCAGACGAGATACGCTTGCTCACCGCCGCCCGAACCCGAAGACGAAGTTCTTGGGGTCGCGCTTCTTCTTGGTCTCCTCGTCGGCCGGCTGCGCGAACCGCTCAGGCACGAACGCGTGCGCGTCCGGGTACATTCGCTCATCGCGGCACATGTTCCTGTTATAGCCCCGCAGCGCCGCATCAGGGGCGTGACAGCGCAAAGGTAAATCGTCGGGGTTACGTACCAGATATTGGCAAACACCTGTCATCATGGGAAGGATGGGTTAACAGAGAGAAGCCGCATGCGGGAGTATTCACGTACGAATGAGCCCTTGGGAATGAAGTAGTCGCGGTACGTGTCGTCTTCCATCAGGCGGTGTGGCAACGCTGGTATGCGGGACTTGTAAGACTCTTCCGCTTGAGATACCCATTATCCAGCCTGGGACTCACCGTACGGTACGGGCGAGGTCCATCTGAAGACTTCGCTCAGGACGCATTCCATGTACGGGAGGTTCGGACGGTCGGTGAAGTTGGGTAACCGGTCCTTGCCCACGACCCGGTCGATCTCTTCCTGCGCCTTGATACGCACTTCGGGGTTCAACACCATGCATAGCATGAAAGAGGTCACGACGGTAATGGTCTAGTTCAGAGTACGTCAAGCCGCGACTAGGGTTACCCCGGGATCTATCCGGACTTACCGTGTCCAAACTCGCTAGGAGGAAGTGTGGAGATTAGTGCGGCGATTGGCAGTACAGCCATGGCAACTCACCAGAGTACATGGTGTTTGCAGAGTATTTGATATCAAACTCGTCCTGTTCCGTGATCGATTTGCCAGCGGCCTCAACCAGAGTGGAGCAATAGCAGGTCTTAGCAGTTCCGTTTGCCTACGCATCACCAGGTTAACCCACCCCACACTACCCGATGTCAACAGCTTATCTCACCATATTCTCTTTGAACTCATCGTAAGGCACGGTCGCGAATTCCGTAAGCTGCGCTTTCCACTTGATCGCCTTGTGCTTGAACCCCGAGCCAGGCGCCCACATCGGCAAGTGCCGCACTAGACTGGGTTAGCTGCTGCTGTCACGTCGATACTTTAGAGTAGGATGCTTACGGAACGGCAGAACGTCAACGAGCCAGAGGAAACCGCCGCCGGCAATGTCGTTGGCGAGCACATCCGCGCAAGCTTCCGCGATTTTGAGACAGCGGTCGTCATCCGACGTGACCTGGTGTCCGTAGATAACGTTGAGCGTCAAGGTACCGGCGTATCTAGGTAAATGTTAGGACACCGAGACAAGCAAAATTCGACAGCTGTCTCGATTTACCTCCGGATATGATCCACGTAGCTCGTGGGCTTGCTGAGGAGGCGCTTTAGGAAAGGGATGGTCTCCATCTCGAGGAGAGGGTGGTAGTTCTTGATCACCAGCGGGGTCAGCGCGCGCTGCATGAGCCTCCGCTGCCGACGGAATTGATCATTGTAGCCCGTGAAGGACATCTAAATACCGTTTGAACCTGCCATTTCGCTTGTACGCCTCTAGCGGCACTTACAATGTTGTAACCGCCGCACCTGCGGGGTCTTGTCAGTATGGACATGGCAGGATTTGGAAGGCAACGTACAGTTCGCCCGCCATAACCAGGTGAGGCCGATCGGAGTAGATGCTACCTTTCCTATCCATAAGATCTACAGCTACTTCCGCGTCGTTCAGGAAAACCAGCCCCGTGCCGAAAACGTGTATATACACTATGTCACCTGAAGAACGGTCAGAGAAGGACAAAGAGCTGTCCCTGCATACTGAGCAGCACTCACCGTATTCTCTGGCCCATTTTTCGAGGCTGAGCCATAGTTCTTTCAATGACAGGTCGAAGATATTACCAATAAGGGGAAGGCCCTTCGGACCCGGAGGTAAATGAGACGAGGGCGACCGTGAGTATACGACAAGGACTACAAGTAGCAGCCAGGCAAAGAGTGTGCTTCCAACGTACTCCATGGCGGAGACGCGACGAGTTGGCGATGGTCACTTGAAGAAAAGAGTGGAAGCGATAAGCGGAAAGCTATCTTTTTGGTCGGAACGGGGTCAAGTGATGGTCTGTCAAGAGTTGGCAGTCTAATCGTGGCTTCGGTTTGTTCTAGTAGGCGCACCGACGTGCAGCGTGGCAGGGCCTGACACACTTCCTTTCGGCGACATGACGGCTGGACGATGCCCGCTTCTCAGGACAATATCTAGGGTGAAGAACGAAATCTGTAAGTTCGGTCCTTTTCTAGGCACCTGAGTGCCCAGGCAGACTTGAAATCTGGACGACACGCCTTCCTAAAGATCTGGGAGCGATGTAACGTGACTTCTCAGGACTGGGCGGGATCTGCCATAATTAATATTTGTCCTTGCTTGGTGGGGAGTCTAAGTAAAATGGCCGAAAGAGCTTCCGTCGCTCCGGTTAAGGGTGGGGCTGACCAATAGGAGCACGAGCAGCACCTTGCGGCTGCCCGAAACGGACTTGAAACCGGAGCATCAACAGGGTAATCAGAGAAGATCAGGAAAGCCAATCCAATCGAGTTACAGCCGCTTGCAGATCGATAGACCATCAATTCAGAAAACCACGTATAGTCGGAGTGGGTCGGAGTGGGTGCCAGGGACGTCGGAAGAAGGTAGAGAAGTCCAGATGGTCCGATTTCTGTCTCTCGGGGACTTGAAATTGCTTGTCCGACGTGGTCCGACTGTTAAATGATTTTCAGAAAGTGGGCCCATCGATCTGCAAATGGCTGTACTGACGGAGTGTATTACTCCGTGTTCAGAAGCCTGAATGCTTTGCCCATGCGCCCTTCTGCAGCGCTGTTTATTGTTCGGTATATTCTAGGATGGCTTGTGAATGGACGTCATCCTTAAAGCATATCCTGGAAGCTCAGCAGCGGCCTGGGAGCAATGCACTCCCACTTGGTCCGAGTTGTTTCGCGGCGTCCGAAAGAGTCGGCTGCCTGGTTACGATATTGCTGCATGAGGGCACATTTGCCCTGATCTAAGCATTACATACCAGACCCTGACTACCAGATCGATATCTGGGGAGAGCGGCGGAAGTCCAGGTTGGACTAAATTCCACCTGACGGGAAAGTTGACGAAACGGTGATCCATTCTCGCTTACCTCCATTCTTAAGCACAGTATGGACAGTCGTTCGAAAACCTCACCCTTCCACCGTCTGAGCTCCCGCAGACGTCCCTCAACCCGGCCCCGGTCCTCTCCTTGAAGCCGCCCCATTAGACCGCTGGCCCTCTCCATGGTTGACTGGAACTCGCCCACGGAGCTTGCCAAAGATGCCTGTAAGTAGCTTAACATGTTCATTCGAATGTATGGATCGAGATGCTAATTTTGTCTGACCGCAGTGGTGTTCGATAAGTTCATGCACGTCCTGGTCGGGCTTTACTTGTAAGTCCATCATTGTTATCCCGGTCTTTACGAAGCTGACGTCTGCACGGAATTGCAGATGGGAGTGGTTCACGTCGTTAAACTTCGACTGGGAGTTTATCTCGGGCAAGAAGCCGTTCCGGTGGCCAATGGTAAGCATACTAGTATATTGCCGGGGTAGTCAAACTAACGACGCGATGACACGATCCTTAGATCTTTTATTTTGGCGGCCGGTATGCTCTCGTCTGTGCTCTGATCGCCATGTTAGTATTTGGGCCTCCGTCGACTTTCTTTCAAACTAATGCTATTCTTATAGCTTAATCGCCCTGGATAACACAGAGTACGACGCCAATCCCGTCCACGATGCTTATAAGGTCTTTGCTGACCTGTATTCGTTAATTCTAGGCCAATAAATTGCCAGGCGTTGTACATCTTTGCCCAGCTTGCCGGTAACATGTCCATTGGGCTGGCTAGCATCAATCTGTCTATCCGTGTGTAAGTCGCTCGCGACGAGTGTGTGCTACTTCAGGTCACCATTAACATGTTTGTACAGGATGGCGATCTATTCAATGAACAAATACGTCGTCGGACCCCTTGTCCTCTTAATCCTTGGCCACTGGTCACTTCTTCTGCAAGGTACGTTCGACACTCCACATTACCATTCGACACTTACTGTGTTCTCTAGGTGTCAATGTAAAAGCCGCCTTCATCCCGGGTTCGGGATGCGCGATCACCGAATCGAACACCACGATCCTTTCTGCCATCTTTATCTACACCATGTGCTTTGACGCGGTCGTCACCGCGCTCACCGTATACAGACTCGTATTCAACGCGCGCAGCCAGAGCTCGATTGTGAAGCGCATCTGGCGCGACGGTGTGTTCTACTTCATCGTTGCTTTGCTGTGCAACATTCTCGCAACGGTAGGTGTCTCTTACATGCTATGCTCCTTTGCCCGGGGCTCACCCAAGTAATCGCGCTTGCTCAGGTGCTGATCCTACTCCAGCTTAACGCTGTGATGAGTGTCATCATGGACGTTCCGTCTGCAGTTGCCTCTACGGTTAGTATTGCAGCCGGCTTCCGTTCCTCAATAGCTTACGCCTATCTACGCTCAGATCGTCGCCTGCCGCGCAGTCCGCCGGCTGATCAACTTCACTTCGGGCCCGGAAGTCTAGTGAGTGCTTCGCTTCCCATATTCGGCTCCGGCTTCGTGACACGCGCTAACACTTTGGTCCCCGCAGCTCGGGCTCAGGCAGCAATGGTAATACCTCGGGGATGGCCTTTGGAGGCGCTGCTCGCTCTGGGGCGCCGCCGGCTGTGTCTGTAGGCAACAAGTCGAGGGTCGGAGGTGTACGCATTGAGGTGAGCGTGCTTTTCATCTGCAATTTGGTGTGTTCCTGTGTTCGCTTCTGACCCTGTTCGCCTCCGGTAGATGGAGACCTTCACCGAGGCAGAGGAGTATCCGGTTTCGACGGGCAAGTCCGCGTACGATCTCGAGTCGCAGCCTCCTCATGGCAGTGCCATGTAAGGGGTTCCCATCGGCGATAGCCTTCTTTGTAGATGGGAGGAAGTGCTGATTTTTATCCGCTCTTTTAATATGGTTATCTCGTGGGTTTAACCTGAGGTGTACGGTACTCAAAATGCACTGGGCTCGGGGAGTCTTCATGGGCCTATTTGCAAGACGTATTTATTGACGCTGTCGATGAATCGATACACAATATTACAATATAATTGAAAGAAGTGCATAGCGGTGCGAGCTGCGAACTTGGGAGCAAGGTGTGAGACTTTGGGAACTGAAGGCATGCGTACATGTGTAGTAGATCCAGGATAAGGGAAAGTGTAGTGGAAGAAGCTATGGGGCGTTCTCATACCCATCATCGCTTACATAGTTACGACAGCAAGACTTCGGCAGGAAGCGAAAAGAAACTAAGATGCCTGTAGGATCTCTCCCGTAGATCAGATTGTATGGGATGAAATCTGCCAGTGAAGAACGTTGAGCTATGACAATATACACGAGCGATTTCAGCCGTTATCTTCGCATTGGGATACGCCCGGCAAAATGGAAGTAGAGAATACACCTTAACCTCCTGTTAAGCGCGCCAATTGTTCGCTACAAGCTGCTCGACGGTTAGGCTGCCGTCCGCTAGCTTGCGCAGCGGAATGCTGCTGTTCCAGATACTTCCAGCTCCCATGCCGATATCATCCTGCCACTCAGCTGGAGTGAGATTCCCAGTTCGAAAGGCGAAATAGACGGATTGGAATGAGTAGTACTCCTCTACGATGGAACTCCCTACACGAGACACATCATCGTTCTCACCCGGCGGTGGAGGAAGCACCACGACCAGCATTTGCAAGGTCTCCAATTCCAGAATAGAGTCCAACATCTCGTAGAGGACGCGTTGGCTGTACAAGTGCAGCCCAGGGACTGCGATGTGCGTGATGTTAGTGAGATGCTCCACTGGGATGAATGGCGACATCTGGCAGTTCTCAAGACGCAGATGGGTGAGACCTCCTAGAAAATGTTGTGCAATAGGCGACTTGGACCATGTACGGAATGTCGTGGCGGGAATATGATCGAAGGTATGTAGAGACCGACAGGGGAAACGCGGTCGAGCGGTGGTTGGCTGGCCGGCGTCTTGCCCGCTATGGTCTTCCGTGGAAGGCAGCCCCATTTCTGTGAGAGCCTCTAGGAGGGGCCACATGTAGGGACCCCACAAGGCAAGATTGATTACCTGCGGCATTGCATGGAAGGATGGGACGGCGTCCAACCAGCCGCTGTACTCGGTAGCTCTCTGAATCCACAAGTTGCGCACCCGTTCAATATATTTATGGAAATCGCAGTCTCCCCTCCGGTAGTGTAGGACGAGAGTCCTAAAGAGGGGTGTCGCTGCCAGTTCTCTCGCCCATGAACAGACTCGTGAGATCGACAAGGCGCTTTCTTTCGAGGAGTATGCTGCGAGCTCTAGAATGAAACAGATGAGTTCCGTTGGTACCTGACTGCATTCAGCAGTGAGGCGGTCCGTGTCCATTAATGTGGCGACTCAGATGTCTGGACTCGATACTGCACGAACTTGAAGTTGTCGAGCGGTGGCGCTCTATCAGTTCGCGATCGCCTTATCGTTCGCCGCGGCTCGCGGAACCGAGGTATCGATATCTGCTCCTCTGAGCCTTTGCGGCACGCTGCAATGTAGTAACGCTGAACTCAATCAGTACTGTATCGTCGCTGAAGGGCGAAGACGCCACGATTTTCGGCCTACGGAAAAGCTGAAGATTTGGCAGTTCGTCGCTGTGGGAAATGTTCCGATTCCCTTGGGAATTGGTTATCAGTACAGTACTGGCTTCAGTGGCAACACGTGGCTTTTCGTTGGACAGGGGCTATTTACCTCGTTTTAGAATGACTTTATTTATATCCTTCGGGCATTATCCCCCCATTTGTACTGAGGGGTTTCGTACCCTCTTGCATCCGTCCTCTAGGGGTCATTTGGCGGTGGTATGGTAGGACCCTGGATTATACGGATAGAGGCTGTTCCGGGATCTCAACTTTCGATGTCCGGATAGCAGACCGCCCGATCCTCCGCTCTTGTCCGCATTGGACGTCGACATGTCCAAATGCGGTAATTGTGCTGACAAATTGGCCAACAATAGCCCTCAGAATCCCAAAATACCCTCCCACGGCCTCGCCCGGTGGGGGATCAGTCTGAATTCTGGTCATTTTGTCCGCATAGGTCTCCGGCATTGGCTCGCCGGGGCCTTCTTTCTGTCCGATCGTGACACGGCATCCCGCCGGGCGGGTCCCAGGTTTGTCTGGATAGTGACACGGGATCTATCTGTATAATCCAGGGTCCTGGTATGGTCCGCTGTGAGGAGATCATGTACTGTAGCCCTCAATGCGGACCTCGGTGGTAGCTACTTACTAGGCTCGATACCAGCCATTTCAAGCTCACGCCTTCCATCACTCCGAAACCAAAAAAGGAAGGCGTGTGCAATGCG
Source organism: Gloeophyllum trabeum ATCC 11539 (assembly GCF_000344685.1). Lineage (NCBI taxonomy): Eukaryota > Fungi > Basidiomycota > Agaricomycetes > Gloeophyllales > Gloeophyllaceae > Gloeophyllum > Gloeophyllum trabeum. The sequence continues at coordinate 725,333 of NW_006920416.1, read as the reverse complement.
TAGAGGACTGGTTGCGAGTCTAGCTACTTATTCCGCTGGCTTTACGCTTCGCCTGCCTTACTAGGCAGGTGACGCGGCTCGGTATCTCCCGGGTGCTTCCTGCGCCACTTCATCGCGTGGTTCGCCCCTCGCGTGGCCTTTGTCACGGTCATCTGTCACAAGCTCTATTGTTAATTAACCGTCATTCGAGTGCGGTGCGTTTCGCGAGTGTTTGGTCGTGTACGTCCTAATACATCTGCATCCGCCCCCCTCATACCCGATATCCACGCGTGTACCGCGAGACGGTCCCTTGCGTGCCCGTAGTCTCGGCAGGTCTTCGATGTCTCCCGGTTGGTCCACCAGTCCCTCGATATGAGTCGCTTCTGCCATTAGTTCTGGGATGCGAGCATCTGCAATGCGAGGCTTGGGCCCTTTTATCTACAGTGCACCTGTACATTTTAGCTATCAAACTGATACTGTAGTGCAGATTCATACATGATTGCCATGGTACGAGAAAGAATGTGCACTTGAACTCGGAATTGTGCAGTAGATATAGTGTTGCAGTGCATTCAGGTACATACGCGCAGTCTTAGTCCGATCAGCACTTCTGCCTCAGACCCGTTCCCGCATTCATGCGTAGCCAATGGCCAAATGTGCCGTTAGCACAAGATAGATTCACATTTTCAGATACGCATGCGATAGCCGGTACATGCATGCAATACAATATACTAGTAGTACAACGCTACCTCATTGGTATCACTGACATATCTCACAAGTGCTACAATCCTCGTCGGGGGAAAAGATTGCATGGTCAAAATAGTATTGAAGGCTCTAAGATAGTAGTAGAAGGAAGCTATTTACTGAGTAGATACAATGTATGCTAGGTATGATGGCAGATTTACACAATTGAATAGCAAGGTATAAGCTAGGTAACTTGCCACGGCCTGATCAGCCTGACTCTTCAGTCGTCAGCATCGCGATTCTTGCTGGAACGTCCAGATGTCTCGCCACGAGCCTTGCGTTCCGCGGTGAGGACCTCAATTAATGCTTTGCAGCCTCGTTTAGCAGAAGGGTAAGACGCCAAGAAAGCGTCCTCGTTGCGCCCAAGTCTCACCAAATAACCTCATCTCAGACAGTATGAGGATGCTAGTGACCGTGGTACTCACCGGACGAACGCCTCGGTGATAATACGACGCGTGAACCGCTTCTGCTGGTTGACCAGCCGCATGCCCCCGGTGTACCAACTCTTGGGCCAGTCCTTTAAGGCGTAACCAGTGAGGGGATCCACTTCCTCCCATTGTCTGACGGCGACTTTCCAGCCGGCTGCCCCGCGAGGAAGGTCGGGTATGCTGGCTTGCGGAACTGAAGGGACGGATCGCTTGCTTCGCACTCGACGCGGCGGACGCTCGCTCTGTGTTTGGTTGCTGACAGTTGTCAGCGGAACGGCAATGTGCTCTTGCAACGACTGCGATCCTGCGGAACCGAGAGTGTGCGTGGGGCTCATGATGATGGGTGGGACAGGTAGAACGGAAGGCGAGACAGAGGAATGGGATGATGATGCAGCCATCGTCGGAGCAGTCATGGGCGGTGATGGACCATTTCCATGCAGGTAGGCCACGAAGAACGTTATGAAGCTATCGAGCTTCCGGTCTAACGAATCAGCATGCTCTCGATGCTCCGCCACGGTCACGGGAGCAGCAAGCGAATCCTCCCCATTGAAGGTGAGATCCCTGCGAGTCTGGACGGGTGCAAGTGCGTCTCCGTGCTCGTTCTCTAGCGCAGTTATCTCATCTAACAAATATCGTATCAATGTATCAGTCTGATTCATAGCAAAGAATCAAATCAGGTGCCATACGCAAGATGGGAACTTGAACAACGTACACGTTCACCCTCGGACCACCCTCCCCACCAACGCACTCTCGCTAACGACCAGCGCTGCCCGATTGGGGCCCAGATGAAGCGGTACTGAGCACCCCCACGACGGAAACTGTGCGTTGAAAAGTTCTTGTCGAGTCCAGCTTGCTTGGCAAAGTCGTCGAGGGTCTTCTGCACAACATCGTGATTGAGGGCCTGCGATGTGTGAATGAGGCCATTTGGACTAATGTGAGGAAAGACATATTCCTCCTCAGTCATGCGCCGACCCAGGACTTTCTCGCGAAGCCGCAGCCATCTGCTCAGGTGCGTCCGCATGCAGATCTCTGGTGTCTTTGGCTGCGCATGTATCTCGTAGGTACGCCCTCCATACGCTCGTGAGATCCAATCCACCCGTATGGCACTAGTGGGCTTACATACCTTGAGAGTGAGCCCCGCTACCGGGCCTTGACTGCCATCCCTTGCGTTGGTCTAAGGTCACCTTATCGTGAGGGAAGTAGTACGGCGCTGGTCCGACACAGCCCTCCCTGAAGTCCTTTCCTTTCAAGGCACACAACTCGTTGTTCCTGATAGATCACAAAGGCAGTGAGTTTCCCATACATAGAATAATGATGAGATCATCTGCTACCGTGTCCACAAGGTAAATGCTGTTGCGAGGAAGGCTCGCATCTCGAAATGGACGATTGCTTGGAATAGGAACCCTGCGTCCGTGATCGTGCAACTTAGAAGGTGAGCTGGGAAGTGGATCTCTGACCAGGCCATGATGGCCCTCATATCCTCAATCCCGATCGCTTCAGCATGGTGAGTGCGAGTACCATGCGCAGCCCTTGACCGGTTTCTCAGGGAGTGCCACAAGTCCTGCACGCCTGCAGATAGAGCCGGGTTACCACGCACAACCTTGCTCTTTGGGTCGTAACTATAATCCCCTCGGTATGTTTCAGCATCCCTGTCAAAATGTTCTCAGTCGTTGACTAACGGCTAAGTTGATCATATGCTCCCTACATTTCCTGCCACATCCGTTTGAAAGCAGAATAGATCTGCACGGCGGTCTGTTCCTTCAGGTTCTGCTTGATGCATTTCTCCGTCAAGTACAGCTCCAAACCCAAAGCTGAGTACTGATTCGGAGGCTTCTCAAAGGCAACTTCCAGGGCATCAAGATTGATGGACTCTTCGACGTCTTTGGGACAGTCAGCATCAGCCTGGCTTGCGGCTTTCCGCGCTTGCACAAGGTCAGCGAGGAACTTCTTCCCATTCTTGATATGCCGGTTATAAGCTTTATTCGTATTCTGTGAGTGCAGATTGTCCTTCTTGCTTGACTCAGTCAAGATACGAAGCTGATCAAGAGAAGCAGCAGCAGAACTATCAGGTGAGCTCGACTTCCCAGCCCTCCCTGAGGATGTCTTCCGTGCGGTCGCTGTCGCAGCATTTCCACTGCGCCTGCGACCCATTGCACTCAGCCAGAGCGGAAGACAAGGAGTGCTAACACTTCCCCGTCCGTCTTTAGCTTCGTCCGAGTCGATCATTTCCGAGATCTGAACTTGTGAAGTGTTTCACAATGGGCCGTATAGCCAGTGGCGCAATTTACGTGCTATAGGATGGTAGATACAGAATATAATCTCTTGAACTGATATTAATAGTTACAGTCAAGTTGTGTCGATACCCGTCAAATCGACAAAGCGAGAGCCGGTCACTATGAGTCTCTCCTCAGGCTCATCCGTCAAGTCAATCACATCCGACATGGGTACGTTGGTCTGCTCAATTTGTGCAGACGGAGCCGACTGCCCTGCAGATGGCAAATGTGGTGGCAACTCCGATCTCCGGCTGCCTGAGCACGGTGCCCGGCGCGCACGCTTCACGTTGTGGGCGGCGACAAGGTCAGGGAGTGCCGTCTCGAGGATCAAAGCGGGCACCCATGCTCGTACACTGACTTGCTCAGGCTCCGAGTCGGCAGTATTGTTTGTGAGCAGTGGTGGTTGACGGAGGCCGAGACATCCCTGCTGGATTGCTTTGACGAAGTCATTGACAGTAAACTCGACTCGATATGCTGGAGCGTTGAACGTCGGGTGGTTGAGTTGGAGGGACCGGATTAAAACAGACTCGGTGAACGAATCCTACATGATGCGAGCGGTTAGAATATCACAATGCTACATAAAGCAGCCTAAGAAAAGTACAACACACCTGCGGTGCCTTACGCGTGCCACCCGCTGCAACCCTGTCGTTCCTGCGGCTCTCGTTGCAGAGACGCCGGACGCACACACCCTCCAGCACTGCGAACTGGAACCTCTTGATGATGCCGCCGACGGTACCCCATGCAAACAGCCGTTCACATATCCTGGCGATTTTCACGGCTTCCGCGTGTCGCAGCTCGAAGGTAGGGAGTGTGGGGACTTCGTGATTGCTCCATGATGTCAAAGGCTTCGCATATGCGAAGGCAGCAGTGATATTGGGAAACGAGGTGCGTACGGCGGCTGCAATCTTGTATTGTTTACAGCCAAGGAACCCCTGGCTGTCGTTACGTAGCTCCTCACGCACACGTTCTCTCCAACCTTCGAGGAAAGTGGAGAGCTCATCCGCACGAAGCGATTGGATGGCGTCGTACAAGCTTCTGCCGAAGCCGTAGAGAGCAAGCTTCTTGGCTACTTGAATCCCGCAGCCTACAAGGCCAGTCTGTACAAATCACTTAGTGTACGTGTCTGAGGCAAGAAACATGACTGACGGAATCATAGTCCCCCCCCTTGCATAGTGCAATGAATATCATTGCGGTGCGATCGAGGCCTATGCCGCCTTCGTCTCGAATCCGTTCAGCACCATAGACGCAGACTTGATGAAACTGAGGCTTGATGTCCGGATTGCTACAGGTCTTCGTCAGAACTTTGATATTGATCAAACTAAGTGGTATACGTACTTGCGAAGGACGTACTTTGCCCCGAACAGAAGCGCATCAACATCTTCCGTACATACCGCGTCTATAACGCCGCGCTCGTTGAGTTCTGCGAGTTCAGCCTCAGCTTCGCCGGGGGCCTGAGGAAGTCCGTTTAGACAGTGTGGTCAGTTCTATCGATACAACAGGTAAATAGATACTTACCAGGTGTACATAGAAGCCGAAAGCTTCTATCATCTCCTGCATCCCACTTGTCAACCAGTGCGGGGTTGTCATCACCCTCTTTCCGCGCTTTCGATGAGGCCGCCCCGGACCATCAAAGACGAAGACAGCAATGAGCGGGTATTTGGAGAAGTGGCTGAGCCGATGAAAAATCGTCCTTAGTTCCGGGCTCTCTCCCGCTTGAGCGTGGTTGCGCCGGAAAGCCATACAGCATTGCATAATCCAAAGACTGACTAATGATGTCAGTGATGTTCCGACTCGGAGACCTGTTGCAGAAGCCTACCTTGCATCGACGCCGATTTTCAAAGCGCGGATCTCCGCATGTTTGAATCCGGATTTGAACGCAAGCTCCCCCATCGGCATCTTGATTGCTGCAGGCGACAGAATCTGGTGGTAACCTTATTTGACTCTGGCCCCGTGGGCCGTAAGATACGGCGGTAAAGCAATAGCTTACCTGCCAAAGTCCATCGACACCCATATCGCAGGGGTACCCGGTAAAGGGAACAAGGATGTCGTAAGGTGCGCGGTGGATTGGAAGTCTGCCGTCTGAGCGGGCTCTGTTCTGTGATGTGCGGAAGGCGTCAGGGGACATTTCCACAGCCTGGTCCATTTTATGAGGGATTGAATGGGACCGGGAAGGCCACTTCCGGTACCTGGCACGGGTAAGGGACACCCTATATAGGGACTTCCGCATTTGTCAGTCGTCCACATAGGTTACAGCGCATTGTCCTCGCGTTTCCATTTTGGTATTCAGGGATGGCGAGAGCCTGAGTTTTGCACAGGCTCGGCAGCAGAGTACGAGCCCGGGAAGCTCAGAAAATATCCGGGACATCGATTCAGTCTCCCTTCCAGTTGGCAGTGAAGATGGACTGACCTCTTGGCTGAAGGAGGCCCGCCTCTTGAGGTTGAGCCCGAGGACGTACCGGATGATGTGGACGGTGAACATCGCTGTTCAACCTGGCTCGGCAGTTGCCGGCACCACATTTGGGGTATGTGGCAGCGCGCCGCTTCATGAAGAGAACGAGAAAAAGAAAGACATATCCGCTGGTGAAGACGCAGAGAATTGACAGCGCACAAGGAGGGTAGCCAGCACCTTCATACATGACTGACTCGAAACACAGCAAGAAATGAGGAATTCCAGAGAAGCCGCCCTGGCAGCCTGTAAGTATGCGAGCAGGCGGATTTACCAATAACTGCCAATAACAAGCAGGAAGTGCATAGGCGAGTTCGCTTTACCGTAAATCAACAACGATTTACGCTCACGTGTTCCACGCGTTGACGCGTCCGCTGCTTCCTGTGATCGCGCGACGGACGTAAAGGAGTTATCGCGTCGCCTTCCATACCCAAAGATCACGGGATTGTGACGCGTCAATGAGGTGTGTATACCAGCGCGACCCGGGAGCAATGCAAAAATAATCCAGGCTAGCTGCTTGAGTACAAATGTCTTTATAGCACAATTTACTATTGATTAATCCTATATAATATGGCAGTACAGGCAGCTGTAGAGCTCGGATACATGAGGGGGTAAGCATTTGACAGTGAGAGGATGAACAGTGAAGGGGAAATGCATGAGAAGATGATATGCAACGATGACACAAGAGAAAGGGAGAATGAAAAATAGTAAGTGAATCCGTGTGCAGGGAACGATGCGATGCAGAGGCGCCAGGATAATACGGTGCCTGGCAAGTCTATTAGTGAGCCGCCGAGGGAGTCGTCAAGAGTGCCAGCCAGCTGTGGCATATAGATATCGACAGGCAGGTATTCGAGCCCATGATGACAGATGATGATAATGCTGGTGAAGAAGCAAAAGAGCAGCCTGGAAGCCCAAAATCGTGACAACAGACGTGCCCAGCGGAGTCGCAGCCCCAAGGCGGCCACCCCCCCCAGGGCCTATCAGACCGCCGGCGCGGCGAACACGAACGCCGCGCGCGAGATCTTCGACTTGGGCAGCGCTTTGATAACGTCCGCCGCGTACCCATTTGTATGACCTGGTCGCTTCCACTTCTCGCGACAATCTCCTTTGAAACGCGTCTATCCCTACCAACGCTTCCCATCTTCAGTTACTGGAGCAGTTAAAAGTTAGAGAGTCCCCATGCGAACTTGTTACTCACTTACAACATCAGCTCTCTCTCTCACACACAAGAGCATTGTAGCAGGCGGGGGATCAAGTGCCGTCAACCGCCGCGAGGCTCGGAGAGCGGCTGGACAGTCCATGCTAGATATATCCTACATCAGAGTCCAGCGTAGCAAAAGAGAGCTGTACGAACCTACACAAGTCTTCCCGGCTCACCTCCCGCCTATTATCGGGTCCCCGCGGTGGTGCGGGGACCTGCACATACCGAGTACCTTATTATTTCCAGGAAAGGCGGCACTGCTGAGTACTCAGCACCGCATCCAGCGACACAACTGCTAGTGGGACATGCAGGAATGCCTGCAGGTACACTGATACACTCACAGGCCCCATCCCGCTAGAGATATTGCCGCCGAGTTCGTTCTGCGAAGCACCAGCTGAGCTAGGGTTTGCGGTCTTCGCAGATGTGAAGGGAGGATATATTTATTGGGAGCGTAGGCTAGGTATTATTATGCGCAAGACAGGCGCCAGCTTGTAACGTCACGTAGCTCGATTATCAGCTGCGTAAGCGAGCTTGACCCCGGATCCATCAGGGTTGATTTACGTGTAATTCGTGTAAAATAACCAGAATAAACCTACTTCTTCCGTGAGATCTACGGTCCTGTGGCGGGGGAGCCACAGTCCATTACAGTCCCAGTTCCCACGCCATTTGGGACCCCGGCCTCTCCATTCCCCGTCCATCCCGGCCTGCTGGAGGGCCAGATACACGCCTCCCGTGCTTCAAATATTGTACATACTTGCAAATATAATCTATGCTATTGTTAGTAATATTTGAGGGTCAAAGAAGCACATCAGGCGCTCGGGAACCCTACAAACGCGCGGGTGAGGTAACCAGATATCTACCCGAGGGACTGTAAATGCCAAGGCTATGGACTGTGGATTTCGCCAGCGGAAATCGCGTCGTGACGCGATTTGGCGCGGGCGCGCGCCAAAATCGACCCCCTCCTCAGCTAGGTTCGGGTCGGGAAATTCACAGTCCCAACCGCGGCATCACAGTCCACTCGGCACCCAGATCTGTGGCTTGCCCCGAGCTTTAGCTGACCTACTTGCTTGCTCCTGGTATTTATTCCTTACTTAGCTGCACTGTACCGTAGCTGCACATGTACTATAGTTCAAAGAAATTTTATTCCGAATTTTCTACCCTACCGTACCCTCATGGAGGAGGCTGCATCTGCCCGCCTCCCGAGCTTGACTTGCAGCGGTGGCGGGAGTTGCTTATGTAATCCGATTGAGACCGTAAACTTTCCTATGATCAGATTCACTTACCTGCTGGACATAAATTGAGTCTCCTGCCATATTGAGGCGGCCGTCAGGCCGGCCGAAATGTGGCGGCTCAAAATGAGCTTTCTTGATGTACATGTTGTTCTCCGGCAGTGGTTCTACGTTCAACTGCTCGCTCTCCAGAGCAACGGTAGAGCGGAAGGGAATCGGACTCCGGCGTGCCGCGCAGCGCCGTACTTAAGCAAGTTGATAGGAGTGGGTGCG
>NW_006920416.1:703290-716397 GCF_000344685.1 Gloeophyllum trabeum ATCC 11539 | reverse complement strand
CTATTGTTAGTAATATTTGAGGGTCAAAGAAGCACATCAGGCGCTCGGGAACCCTACAAACGCGCGGGTGAGGTAACCAGATATCTACCCGAGGGACTGTAAATGCCAAGGCTATGGACTGTGGATTTCGCCAGCGGAAATCGCGTCGTGACGCGATTTGGCGCGGGCGCGCGCCAAAATCGACCCCCTCCTCAGCTAGGTTCGGGTCGGGAAATTCACAGTCCCAACCGCGGCATCACAGTCCACTCGGCACCCAGATCTGTGGCTTGCCCCGAGCTTTAGCTGACCTACTTGCTTGCTCCTGGTATTTATTCCTTACTTAGCTGCACTGTACCGTAGCTGCACATGTACTATAGTTCAAAGAAATTTTATTCCGAATTTTCTACCCTACCGTACCCTCATGGAGGAGGCTGCATCTGCCCGCCTCCCGAGCTTGACTTGCAGCGGTGGCGGGAGTTGCTTATGTAATCCGATTGAGACCGTAAACTTTCCTATGATCAGATTCACTTACCTGCTGGACATAAATTGAGTCTCCTGCCATATTGAGGCGGCCGTCAGGCCGGCCGAAATGTGGCGGCTCAAAATGAGCTTTCTTGATGTACATGTTGTTCTCCGGCAGTGGTTCTACGTTCAACTGCTCGCTCTCCAGAGCAACGGTAGAGCGGAAGGGAATCGGACTCCGGCGTGCCGCGCAGCGCCGTACTTAAGCAAGTTGATAGGAGTGGGTGCGATTGTAGCGGCGGGCCGTCGCATCCAATGGGAGCTTAAGGATCGCGATCCATTCCAGATACCAGTAAATTCTATGCATCTGACACAGCCTGCATGGAAATCCCGACACTCTGCGCTGTCAACCGAGGGTCTCACTTTGGCTGATGTTGTTCGGCGGGGGCTCGAAACACTGAGCTTCCGGCCTTCGAACAATACCCATTGACAAAGGTGAGTACAGCCGAATTTCTGAATCCAAACAAGTGAGGAGAGTAAGGATTTGGAAGCAATAAGCTTTCGATTCATTGTCTCTCTCGCATGAGGGGGGGGGGTGTGCGATGTTCCACCTGAAAGGCAGACAAGGTATACTTTAGAGATAATTACAGTGACGCAGAAACAGTCTGTTAGCTTCTGCCTTGTATAGCACCACCGGACAAGGCGGCAGTTACACCTACTTGAGAGCATTTAAGCAGGCAGGAGGTATGGAGACTCTTAAACTGGCAGCAGATGTTGCAATTCTCACTTACTGGAATATCAGCAAGGAGTGCAATGCTCCTGACCATCAAGGGGCCACTCTAGCTACAGAGTTGCGGCAGGTATCGAGCCCGTTAATCAATAACAGCCAATAACTCCGCATAGTTGCGCATGCTGTGTCCATTTTCAGAATCGCATCTGTGAGTGTCGATAGGAATCAAGGAAGTAAGATGTGATGATACAAGCTATGTTGCACTGGTACAGGATAACTCCGTTTCTGTGCCTTTCAATAAGGATCCATCGGAGGCTGCCATGCGGAGACCACGAAAGTCAGTCTCCATGGCAGGGAGCCCTTTTGGACGTGGCTACACATGACAGGGATGGGGCCGTTGTCCGCCTTGATTTGCATAAGTCTGTGGTTTGTGACATGGTAATGTCAATGGATGAGCCAGCTAACGGATCCGGGAGAGGCTGCAGGAAGATTTGTTTGAATCAGCGTAGTACTCATTCTCGCCGGCATTCACCCCAACGACGCCGATGTCTGAATATCGATGTGTAGCCGGCGGTATTGCCGCGCACACTTCAGTCCTGCGTGATTTGTAGCCTGCTATGTTGTCATGACCGGCTGAAGGGAAGATTCGGTTTATGTGCAGCGGCTATGGGCCTTTACTACGGGTATGGAAGGGGCGGACCTTCGAGCGAGTTGATGACCCGCTTGGGCCTATGTTTGGCTCTGCATATGACGCTGCCTTTCTCAAGTCAATACCTCGGTAAGTGGGGCTGCCACATTTCCAACGGCTTCCAGCGCTGAAGTAGGGTTTCTGCAGTCTCGGAGACATCGAGGAAAGGATGGGATATAGGGAGCTCTGTAAGATATAAGCCATGCCGTATCTCGTATAATGGACGCAGATAAGGACGCGGGTCGTGAGCTCGAGCGCGGTATAGAGGCAGTCGGCTCCTTCCACCCACGCGGCGGCAGATTAGGGCAGTGGGAAGGAAAACATTCCGTGGAATAGCAAGAGCGACTCTGCTATTTCATGGAATCCGAGCGGCCAAAAGCATGGTACGCCTGGTGTTTCCTCATTCTCTCTAGAGTTGCTCGAGCTACAGCCACGCCCGCTATCACGTTATGCAGCCAGCCTGTCCTAGGGTAGCGAGGTGCCCGACTTGCGAATCCGCTTCTGATCCGGAGAGCTTGCCGCTGGAGAGGTTTTACCTCAGTATAAGATGAGCTGCATCGGGTTTGAACTTCGCGTTGTTGTGTCTCATTTGAAACGGGAAGACTGCCCAGTTCTCACAGGATTCATGCACGGTCAGTCTAAGTTACCTGAGACTCGACTGCCCTTCCCACAGACTTCGGACAGCATACAAGGGCCGTCGGCTGATACGCGCATCGCCGACGGATACATTTGTATTGTGGGGCTACGGAACCATAGGTGAGAGCTCCGAAAGACGGATCTCTTGAAATCTAACTTATTCCGTCACCCTTTGGTGCTGCACTGTCGATAATGAATCCATCGTCATTAAGAGTTACACAGTGGATACGTTCTCGCCGATGTGGATCGGTGACAGTTTAAGATATTCGTCTTGTTGAGGTACTGAAAGCCTTGACTTCTCCAGCTCCGAGGTAGTGGGATCCTGTGAACGAGAGCGTTATACCTGGCGCACTATCAGCCATATATCAATCAACCATCAGCAGTAATTGTCATTCAGTGTGGTACTGCTGTCCCCTCAAGTGGCTCGATCATCTGATATGATCACACGTCAAGACACTATTCATGGCCGATTTTGTGATGCATCCCCCCGCGCAGTGCAATATCTTCCAAGCAGGCCTTGTGAGTTTGGTACTTCACATATAGACGAAGGCAGAGCAGTCATGCTAATCCGCTCATCTGCAGGTGGGAGCTTGTCAGATGTGCGGAACAGAGGTGATCTACTCGCGCCTGCTACAAGGCGATTAAAATATCTCTGTTCTTCGTGCATATAACGGGTGCGGCTATCCTCCAACGCTATGTCATACCTCCGAGTCCCAGGATGTTTTGGGTGAACCATGCACATTTAAGAGTGTTCCACTACACCCGTCCTTTCACCCCAAGATTTCCATACTCCAGCCATGGAGGATGATAGGTCTCTGCTGTACGTGCTTCTCTGCCTGTCTTATTTCAGCCTCAGCGTTGTGATTGATACTTGTTCCCCACAGACAGCTATACAACATTTTCAATTTGGTGGCCATAGGTACGTCGTTCGAGATGGAAGGACCTTCAGATCACTTCATTCTGCCTCAGTGGTGCTGTACTATGACCATACATTGACATCAGACGACGAGATTTCATATATCTGGAAAAAGCCTTGGAGGTTTGGCAAGACATGCTTCATGCTCAATCGATATTTCGCTATCCTATCCAATGCCTTTGTTATGTATGAGGCATTCAATGATCTATCCCCCCAAGTACGTTGATCTTCGAGCCCCTTTCCCGAAGTGAGCTAATTTATCCATGGCAGAAGTAAGAGGGTGGATAATACCTTCCCTGCATTCTATCTGATCATCTTGACTAGATGCTCGGAATATGATCTGGTGCATGAGCTTGGCTTTTGGGCATCTCAGATCTTTGTGACCAGTAGGCCAGATATCAATGCGCTGAGTGAGACGCCAACTAATATCCATGACACGCAGCGCTTATGGTTCTGAGGGTTTATGCGCTGTATGGTTGCAGTAAGCGCATGCTCGCTGGTCTGGCTGGAGCTGCTGTCCTGCTCACTCTTATACAACTGGTGCGTGTTTCCTGCCTGTTCAGGTGTGGACGTTCGAATATACAACGCTTGTCGTCCAGATTTTGGGTCTCCGTGGACGGCCGACGGTGGCTTTGGGTATGCCGAGCTGTATTCTCTTTCCTCGTGATGATGCGTATGATAAAATGCTCTCGCTTTTGGTCTTTGCTGACTTTAAGAAGTGTATACTGTAGGTTCAGACCTCGTTGGAGTGACTGGCCCGGCTCTGAAATACATTCTAGATCTTGCGGGCGTCTGGGAGGCAGGCTTGGCCTTCGACACCCTCATCTTCATTCTCACTGTCTCCAGAACATGGTCAAGCAGCCCATTACGCAGTAGGAATCTTATGAACTGGTGGGGAATAGGAAGGCTCTTCCTACGCGACGGTTAGTTCAGTCCTGACATTATCTCTCGGATTTTTTGATCGAATAGCTGGCGGCAATTAGGAGCCCTTTATTTTGCGTAAGCACTACTAGTGTCTTAACAACAGGCATTTTATGGTGTCCCATGACAGGTGCATGTGTATTGCCAATGGTGCGAATGTCCTCATGTTCTATGTGAGTCATATACATCCCCGTAGCCTTCCGTGATTATTTTAACGGAATTTCTGCGTTCGCGTATCCTGCCGATGTTAAGTTCGGACCAGTAAGCGACATCTTGTAATGTATCTATGCGGCATTGTTGACATATTGCTATCCCCCTTAGCCTCTCCTCAAGGGCAGCCTGGCGACGCTTGCCAATATGTGAGTCACTACATGTCTATCCCGACGGTATATTGATTTCATGCCCTTCGTCTTCTAGTATTGGCGTCACCATGATGTCTCGGCTGACTCTTAACCTTTACCGTCACCTGGAATCTACCGTTCATGAGACGCCCCAGATTCTTTTGACGACTCTGGGTCCATCAAATTGTTCTGGAGTAGCCAGCGAAGATCGCCTGCACGCCTCGCTGCCAGTGTCCATCATTTCGTCCGAACACCGCGTAGCTGCACTGGCATGATGACCACAATTCGGGGCCTATCAACGTGCCTTCGCATCGACATATTGGAACACGCTTTACTGAGGTTCCCTCTTCCCTGGTGTGGAGTAATGTCACCTTTGGAAGACATATCCATGAATAGAGAGAAGTTCCCGATGCTTCGCTTTAACCATCTGATAGTCTGTCGGTCATCATATCATTTATATATCTCCGTCTCTGCATGTCAGATCATGGCTTTGATACTTTTCTGTCATCTCCCAACAATTCTGAATCAGAACATCAGGGAGTGAAAACATGGACGCTCTCGAGTCAAAGCATGAGTAAGGCGGACCCGGATCTTCGTAAGTATGGTGAATACGAAGGGCAGTACTAACAACGTGGGGATGATCCGCGAAAAATGTACCTGTGATTTGTTCACAGCGGGCAAGGACCGGTGTCCCGCCCCCGGTCACGGTCATTCATCTTTCACGGCAAGGGTGGAAGAACACTTTCTTAGGATGCTCCGTAGCGGAACATGATACAGACATAAAGAATGAAAGGACAAGGTTAATTAAATGTCCCCTGATTTTTGGGGACCATAGTAAATGTCCCGCAGACCTTTCTTTGCTCACTCAAAGGACATTCTTCATGTCCAGGTTATGGTCCAGCAAAGACCATTCTAGGGAAGTGTTCTCCCAACAGGGAGATGTTCCTGGCATGCCCGCCGGCGGGACATCAGTCTCTGCCCGCAGTGGTTGGTGATTGGGCCTACTCTGAACGAATTTACACGGAGCCACGGTGGTGGAACTCTTTGAGTTGCATGACGAGACACGTAACGAGAGGATGCTCGTATACACAAGCGTACTATAGAAATTACAAGCACAAGCTCGACGTACCCTACGTAGTATCGGACTGTCCGCAGATTGAAGTAATAAATAGATTGTTTGCCCGCATTCTGTACCCCGAGAGTGAAATGAATAAGTTACGTTATAGTTATGTGGTCTTGCAGAGAAGCTCATCATCCCACCCTTCAGAGTTGACACCCTTCTTCACCAGGAGCAGATCATGCGGGTCAACCTGCTTCTTGATCTTGAGAAGACGTGCGTAGTGCGCATCACCCCAGTAAGCTGCCTGCCAGTTCTGCTCGAGCATATCAGGCTGCGTAGATACTCAATTAGTCGCAGCTCATGCAAAGCAGACGGTAAGGAGGAAAACTGACCTCGTTCAGATACTGTCCACCCAATGGAGGAGGCGCCAATTCACGCAGAGGCTGGATCTGATCGTAGGCGCTCTGGTACATCTTGTTGAGGGCATCGACAGTCAAGGCGTCCTCACCGCCGGTGACGAACCCGGGCAGAACGGTCATGTCAGAAACAGCCGTGCGCCAAGCAGGTGTAACCGCCGTCTCATCGGGGTCTACCTTCGCGACCTCGCCACCTGCAACCATGCTGAAAGGGCGAAAGCTTGTCAACACAACGAAACCCCAAAGAAAAACCGGACGGATATACGTACTAGGGGACAGCAACGCTTAAGTTGGCGAAGATTCCACCCAGGAGCTTCGCGTTCTCTGGGGAAGTAAGGTTGCGCGGCATGAGCCAAGATGAGGTCGCCGTAGTGTTCGCGCTCCCAGCTGTCCAGTTGAACCCGTAACCGTTCTGCGAGTTGACGAGGTTGTCAAGGTTCCATTGCTGGAAGTTGGGGTACACCTTGGTCATGGCGAGGGTGACGTTCACTCCGGAGATGTTTCTGGACGCAGCGAAGAAGGCCTCCATGGTGGCGTTGGCAGCAGGGTTGGTCGGAGGGTCGCCCGGGCTGAAGAAAGTCAGGTAGAAGGTGTTGGCGAGGAACGGCCAGACACCAGACCAGCCGGCATCGGCGATCTGGTTGTGCATCGACATCCATGTCGTCAGCAGCGTGGTGTACGCGTCCTTGGTGGCGGCCGTGGCGACGTAGAAGACGGCGGTGATCGGAGGGTTGGGATGTGTCTTGTAGGTTGTGGAAGTGACTATCCCGAAGCTAGGTCCTCCGCCGCCGCGGAAAGCCCAGAACAAGTCAGGGTTCTTGTACTTGTTCAGCGTGACGGATTGGCCGGTGGGGGTGATCGCGGTGAATTGTAGCACGTTGTCGACACCTGGTTTGGAGGTCAGATGTAGTCCTCCGTATGATTGCTATAAGACTAACCGAGGCCGTAGAAAGGAGACAAGACACTGTGTCCACCGCCAAGAACCCAGCCCGCGGCGGCACCGACAGTACCGTCGGGACTGAAACCACCGGGCACGAACACGTTTCGCGCGTTTGCAGCGGCGTAGACTTCAAACCATTGCACGGATGAACCAATAGTTACGGCTGTGTGACACAGGGTATCAGAAGTTAATGAGTCTATCACCGGGGACTGGAGGAGAGATACTAACCTCCCTGGCCTTGCGTGCCCCTTGGAGCGCCTTCGGGTACAAAGCTGTCTTTGAATTCAATGCTCTTGAAGTTGTGCAGGGAGAGCTCCAGCGCCTGAGAACCTCCAGAGCGACCTAAGAGTTCGTGCCTGGGTAATAGGTATATGGTCAATCCCGAACCGAGAAAACGAAAGACCGTTTCTCACCCTGTGTTCCGGATAACCAACCGGAGATTGTGTTGGGTAGCGAACTGCAGGGTCTTCTTGATGTCCTGAGTAGTGGTCGCATTGACGACATATTTGGGGATACGACCCTGATCACAAGTCGTTTCGCCAGGATAATACGGCCGAGGACAGTACTGAACGCTCCCATTCACTACCAGGGCTTCCAGGTTGACGAAGCCCAGACAATTAGGCTGGGAAGTGAGGAAGGGAGGATCGACGACGTGCGCTGTGACCTCCGCACATCTGGCTTCATTGTACGCCGGTGAGTTGGGGAAGCATACGGCGTCCAGAGGCAGCTGGTCTTGGATAACCGGCTGGCTGAGCTGCTTGCTGAAGGAGTCCCACTGCTGTTTTGATGGGAAGCATGGCTGATCGTACGTGCACTTGCATGTCGTGCGGGAAGAAACGAGGGACGCGAGAGCGAGAGTAGTAAGGAATGACCCCAGCATGATGAGTGCTGAAAGGTGCGACGGAAGGGAAATCTCGAACTACCGCGCCTGAGAGAACGCGGGTTTAGGAGGAGGCGTCCTCACTCTCTGGTATTTAAAGCGCTCGGCAAGGTCGGAGACCAGTATTGATTCAGGCACGATCCTGGCCTCGCCATGGCAGTAACAGGCCCAATAATCGACACCGCTATGTCGGACGTACCTTCTCTGACGTCCGCTCGCTGTCGTCTGCAGATCAACAAGGCAATCACATCATGAGACCTGACTCTGCCAGGGGCAGTTGCTCGGCCAGCGCGTCGCCGCAGATGTGCCGCCCAATACGTCCGGTACCGTGGACTTATCACATCCGTGAGTCGATCCCTGCGAGGCATGAGAGGGACCAAAGCCTTGTACTGCAGCTGTACTTCTCCGGTTCTCATCGCTTCTTTGAGCGTCCAGTACAATGTCCGTCCAACGTCGCTTCGACAGAAGCAATCCTTGATCCGCAAATACCGAGGTCGAAGGAAGTGGAAGTCCGCTGGAAGCCAGTGCCACACCAGCGCCTACCGCCACCCACCTTCCATAAATGGCAATTCCGTACGGTACGGCGAGCTTGCCAGGCTGTGCGCCGTAAGAGACTCTGTCCAAGCCCTGCCTACGGCTCGGTTCCGCCACAAAGGATATGATGTGGTGAGCATTCGTACACACCGTGTCCGAGTTGGAGTTTCCGCGACACACGGGTGACTTCGTTCAACCCAGGCGCAACCCACCGCTGTGTAGGTCGTCTTCGAACGTTCGCTTCACGCGTGTATCGGTGAACGACTGGGAAATGCTAGGCTTGGAATGACGTTGTGCGGTGTGCTTATTTTACCTGATGGGAGTGCATGAATGTTTCCTCCGACCGTATGATGTCTATAAGCCATAGGCAACGGTCATCAGGGACAGCCACATCGGCCAGAGTGAAAGAGCCGATACCCAAGCGCAGCGACACGACCTTTCTCAGCAATGACCTAGCTTCGACCAGAAGGATTCAAGTTTATGAATAGACCGCAGTCGGTAAAGTCCAGGGAAATGAGGTGCGCTATGTCTTGGAGGTAACGTGGACAAAGTGAGAAGTTTTCGTGCCTATCAAGATATACAGATTTTCGTGAACTCGAAGAGGGCCGACCATTTGCTGGAATAGATTTTGGACCTGCATATAGACTAGAGACATGTGGACTGTGTATAACACGCGGACGACTTTGTCTGTGCCAGTCTATGCCAGTGGGATGGTGGTTGTGCGAAAGAAGGCTCTTCTTTTCCGAAGGTGGCGTTCAGGTGGCGGCCAACGGCCCAACGCTCGTACAACTCCCATATACAGTATTCCTTATACTCTCGTCCTATAGTCTCCCATGCGAACTTGGCCATTCAGATATCTTTACGTCTGCTATTCGGACGGGTCCTAAGGACTAGGCCATTGACACGAGGCTAATAGCCTCTAGTAAAGTCAGACTTCGGATCGACCTCCGCTGCCTATCAATCCGAGAATCCGAGGTACTCGGAGTTCCGTATACATAGATAAAGGAGCATGATGGCAGTCCAAGGGAACAAGAGTCTCGTGAAGTACGATGGCTCTCTTTGCCCCAGCCCCTCCTCCGGCCACGCGACTTGGTCGCCTGCGTAATCTCTCTCCTCTTGCGTCGGTGACCGTCTCGCCGTTATGCCTGGGAGGTATGACTGTCGGTGATCAGTGGGGCCAGTACGGGTATGGTGCTCAGAATAAGGTCGGTTTCCTCAAGACCGTCTCATTTGGGGCTCCTGGTGAACTGACTATAGGAAACGAGCCTCAAACTCTTGGATGCTTTCTTTGATGCTGGAGGCAACTTCATCGATACGGCCAATAACTAGCGAGTCGACTGTGTGATATATTCAACGTCCCGTTGATGAGTTTTCACAGTCAGGATGAGACCTCCGAGAAATTCATCGGGGAGTGGATGGAGCAGCGTGGTATCCGTGATCAAGTCGTGATCGCCACAAAGGTATGTCGGATGAAGGATCCCCCACGATTTCGTCTGACATATGTGTATAGTACTCCACGATGTACAAACGAGCACCGAACTCTCAGATCAAGCAAAAGGCGCTGTACGGCGGGAACCACCTCAAGTCGATGCACACCTCCGTAGAAGAGAGCTTGACGAAGCTACGGACGAGCTATATCGACATTCTCTACGTTCATTATTGGGACTACAACACATCTGTGGAAGAGGTCATGAACGGCCTGCACAACCTCGTCGTGCAGGGTAAGGTACTTTACCTGGCAAGTCGCCTTCTTCGTCTCTCGCGTTATATGATACATCGTGGTCTGATTTGGATTCATATATAAGGGTATATCTGACGCTCCTGCGTGGATCGTCTCCAAGGCCAACCAATATGCCCGCGACCACGGAAAGACGCCATTCGTCATATACCAAGGCGCGTGGAACGTCATGCAGCGCGACTTCGAGCGAGAGATCATCCCGATGGCACGGTTCGAGGGTGCGTCCATCCCTTTCCACAAATAATGACGTCTTTTAGTGACACTTGCCCTTTCCCAACTAGGTCTTGCCCTGGCCCCGTGGAATATCCTGGCTGGTGGACACATCCGCACAGACGAGGAAGAAGAGCGCCGCCGACAGACCGGTGAGAAAGGCCGGACGACCTGGCGTGGTGACTGGGAGCGGTCCGAGAAGGAGAAGGAGGTGTGCAAGGCGCTCGAGAAGGTCGCAGCGGAAGTAGGGGCGCAGCATATTCAAGCAGGTAAGCGGGCAGCCTTCATCGTGTCCATAATGCTGTCATATAAGCGTGGGGGGCTGTCACTACTAGTCGCCATCGCGTACTTGCTGCAGAAGACGCCCTACGTTTTCCCAATCGTCGGCGTCCGTAAAGTAGAGCACCTGATGGCGAACATCGAGGCACTGAGCATCGCGCTCTCTCCGGAGCAGATCGCTTTCATTGAGAGTATCGTCCCATTCGATCTGGGGTTCCCGTCGAATGTCATTGTAAGTCGCGTCGGAGGCCTGCGTTACGTCTCCATGCTGACTTCCGGATAGGGTACGGGCACGGAGAACATGCGGTTCATGTCGATGGGAGGGACGTTCGATAAGGCTCCTGTTCAGCAGCCGATTCGGCCCGCTCCGTAGAGATCGGATGTTTCACGAAGAAGTGTATAATACAACGGTAAGTGCTTGGCTCGCGTAAGCTGCATGTTATTGACATGGATGACAGTTTCCTGTAACAGACGTACGTGTATACAAATTTCGGCCTCTGGACATTCCTCAGGGTGAATATATGGGGCACGCTGGAAAGAACCGATGTTGTGAAGGCTTCCAGACTGCCAAACTTGATGGTTTGTAGTCAAATCCAGAAGCTTCTCTGGTTAGGCATTATTTTTCCATACTAGTTTTCCTGCTGCGCGACACGGGGCTGATTGAACACCTTTCGATGTGTCACTGACGTGACAGAAGCAGGTTGAATCGATGAATTTACTCAGCCCACATCCTCGCGTCATGCTCCGTCAGAGTGGGAATGCTCCACTCTCCCTTATCCCAATTGTGGCTACGACTCGACGGTTCGCTCATGGGTAACATTCTGTCTTTGTGCTTCCACGACCTGGTTGGGCTTGGACAATGCACGAATGCCTGCTCTTGGGGGGCTATTCGAACCCTGGACCAGTCGCTCGCGCAGCCATTCAAGCGGCTGGAAATCGCAAGGCTATCAATATGCATACTTTACAGGCTCCACGTTTCATTGCAATGGTTTCCTTGCCGCACGAACATACGCCTGCAGAACCGTGGTTGCGTTCCGGCTACTCTGCTCAAAGCCTGTAAGCACAACGTCATCGAGTCCATGAAACGTGGCCATGTCTCGTACAATCTGCACACACCATGGCTTGCTGATGATCAGCAAAAACTTCCGGTCCGCGTCGCATTTACCAAGCTAAGCCTGTCCGGATGTTTGCAAAATTACTACTCCAAGAAGGCGGCATTTTGTGCTTCTCTAAGACATATCGTTGAAACCACCTTATTCTGTGCTTGGTGGGTGGCGTGGAGGGCCGCTGGCGGTGCCGATGAAAGCCGCAAGTCTAACGACGCCAAACTGAAAACACCTTCCTACTCCGAGCAGGACACTGTCGGCATACATTCCCTCTCGTTCACGCCATGCTTCGGCAAGGCCAGTTTACAGTGCACGGGTCCATGCATAGCTCCTCCGTTGTTAAGCCTCCCAAAGTGAGATGCATTGCATCTTGCTACCACCCGTCCGTGGTGTTCGAGTGATTTGTGTTGCGCAAAGCAACTCAGCATGGAATAGTCCCATTAGCGTTACAAAGCAAGTCTACGTCGCCCGCCCAGGGGTACGTTACATGAATGTCAAAATTGTGAAGATACCATTTTGCTGTGGCCAAGTGTTAAACCTCATCCAGGTCACTTTGTTCCCCTCAAGCCACGCTGGTTAACCTTGTTCTCGGACTATTTGGACCATCCAGAGGGTCTACTCTCATACCCGCCGCAGATAACAAGCTAAGGACAGTGCGTAGCTTGGAGACCATCCAAAGCAGCGATGAAGGAGCTGTTTGTGAGAGCCTGTGTACTCCCGAAGAGATCTGGTGAAACTATAGGTTGAGAGTTATCATACTTGGGGGGAGTGGGCCAATGCTATGCATGGCTGGTTACGAGTCCTGAGCTGGGCATAAGATACTCCCTATTTTACACTGTATATCATAGAGCTGACACAAATATTCCTATCTTTCTTGAAGTATTATTTGAATTTCACTAGACCTCTCAGGATCATCTTGTATATTCCTTGATTTGCTATAGAGCTCTGAATATATTATGGATTTCCCGCATTTTTCACAATTTTTATGGCCCTTCTACAGCCTGCAATCAATTCCAGATACCAATGATGTAATGGCTCTGCAGATCGGGTGAACCTGCAGAGTCATAGAAGGCAGGAGCCAATCAAAGTCCAGGAATCCAAACCGACGCGGCCCGCACCTCAGCCACTGACTACAAGCCACTACAACAGTCAATTCCCACGATAAGCAATAAAAGTAAAACCGCCATGCGGACTAGGACAAGACAAACAATCGATAAATTCACGAAAATACTGTTGTAGACCCCAGAGAAATTGTGGCGCTACTTCCAACT
>NW_006920416.1:693995-700084 GCF_000344685.1 Gloeophyllum trabeum ATCC 11539 | reverse complement strand
CTCATGCCCCGCGTCCTCAAGGGCTGGCGCACCGAAGTAGGTGCCTCATCCTTGACTTCAGGCCTTACTACACCTTCTACCTACTGCGCGCTCGAGCCGATCCCCCCCTGAACTCTCATGATACAATTCACTCATAACAACCCTCCCCAGTCCTCGACACCTCCATTCTCCCCGAGATGGGCTCGCTTGGCCTCCTTGGGCCCACTATTCAAGGCTACGGCTGTGCGGGCGTAAGCAGCGTCGCCTACGGACTCATCGCTCGTGAGATCGAGAGGTACGCGTTTATCCTCCCATTCATCAGATGACGTCCAATCTTGTTCGTACTGTGTAATTATGCTGTAAAGAGTGGACTCGGGCTATCGCTCTACGGCATCTGTCCAGTCGTCCCTCGTCATGCACCCTATATATGCATTTGGATCGGAGGCGCAGAAGGAGAAGTATCTGCCTGCTCTAGGTGCGTGTCTGCTTATTTATATTTGTCTACCCACCTACTCCTTCCACCAATCCTGCACCTTGTTCCCGAGTCGCTAGTTGTAGATACATTCACTCAGCTCTTTGCACCGGCTATTACTCTTATTTTGACTGAACTAATGTTGTCACGTACTGTACTAACATGTCCATGTTTACACAGGAAAGGGAGAACTCATCGGCTGCTTTGTGTGTCACCCTCTATTCATCGTTATTAAGGCCTCTTAATTGTCACGACAGGGCTTGACCGAGCCCAATCACGGCTCTGATCCAGCGGGCATGGAGACCACTGCCGAAGAGGCACCCGGGCAGGGTGGTTTCATTCTCCGCGGCTCGAAGACGTGGATCAGCAATGCGCCTGTTGCGTGAGTAGTCGCATTGAACTTATGCCGCGCATCCCACTAGCATATTGACGCTGCCGACGGCAGTGACCTGTTTGTCATCTGGGCCCGATGCAAGTGGGACCAGAAGGTCCGCGGCTTCTTAGTTGAGAAGGTGCGTGCATATACCTCGCACGCCGACTCGGGCTGACATTCCATGTGTAGGGCACGCCAGGTCTATCTGCCCCGGCGATCAAGAACAAGCTTGCGCTGCGCGCGTCGCTCACGGGTTCTGTCTTCCTGGATAGCGTCAAAGTGTCACAGGAGGCGCTTTTGCCAGGGTCGAGAGGCCTGGGTTCGCCGTTCAGCTGCTTGAACAATGCAAGGTATGCCCTTACATCATTTGTCATATCCCCCTCCCTGCTGCTATGGTAGGACGTCTGCTCGGTAAGATATACGTTGCTGACATGGATTGCTGCTAGGTACGGCATATCATGGGGCGTCATGGGCGCCCTCGAGGACTGCATCGCACGTGCCCGGGAATACGCGCTCGAGCGGCATCAGTTTGGCCGCCCGCTCGCGTCGTTCCAGCTCGTACAGAAGAAACTCGTTGACGCGCAGACGGAGGTCACCACGGGGCTGCTCGCGAGTCTGCAGGTGCGTTCATCATATCTGCCGTGAGAGCGAAGACGGGTTATGATCGAATGGGAATGCGGTAGGTCGGCCGTCTGAAAGATGCGGGGAAAGTTGCGCCGGAGATGATCAGCTTGGTGAAACGGAATAACTGTGGCAAGGCGCTCCAGCATGCACGCGTCGTAATGGACATCCTGGGTGGGAACGCGTGCGCAGATGAGTAAGTTCCCTGTCCTCACTGTTGCGTATTCATCAGTAACGGGGCATTTCGCAGGTACCACATCGGCAGGCATGTAGCGAATCTGCAGGTGACGAACACGTACGAAGGTGCGCTTGATCATATCTTTGGTTGGGTAGATGTTTGGACTCACGCGTTTGCTGTTTCCAGGCACGCACGTAAGTTCTGACTGTAGATCATGCGAATTACGATCTGAGTTTGACGCTCCTGATTGCTGCTTAGGATATCCATACCTTGATTCTGGGCAAAGCTATGACGGGCATTCAGGCGTTTGCGAACTGATCGCGCACGAGCCGTCTTACCTACTAATCTCTGACATGTACGGTAGCAGTCACTGGAATGTTTCCTGGGACCCAATGCCATAGGGAGAGAGAAATAAATACAGGTGTATTATGCTCTAGGTGATGGGAGACAGCTACATAAGGAACAAGTCCAGGATGAATGCGAGACAGTATGATGAGTTCAAAGGAATAGATAAAGCAATGCGAAATATATATCGGGTAGAAGACATGAAAGTAGAAGACTTCGCCGCCTTATTACTTCCAAGCGGGCTTCTCGCCCCGGTCACTTCGAACTGGACGGTCCCTCGTCACGACGAACGGACCCGCTTGCTGCCATACCACGAGCGCTGCGTCGATTCCCAGAGCTAATTGTGACAGTCCCTGCGTCTTCTGCCTGCTCAACCCAGGCTGCGCTCCGACGTCCAGATGTCTGGCTTGACGATCGTGCCTTAGAAGCTAACCCTGTAACGCGGGTCATGACGCCAGGCTTCGTCTGACTACTTCCCTCCCGGCCTTGCTCCTGAGGCATAGACTGCGGAGACGATCTCAATGTCTTGGACGTCGAAGACGTGGCCTTTGCTTTACCCTTCGCCACGTCGCGTGTGCGTTAGGCTACTGTGCCTTCATTATGACTGGAGCGAGTGCGCGGCGCACCGAAATCCGATTCTGTAGCCTGAGTGGTAACCTTCATTTTGTCCGCTGATGCGGAGGACCTTGACTTGGAGAGAGACCCGCTCCCTGTCACGTTCCGACCCGAACGGACACGTCTAGAGCCATGAGCAGCCTGTAGTGGCGGAGCAGAACGCGTTGGCTCCGCATAATTTATTTCTTGTACAGCCGTGAGCACATCTCTCGATGTAGATATCTTCTCCGAAAGCTTCTGGCTAGTTTCTCGATTCTTCGCGCTCTTGGCTTTCTCCCCTTCCTTGAACGGCAGCTCCTTGTCCGCCTTGGCCAGTCACCGCGTTTCCGTAGAGCAGCTTCGATAATATCTAGGAAGGCCCGATGGGTGACCGGGTCTGGCAGCTTCAGCTGATCCCTGATTGCAGGTGGCAAAGAGTTGATCAGGCGCTGCCTGAGGTACTTGGTATAGACCAAGTACTGAAGCTCGGCGAGGCATTTCGTCAAGCGAGGATGACGTTCGACGTGCACTGTTCCCAGGGTAAGGAAGGCAATCTTTCCACCCCCATCTTCATTGTCGAAGATAGCTGACAGTGCTTCGGCGCCAGCCTTAACCTTGCCATAACCTGTCACTTTTGACTCGGTATGTCGAAGCACGTGCCAGAGCAGGGTCCAGAAGACGGATTCTAAGTCATGCCAAGGCTAATGGGGTGTACCATTCTCTGCGAGGCGATCAATTGACAAGAACTGGAAGGTTCCCTGAGCTGCAGTGTCAGTAGATGATCTATCGTAACCATCATGGCAACTTACAGTAATAAACTTGAGTTCATTGTCGTAATCTGGCATCCCCGGCACAGATGCCAGCTCAGGATCAATGAGAAGTCCCCTGGGGCTTTCCTGGCCCTCTGGAGAAGCATTGATTAAGATGTTGTTGGCGCTAATGTCTTGATGATTGATACCCAATTCGGATAATTCCTGGAGAGCTAAAACATATCATGAGGCGGCTGCAGAATGTGAGGACGCGAATATTACTCACATTTGGCCACGTCGCGTATCACCACCATCAGTTCAAAGGTCGATCCGAAGCGCGAAAGTGGCTTGCCAACGGTGTGCAGAACACATCTGTGGTGAATACGGTCCACAGCGCTCTTACAACCCAGGACCGATTTTACCTGACTGGCTAGGGTCCGGTGAAGGAAACCTGGCTCCTCGATATCCGACGCCGTGAGACATTTGGGAAGGCCGAAAACGTCATCCTTTGCCTTTCTCGCCTTCACTGCCTTCTTGATCTCTTCGTATATCCTGCCTTTCGACCAGGGGTCCGCTTCCCTCCAACCATCCTTGATAATGACGAATTCGATGTTCTGCACGTCTCCATCGGCGGGTATTGCCAGCCACACGCGAGTACCCCGACCAGCGAGCGACCTAGACACGACATGGCGGACCCACACTGAGATATTCCACCGTATCATCGCTTGAAGGAGAGCCGCCCACTTCAATTCGAGCACTCTCTAGATATATTTTATCCTTCTTGGCCATCGATTCATCCAATAAACCCTCGTTCAGAGCAAGGTGGATGGCCCTTTCGAGTCGCTCGTATTCCAACGCTTTTAAATCTGTGATGTCGAGGATGCGACATGCGGTCGCATCGATGCCTCCATTGCGGTATTGGGACATCGCTTTCAGGAACCGAGCCAGAGGTGCAGGATTTGTTCTGTAGTCGAAAGCCTCGGAAACCAGGACGCCAGAACGATCCCAGAGGAAGAGCCGGGCGATCTGCCCAAAAACTCCCACGGCAGCATAGTAGCAGCGTGATTCCATCCGAAGAGCCATAGCTGCATATCCTTGGAGCTGGTTCCAGACATCCACGTTCTTCAAGTTGATCTTACCATCCTTCGCAAGTAAGGTCCTCCATATCACTACGCTTGACTTCAATGAATCCAAGGCCAGATGCCCAAGCTAGTTCCAGATCCAGGTCCTCTGTCTCCGACGTATGAATAGTTATATCAGGTGCAAGGTAAAGACCATCCACTTGAGGCTGCCTTCGGGACATGTCTTTCAGCACTAGTTTCATTGGTCCCATGGCGTACCCTTTGGCTATGCGGCTCTATGCCACTCGCTGTACATACAGAGAGTTAGTATGATAAAGTAAACGTGGTAGATCGAAACGTACCAAAGGCTCATACATTTCCGATTCGTGGATATCAGTCCCCACGGGTACCTTTTCCAGGTCCTTCTTGTAATCCCGGAGAATATGTGGCTCCGGCCCCGTAAGATTCAAGCCAGGAAATGCGAGTTCAAAGAATGTGGACAAATTTGTGTGGCCATAGAAATGATACGATGACTCTTGGCCAGCCCAGTCGCGGTGAGTAGCAGCATCGATTCGTGACTCGACCTCGAGAATTCAAGGGCTTCAAGTGAGGACGGTGGGGAGTAGCAGCCCGACGTTCAAAGTCAACGGAGCGAGAGTAGAGAGCAGAGGTCACATGTTAGATCAACCGTGTAGAGGGATGTTCGAATGGTACCAACCGAAGTGGATTCACAGCGGCTTGAATATATAGTACTGTGACGCATGTTTGTCTCGGGTTAGTCACTGCGTTTGCTGCACTTTATCCCACCTGTGGACAGGCGCCTGGATGACCAAGTTGTCACGAACTATCTACAGACTGAGATACCTTTGTTGTCTAGCCAGTAGATAGCTGCAAGAATGTTCCCATGTCTCAAAGTATCCACACCTGATATTACTGGCCAAGCTGTACCTGAAGATTCATAGGCGAGACGTTCTCGCCTTAAACATCTTGGTGGGGGATAGATTGGGTATCACGGGCTTGGGACCGTAAGCCACGTTGACTGTCTTAGAATAGCCTACGGTTCACGGGGCGACGAGATTCGGACGATCAGATTGATTACATAACATCCGTATATGTGCATCCAATATCTAAATACAGTAACAACGCCACCGACAAGATCATCCCCGATCTTGCTCTACCAGCTCGTACTACCACAGGGAATGGACAAAAGCTGTATCAGAGAGAAGGCAAGTAAGTAAGATTGGCTGAGCACAAAGTGGGACTGGTGAAACCACTCACCGCCTAGCAATACTAGTAGTACTAGTACTGGTACTACACCCAATATCGACGCCACACAGCCGAGATTTACGATGAGGGCTGCTGTCGTCGCAAAAATCAAAGGCTGAGGACACCTGTCAATCCAGATCTTGAACTACAGGTACGATGATCACTCACCAGAATTTTTTTTACCGCTGCAGGCTGCTCAAATACTGCGACAGTGCAACCGTAATGACGAGCTCACCTCCGTCGTACCCCTCGCGCGCAATGGCATCCACGTTAGGAGAGGCAGACGCGCCCCACCCTGACTCTAGCCATCCGCAGGCAGCGGTCTCATTTCCTGGCTAGCATAGCAAATATCTCGCACGCGTCCGAGCGCGATTCTTATAAACCGCTGCGCTTTACCGGGCAACCAGTGTGTCAGCCGGGCTGTCTTGAACTTCCCTGCAGCCTAACCATT
>NW_006920416.1:686843-693646 GCF_000344685.1 Gloeophyllum trabeum ATCC 11539 | reverse complement strand
TCGAGCTCAGCGAAGAATTTGCTCGGGTCCGGATCCTAAGTAGACTTAGCGGTGCTATAGCAGCAGAACAAGTGTGGTACTCACTGGTATACGCAGCATAAACATCTCGCAAAAAACGAGTTCGCTAGCGAAGTCTCCGTGCTGAAAGAGCAACGCGTTTGCTGGTGATAAGTCAGCCGTTCGCAACCACAAGTCGCCTACACCAGGGTCAGGCTTTGGAGGGCGCGTCGGTTTGTGTCGAGGAGGTACGATGCGAGGTGAACGAAAGACGTTGGACTTGAGCATAATTCGTGAGCACGAAAGGGGAGTGATAGCGCGGATTGCTGCATCTTGGTTAAAGCCGAATATGCTGTGGCTTGAAACAAGATAGCGTCGCTGTCCTAGTCAGTATCGCTAGAGATAACTAAGCTGACAGGTGAAAGATGAAGGACGTAGGTACTTAACTTAGCGACATGGAAGATAAGTTGGGATATGTCAGTCGCATCGGCTATCTTACACGCAACTAGACGCGCGCAGGTACGGCTATTTCCACCAGCACCTGCTGGTCATCTAATGTTCGGAAAGCTCGAGGGATAGCTAAGGTACCTCAGTTATCCTAGCTATCTATGCGTCGAGCTAATTTGCAACAAACACAGTGAGTTACCGCAGGTGGGTAGCGCTCCCGGCAAGGTTGATGTGGCCGCGCCGCGCACTGCCGCAGGAGAAGACAAAGGAGAAGCATAACACAGAATTAACCGTGACGCGCGTATCCGGTCACGTGCCTTCCTGTCACCCCTCTGCCACATTCTCGACTTAGACCTGCCAGGCATACGTTTAACCATACAAAGCAAGTCCATTCATTCGTTATGCCAAACTCCATACATTAGCTACTGAAGCTATCCAATAAATCCCCGGAATATGCCGTTACCTTGATGCTCTCGACCCCTCTAAAGTCTATATCCTCAAATGAACCATCCACAATTGTCTGTAGAGTCGCGGGTGCATGAGCGGAGGACTTAATAAAAAAAATTGTGGCCAATGAAAGCGCAGAACCACACGATGTTGCATCGACGTCGATCATCAATCAACACTGCAGCATGAATGTCCGGCAATGTTCCCATACCCTATCCAGACCCTCCTTCATCACTAATGCGGCAGTGACCTATAATCTTAGCACAATGAAAGATACAATATTTACCATGGAGGCAGTCATTGTTCAGGCATCAGAAGCGCTATTTCTGTGCACTGGTGGCACCGTGACAGTCAGGCCCCCATTCTCGAGGCCCTGTACTTGTTGTGGACCGAAACATATATTTCACGCATACGCCGAAGCGTGGCTACAGAACATGCCAGAGTGCGATAGCTCACGGATCAATCACCTCCATCACTTCAGCAAGTGCTCCTCCTCTTGCTTCTGGTCAACGTCTTTACTGCGGGGAGCTACAATCCCACACGTAAAAACTGGTTGTTCGGGGAGAGAAGAAAGGAGACGCGAAAGAATATCGACGAGAAGCACGAATGCGAGTTGTCATTCCTACCGGTAGGAACTCCTGCGTACCGCTATTCTCCGGTAACTGAGCGAGGCCAAACAACAGACATCTTGTGCCCATTGGTCTGATTGTTGACTGTGGCGCCCAATCAGTCCTTGATTTAACCAGGGAGGTCGCTGTCCCTGCATTCTTTCGAGAATGGAAGGGTGGGAGGAAGGATCTGGAATGTGCCAAGATCAAAATAATACTGCTCTGGTAATTAAAGGTGGATCGTCGGAACGATACCTAGCAGGACGAGAAAAAAGTACTATTCTGGGGTTATATGCATCCGCAGAGTTAGAGAGATGTAGCTCGGGATTATCGCCATTGTGGAACTCTGTCCTCGTTTCTGTCCAATCGCAGAGGCACTCTTGGAACACAGCAGTAAAGAGCCGCAGATTGAGCCCGGCCGTCTAGCCGGAAATATCCGAGAGGACGAAGCACAGCGTTTGTGCCACACCTCAGGTCGTATTCTGCATCCTACGTACGTCTAGCCTTAGATCACACATTCATGGCCGCAACGACAGCGACCTATAGATGGAATCCCACGATCAACATAGCCAGTGCAGGCGCCGAAGAATCACTAGATAGCCTGGAAGCGACGGAAGCATCAGGAGGAGACGAATCGCAAGAAGAGGCCACCGATGCAGCTGGGCGTCAGTAAGATCAGACGGTTATGCGAGTGCTATAATTTCATTCTGTTGGCTTTGGTGTTACGGCACCGAGACGAGCCACAGGTATGCCACAATGGCACTGCGTCGCATCCTATGCTGAATATCCAGTCAATATAGATGATTGCATTCCACAATAACCAATTGACGAACCTCTCTACGGAGAACCTTCTAGAATTCGAGGACGAGTTCCTCTCCTTGATCAGGGAGTATTACGAAGACAAGGAGAATTGGATGCCCTTCGAGGCCCTGAGCACGCTGGTGCCGAATGAACAAAGTGAGGAAGAGGAAGACTATGCCCGAAGCCAGCTACGTGAAATAGAAGATACGCGCTATGTATCCATCTTCCAGCAAGACTACCGATATCCATTCGAAACACCCGGACAGATGGAGGTTTCCCCAGAGCGATTGCGCTTTGGAGACTTCTGTAGCAGTCCGGGTGACGATGACCCTTCGGCATCCACGAGCGCGGGAGTGACGAGGAAAGTGAATGATGAGGTCGAGTATGGGTCGGAGATCAGGGTATCAGAGATTACAGCCGGGGTATCAGGTATATGTTTGTGAGCACGGAGCGCTATGTGGTCTAAGCCAGTCCCCTGCAAGATCATGCTTACCAAGCATTGTCTGGACGCCGATTTCCTAGACAAATATCCTCCGCAGTTTGACGAGAGGATCCATTCCACGGCCTATGGCAGCTGTGTGACAGAGGATTGGATAGAGGCAATATTGGTCTGATTGGTAGCAGATATTCCAAGGTCCATGTTATTGTGTCTCATCTTGCTCGCAGTTACGTTATCGAATCTGGAGCGTTGCGCCGCTGACAGTGGGAGATGCACCTGACACACCGCATACCGGAAGAGGTCGTATATGTGTGAGATGAGCGGATTGGCGCGGTTAGACATAGGATTCAAGACGACCTCGGAGGACTTCGCTTGAAGAGTCTGAAAATATTCCGACTGACGGGGTCCACGACACGGCGAGAAAAAGCAGGCGATAGATACATGGACAAAGGTATACGTATGGGCGCAATCGCCTAAAAGAACCACCTATTAATCTCGAGTTCCTGATATAAAGAGTGTTGTGGGTGTAATCCTACCTTCGTCAGGCCGTAGGCAACGATCGCATTGGCGACATCCCCTGCGATCCTCCCTGACATCTTAGCCCTAGCCTCCGTGCCGTCTTCAGGATTCACAGGCATCATTGGCTCTTTCTCATACCCGAAAAATCCGTACCTCCTCCCAACCTTTTCCGCCCATTTCTCTCCTTCAGCAACCCACGTCTTCCATTGACCTCTCATCCAATGTTCCATCGACCATTGATCTGGTGCCGATGGCAGAGTGGTCTGTGCGACATGCAAAAGACGATCTCCTACGCCTAGAGCACGAGCACCGTAGAATACACCAACGAGAGAGGCGATAGCAGTGACTTCATGCAGAACCGCGAAGGAAAAGATAAGGGAAGGCAAAGCGGTCCCCGTACGTGCAGAAAGCGCTCTCAACGCATCCCTGTATCGCCCAGTCATACGTCCGGTTGAAAGAGTGTTCTTTCTCTGGTCCGTCATTATTCAGCCAGCGAAGAAGGTAGGAGTTCAGAAGGAAATAAACGACAACATAAGATATGTTTTTCCCACGGCGCGCGTCCCGAAATTTCCGCGTAAGAAACGTCCTCTCCGCCATGCTGTCGCGGTCATCGGTGCTCGTTCCCCTCTGCCGCTACTGCCTGCGGCGGGCATATTCTACGGCTCTCGAGAGCCATGCGGGCGCTGCATCATCGTCGTCATGGCCGCGACAGAGTTTGGAGCCTGGCGTGAAGCCTTACAGCAAGAAGACACTGGATGCTGACAGCAGACCGCTCATGGCCAAGGGGATGGACAACATGATATACGTGAAGGTGCCGGAGGGCATTGATGGGACACCACAGGCGTTCGCGATTTTACGTGCTATCGAGCGGAAGTATGGCCCGTATAGAGACTATCAGTTCTACCGCGTGCGTCCCGTTTTGTCTTACACCGCGCTGTTCTTGCTCACCTCTTGTTCTTACTCTTATTTAGAACTACGACTCCACGGAGATCTACTTGAACTATCTGTATGTGAGCTTTATCAGCCCGACAGTGATCGAGCGTATAGATCCCAAAGGGGAGACCCTCGAGGTACCACTCCCCAAGTATAGTCGCAACACCGCAGGCGGCGCCGGTTTGGAAGATATTCTACCCATGCTACTCCGCGATAGCCATAATAAACCCGATATGTTCTCCAACCAGACCACCGTAGTTCAAGTCAAGCCCGCCGGTACGTTGCCTTCACTCCAGGTCTCTCTTCCTCCTAGTCCTAATTGCTTATGTGCGGGTAGGCGTCAAAGAAGGGGCCCGTCGACTTACACTAGCCTCGGAAGATACGGGTCTCCGGTCACGCGCGTTCAAGATCGCGGTCGGACACGGCTTCAGCGAATGGTGTGGGTTTTTCTCGGGCGCACCCGGTCCTCGTATGACCGATGCCGTCGAGAAATGGCGGACTATACTGGAAGGGAAGGTTGTCCCTCGAGTAGCTCAGGGTGGCTCCCAACAAACGGAGCCGGCTCTAGCTGAATCCGCTGAGACCGTGACCGCTCAGGATAGTCAGGAGCCTACGTATTTGGAGGAAATGCCGCACGTTCCAACGCGAAGGCCCTCGCTCGCCCAGCTTGTGTCTGCGAGTCAACAAGCGCAACAGGTTCAGCAAAAGGAGCAGCAGCGACAGACTGAGGTCTCCGCTCCCCAGTCGTCCTCATCCCACACGCCATCCCCTTCGCCCACCGTCAGACCTGAGCCCCCTGTGAAGTCGGACTTGAGCCCGAAGCAGAAGAAGATACTACAGCGTGCAGCGAAACTTAGTGCGAAAGCGAAGATGCCTAAGAAGGAGAAGGAACCTGAGAAGGAGAAGGTGGAGGAAAAACAGCCTGAGGACCCGAAAGGGGAGAGTAGTACAGTGTCGAAACTGTTTGGTTTCCTCGGTGGGTCAGGTAGGCGATGGCTGTAGGCTGGCTAGATTCTGCCTCTGGTTATAAGGAATTGATATCCCGGCGCTGCTCCCCTAGTACTCTCTTGCGAGGTCGTATCGCTCCAGCGTGCTATAGTCTATCTAACGTATGACCTAATCGTGATGCATCTCCGCAAAGCCTCCGGCATCGCGACTTGGACATTCTCTCAATGCTATAGCACCGTGACCATGGTTTCAGTAGACCATAAGATATGCCACAAATCGTAGGATGAGATTCGCTCTGTTCGAGCGGGAGGATTCGGAGACAAATACTACACTTGCCTTTCTTGGTTCCGGATCCTAGTTTCCACGGCACCGTCACTTGATTCATTGCCACACCGAACTTCGCAAGGTCATCACAAACAGGTACATCAAGTTGTGCATCATAGTCACTGCGTAAAGGACCTCGTACTTACGTTAACGTTATGGCAGCAGCATTGACAGTTGGCTCTCGCTGGTCAAATCTTCTCATTGAAGGACTTCAAACTGTGGGCAAGTACGGTTTCTAACGCTCGAATTCCTAGCTATTTAAATAACTCTGGTTCAGAAGCCATGTCACTTTCGCGATACACTGCAGGGGCACTGGAAACCTTGACAGAATCAGAAGTGCAGTTCCTTCGGGACCTGCCCAAAGCTGAGTTGCATGCCCACCTCAACGGATCGATCCCCCTCGATGTGCTACAAGAAATGGCCCGAGATTATCTCTCGGCGAATGGAGCTAGTGGCTCCACCGTGTCAGAAGCGGTCAAAATGGGAGTCCAAAATCTGACGCAAGGAGTGCAACTCAACGAAATACACGAATTCTTTGGCCTGTTCCCGGCGATTTATGCCTTGACATCTTCTCCCGAACGCGTTGCAAAAGCTGCTCGAGCCGTTCTGCATTTATTTCTGGATGACCCGAACCCTCAATGTGCATACCTGGAGATGAGAACAACCCCCCGTGCTACTGAGTCGATGGACAGGCGTGGCTATCTGCTGGCAGTGCTCGAGGAAGTCGAAAAATATCCAGCAGACAAGGCTGCTTTGATAGTTAGCACGGACCGACGCATGGACGAGACGATCGTGGAAGAATGTATTAACCTGGCCATCACACTGAAGGAAGAAGGGCGGAGGGTCGTCGGTATTGACCTCTGTGGTGATCCGCGGGTATGTTGTCACTTAAAGGTTACCTTGTTCTCAGCTACCACTGTTTCAGGCCGGGGAACTCCAGCGGTTCGTCAAACACTTCCAAAATGCCAAGGCGTCGGGACTGGGTGTAACTGTCCATATCGCCGAAGTGAGAAATAATCGGGAGGGAGGTGACCGGTGGGAAGACTGATCAGCATTTTTCTACAGACAGTTGACAATCCCACTTCCGAGACCGATAATCTGCTTCGCGCGTTTGCACCGTCGAGGCTAGGCCACGCAACGTTTCTCGACGAAGAGGCCATGAAGATAGTGTTCGAGAAAGATATAGCCGTTGAGCTTTGCCTCACAAGCAACCTTCTGTAAGCCTTTATTTTCCGACAGGCTAACACGGATGACACTCTTGTGTCCTTCTCCCTTCTTAGATGCAAAACCGTGAAGAGTCTCGAGGATCACCACATTCGCTTTTACCTGAAACAAGATCA
>NW_006920416.1:680240-686527 GCF_000344685.1 Gloeophyllum trabeum ATCC 11539 | reverse complement strand
CCATCACACTGAAGGAAGAAGGGCGGAGGGTCGTCGGTATTGACCTCTGTGGTGATCCGCGGGTATGTTGTCACTTAAAGGTTACCTTGTTCTCAGCTACCACTGTTTCAGGCCGGGGAACTCCAGCGGTTCGTCAAACACTTCCAAAATGCCAAGGCGTCGGGACTGGGTGTAACTGTCCATATCGCCGAAGTGAGAAATAATCGGGAGGGAGGTGACCGGTGGGAAGACTGATCAGCATTTTTCTACAGACAGTTGACAATCCCACTTCCGAGACCGATAATCTGCTTCGCGCGTTTGCACCGTCGAGGCTAGGCCACGCAACGTTTCTCGACGAAGAGGCCATGAAGATAGTGTTCGAGAAAGATATAGCCGTTGAGCTTTGCCTCACAAGCAACCTTCTGTAAGCCTTTATTTTCCGACAGGCTAACACGGATGACACTCTTGTGTCCTTCTCCCTTCTTAGATGCAAAACCGTGAAGAGTCTCGAGGATCACCACATTCGCTTTTACCTGAAACAAGATCATCCTATAGCTATATGTGTACGTACGGTCTGCATGCCGGTATTATGCTGAATTACTACTGATCACCTTTGCTACTGCCTCTCATAGACCGATGATCAGCTTGTGTTCCGCACAAATCTGTTAGCCGAGTATGCACTCCTTCTCGCTAAGCCGCCGTACGGCCTCGGATTAACCATGGACGAAGTCAGAAAGATTGCTGAGATGAGTATGGCCCGAAGATTCAGTTAGTGATAAATGCATGTTTGCACGAAGCTATATCCCTGCTACAGTCCACTGGAGGCGTAGCTCCGCTGGACGTAGCATAGCTATTGCTTCGGGATGACCAACATCAGCTTCCACCTCTGTCGAAATGAAGATTACCTTGATATCTTGATGTTACAGGAACTGGGCTTGATGTGTAGTCTCGAATCCGTTTAAGACCAGGAGGTGAGCTCTTCCACTGCAGAGACTTAGTTAGCAACAATTAGGGGTGCTTGAAAGAGTTTTGTACCATTTGTCAGGGACTCGTTTTAGTCGGACGGAACACCGTGGATTCGAACCGTGCAGTGCCAGCGGCATCTCACCGCAGATTCACCGTGTATTCAGTCCAACAGTAACTAGGGCAAGTGTTCCCGTGATTCTACGTTGCCTGACACAACGGCGTGTACCAAGGTGTATTCCCTATCGTCATTGCCTAGGAGTGGTGTATAGATGGTGAGACCTGAGTGGACGGTGCACGGCCGGGGTTAGGTTCAATGAAGTTACTAATGTATTCTGAAGAGAGCCGCCAATCATATATATGAGTCGGATGCATAGTTGATGAACGCCCTTTGGGCATATCGCGCCACCGACCTAAATCCGTAAGTGGCACAAAGGCCATCGGCGACAGCCGGAAATAAGAAGGGTGGCACAGAACGGCCTCAACTTTACTCTGACCACGAAGGCGGATATTGCAGTCACTTCCACTTCATTCTTCGAATGGCCGTCAACGAACGCAAGTGTAACATGACACCCAAGAGAAGAGAAACCTCAGAGGGATTCTTCGCGCGTTGGCTATTGCCAACACAGACGACGAGCCCTACGATCCTGTTGAATGGGAGTGGGAGTGGGACGACGAAGATCTCGACACCTTTGGGGCTGATAGCAACTCTGAGTCTGTGTCTGACTCAGATGACTCGGATGAGGTGGGTGGTCTCATAGGAAGACATCATGATAACCACAGGAGACTCACCTACGCATTGGTTAATAGATGACTGAGATCAGAGAACAATAAACCAACCACGACGATGTAGAAATTGTATGGTATCCAGGCGAGACTGAAAGAGATCGTGACTGGCACTCAGGGCATTGTTGCATGCGGTGAAAATGAGGAAGGTCCTGAACTCAGCGCCGCAGGTAGGTAATGAGCTGCATCACACACCACCATTAATCTATGCCGCGCGAGGGGAACCATCCGATCACGAGAGTCGAGGAGAGTCAGCGGTGGTCTGTCTCAGGTTCACGGGCCGCATATCTACGCCACCTACGTCAATAGAATATGCCCACGAAAGTCGCGCAGATCCGGCGGCCTATGGTCGTAGGCTCACAGACCGCGTATTCATGCTGCCAATGTTAGTGCAATCGGGACGGGCATCTGAGCCTTTGGTTATCGTCAGCAATTGCTCGTCGTAAAGTACACGTGCGGGAATGGAGAGCGCTCGGATGTGGGTCTCCAGTGCCCTTCGTGGTGTATCGATGGCCGGGCAACGAATGTAGCATAAATTGGCAGACGACTCGGTTTGAGTTGAAGACACTTCGGTTCTTGACTCTTGTGTAGCGGCGAGACGCAACAAAAGTTACATTTAAGACTGATTATAGAGTGAATGGGATGTCATCTCGATCTATCCAGAGTACTCACGACATCCTGTATCTTCTATCCGAAACATGTTCACACTGCAATGTTGCCCACAGGAACGCCCTCAACGAGGACAGGACGTAGGGGAGGTACATCTCAAGGGCTTGCAGTGGCTTCCAATGTCAAAGAGATTGCCACGAGTAGGCTGGAGTGAATTGAGGTCTTCAGCATTCGTCCGAGGGACATCCCCTAGTGGTGTTCGAATTTAGATGATGTTCGCGGTAGTGGCTGGTTACAATTGCCAGCATCAGGGCCCACACAGCTTAGACCTCGATGCCTGCCTGGGAATGTTGATACAACGGAGTACCAGGAGGTCGAAAATGGACGGTAGGAACTTTGTATGGACGACAGTAAGTAAGTTCGGGAGAATGAGCATGTATGAGGACAGGGCCTGGCCGGGATCCTCGAGGTCGCAAGCTTTGACCCCTGGAATCGAGAGCAATTGACGAAGAACAGCGATGTTGGATTGACAAGCGGGACTTTGCATATATTGCGTGTAGACATCATGTATCATCTTGAACACGATCTTGTCAATTGCTCGGCGGATTGCTTTGCGCCGACATTGTCGCCGATACAACGAGCATGAACGACTGGGGAATCTCGACCAGCACAGAAGTCAGCGGCTTGAACAATTACCGCGATACCTTGTCATTCGGCGAGCGGGAGCCTGCTACTATTCACGATAAGGGTGCATGCAACCACGTCTCAGGCCAGTTGGATAACTTTTTGAGCATGGCCTTGGAATGAACAACGTCGGTATTCGATGCATACACTTTTGTCACTAAATCTGTTTTATTGCACATATTCAAGCGCATGGCGTGCTAACTCAAGGCGCGAACATCGAACGGGCCGTTTCAGTGGACTGGTTGAACGATGGCTCATTTAATTTGAATCGAGCACCAATCAGCTCGAATACCTCATTCAGCATGGATCAAATCAACAAACGGCTTTTCACGTCCCTACGTGGATGTTTGACGGGAGATTGAGGACAAGGGAGTGCCCGTAGTGACCGGCATCTCCCGATAAGCATCTAAGCGATCGAGGTGGCTCGACCACCGGTCTTCCGGCTTCAACTTGCACATCGATAGCCACACACGTCGACTCTTGAGTATCTTCCTTCTCCGCCATGGCAGCCCTCGTCTTGCCCCCCAAGTGGGGGAGAAAGTCGAACGCTGAAAACCTCCGACAAACTTTCTGCGAAAGTGGCAAACCCTTCATCCATTATCCCGGCGAGGAGGCAGAGAGCAATGACAAGCTTGCAGACGATGAGGGCAGCGCTCAGATGGACCTGAGCGAGCACGACGTGTCCAACGGTGCATGCGATGCGTGTGCCGATGACTTGCGGATGTCCGAGGGCGGGGCCGATGACTATGACGAGGTGGATGAAAGCGACGAGGATGAAAGCGACGAGGACGACGGGAGACGGACTGATCCAGATTATGTGGAGGAAGATGATGAAGGGGAGGAAAGCGACGAATACGACGAGGAGGTAAGTCATGCTTTATTTTGTGCAGGCTGGATTCAAGCTAAGTGATGTTTGGTCATTAGGTGCACTCGTCCAAAAGAGTGAAAAAAACAACCAACATCCGACAACACGACAGCCATCCGGGGCCAACCGAGGAATGGGACACTTCCGAGGAACAAGGAATATTGAGTGCTCCTAGTAGTACCTCCCGCAGGCGCGTCCGTTTGGTGCCTGGAGGTGCCAGATCGTCATCCGACATCACTTACAGCGACGATGGCTCCGACCGTACGCTACCTTCGCCGTCCGACTCAGACTGGAGTATGGTCGTGTATGACTAGGATCCACATTTACCGACGAGATACCGGACGAGGTGCGTGACAGATATCCATTGGAGAGAACCCGCATATTCATTGGTGCCAGGCAGCAAATCTGGCCTGATCGGGGGACTTGAGAATGTGGGCTATGAGTGCGCCGCTGGGTATGCATGTTAGAGAGTCGGATAAGGAATGTTTTGAGGTAGACTTGGAATCGAGAAATTTCGTTTGCCTTTGCTTGTCTTCTGGAAATAACACGACTGCGTGATCTCTTTAATCACCTCGCCCATGACAGCAGGGGAAAGGCTCTCTCGCAGCAAGGCCGGTCCAGTCCCGGATATTGATTCTGGGACGATTATGGGGTCCATGGATGGATGTCATGCGCATCTATGAATCTGACTGACTGTACGGCACCGATCACGCGCTCGACCTAATTCGAGTAGACCGACACGAAAACTGCATACCGCCGTAGTGACATATCCTAATGGGAGACCATAAGTCAGCCCTTATCCATTACTCTAGTGAATATGAAAGACCTTTGATCGCTTAATCACACTATCCAAGCGAGGACAACGGATGGCGACGCCCACAAAGACCGGCATCGCCCGACACGCACTTAAGCGATCGCCCAAGATCAGCGACGCACCTTCAGCTTCACCTTGAACATCGATAGGTCGACACTCGAACAACGTCCTTCATAGCCATGTCCGCGCTCGTGCTGCCCGCAAAGTGGGCACGGAAATCCAATGCAGAGGACCTGCGCCAGATCATTTGCGACCATGACTCCTCTGCTGATGAGGAGATGGAGATGGAGATGGAAATCGCGGAAGGCGTTTCGGAGACGGCGAGCGACATCCTCGACACAGAAATCGAGTACCCTAGCAGCGATGATGACGAGCATGGGGAAGACATGGAGATCGTCGACAGTGGTATCCAAACGGAGAACGAGGTTCTTGGAGAGGTAAATCACTACTCGGATCGGGCTCATCGGGCATCCGACGAGGAAGAGGACGCCGAGATGGAAGAGTCGGACGTGGACGATGCATCTTCCGCGTACGACGGCGATATCGAAGACAACGACGCGCTGTCGTCAGCCTTTGAGGGCAAAGCTGCCAATGAGATGCTCCGTCGCGAGGTATGTCAATTTCTGTCTTCCTATAAGCTGTTCACTAAGATTCGGTTATTAGTCGCTCCGGTCTCGAGCTGGTATAAACGAACATGAGGTAGCGCAGCCGGGAGTGGCGTCGACGTCCATTGGAAAGGGCCTTATAAGATGACGTGTGTAACACTCCCTTGGCGATAAAAATGTGATATTGATTGGCCAAATAACAGGGGTTTCGGTCGAATAAGGGGCAAGCGGAGGCCAAAACCACGGCTTGGTTGAAGGCACGTAGTATACACGGTTCGTGCGTCGACGATCTGGTGGAGGAGGAAATCGCGATAGGATTGATAAGTTTCTTTTGTTCATTGTTTGTGTGATTAAAATATCGCCTTGCCTTGGTCCCTTCAATTGTCTCCGCTAGCTCAACCGCTGTGGAAGTTACGCCGTGCTTCCGCTCGTAGGGGCTTCCTCGATGTTTATAGGGGTACGGTTGACATACACAACCCCGTATCCGGTGCCGGTCAACAATTCCGGATATTCGTCCCTGGGTCCGATAAGGGCTTTCGTAGGATGGCGACTCTGCCAGATAGGATTTCGCTCGAGTATGAGGAGGAGACTTCATTGCGCGTTCAGGAGGACTCCGGCGACAGACGTTGCACAAGTCGCCAGGTCAGACCATTTGTCATGCAAAAATACGGGAGAGTCCTAGACGACCTTTCGGAGTGTCGATGCTGGCCAGAGACGTAGAAAAAAGAGGAAGGCCTCATATCTCGAGCAGGGCAGGGAGTGGAACAGGAGAAAGAGGGATATTATTATCGATGCCCATCTCCCTGTCGATACGCGTCGCTTGTTTGAATTGTGGCTGTTTGCCCGCTTACGGCCTTACGTCCACGGTCATGCGGCCGGCTTGCGCTCACAAGGACCCACCGAGCAAGAATAACTTGCAGGAAAGTTTTCTATATCTATGGAAGGACTGGATGCAACGAAGAAATGCCACAACTCATAACAA